>NW_026606781.1:1865000-2185635 GCF_029890125.1 Rhinichthys klamathensis goyatoka
TTTTAAACTATATATTGTATGTATTTACATGAATGGAACATAAGAGTTTCTGTTTGTATGTGAACAAAATTTCATCCTCCCAACAAAATGAAAATGAAATGAAAAATGGCCATCTCACGCTCAAAACATGACCAGATGCTAGATGACACACACCTCATTTATGAATTTAATGCACTCCAAAAACATGTAGTCTTGGTGGTACTCGTTTACGGCCTTCTCCTCCAAAAAGTGTCGGGGCTCCAGGGTTGGGTGGTCTGCACACAATAGATGAACAGACACACCGAACAGTAACTTAGTGTGACCACTAGGTGTCTCCATGGTTGTCATTGCATGCAACAATTATTTAGGAATTAACCAATTAAAAAATAAGTCAAATATAACTGTAAAGGTCAAACAAATAGCTGAGCTTGGTCTTGTTAAAGACTAAACAAGGCAGCATCTCCCGCCAGGAAACAATTAATGCTAAACATTACAGAATAAGAGCCAAACCTGGCAACGAAGACGGAGCCATTACCTATGAGCTGTGCGCTCCCCCATATGAAGGGGAGAAACTGAAAGTCGTCAAGGCCCCACACACCCTGACTCCCAGCCGGCTCCATCCTATACGTCTTCTGCAGTTTGCGCATCACTAGCAGATACCTACACCGAAAAGATTAAAATGCTTGATGCAAATGAGTTCTTCACACCATCAACCACAAAACACAACTGTAAAATACACTGCCAAAATTATTTTGTTGGCATTTAGTGTGCAGTAAAGTGCAAACTTGTTTAGTGAAGTTGCTGGTGGTTGCAGATCTAGCCTGAGAACAATGAAAGGTTATATTCAAAATCAGAAGTGAAGCAATAAGAAGAACCACTAACTTGTCAAAAACTTTAAATATGATGGCCAGCTGGTCCTCCATGCGCAGAGCTCCCACCTTGCAAAGACAGCAGAGGAACGCAGCAAATGCAGCCTCATGACCTGCACACAGAAACAGGTTATGACTTATGCTAAATAATGCAATCAGCATTTCCAGCTGCTCATTTTAAAGCACCCTAGCAAAAGACATTGTATTTTGCCTAATTTGTGAGCTTACAGTCTGAATTGAATGTGATGAGATAAAATTGTATTGTATCACAGAATAATGGCAAGACAATTCTATTTCTATTGCCGCCTACACTTAAATTAACAAATGAATGACTGTTATGAGCCGGATCTTTTAATTATTCACACAAAAAGACTTACAAAAGTGAATCATGCCAGACTTCCAATGAAACAAGAACGGTTTTGTGTATTTAAGGTTTGTAATAGTATGTAATTGTAACAGTATCTGAATCATGTTAAGCCATCAACATCATCCAACCGTTTTGTGTTTAAACAGCACCCTCTAGTGGGGATTGGGAAAAACTACATTAAATCAATACTTTGACACTTTCATGGGTACGTACATAATGGACGCTTTTTACATTTCTGAGGTAACTATAACAAATATAATATTTTGCGTTTCCATTTGCTCTAATAGCAAAACCCATGGAAAAATATATCGAGACGATGAGATAAAAATGAGAGAGAAAGATGTCAAATTTCATCACTTCATCAACCATTGTATTAGAAACACTCACACAGTAGCATTAACTAGTTTAGGTTAACTAAGTATAGGCCTGGTTTCACAGACATGGCTTAGATTAAGCCAGGATTAGGCCTTAGTTCAATTAGGACATTTAAGTAGCTTTTATAAACGTGCCTTAGAAAAAAACATTACTGGTGTGCATCTTGAGACAAGACAATGGCACTGATTTATTTTAAGATATGTCAGTGCAAGTTGCTTTCAGTTAAAACAGCTCCAACATGCATTCTAGTCTGGGAATGACTTAAGCCTCATCTGTGAAACCAAGCAATAGTGTTATAAATGTACATTCAATTTTAAAAAAATTAAAATAAAAAAACGTATACATGGGTGCTTTTCAAATGGAAGGCTGCATTTCTCGGCTGCCACGTCATCAAGCGCCGATGAAGGCCAGCTCAATTTGAAGGATCCTTGGAAGGAAGCTCAATTTGAAGGATGCATCAAGTGTTTTCTTTGTGTCCTTCAATCACCCACAATCCTTTGCACACATTCCAATTCAAGAAAAAGAACTGACAGAAAATGAGCCTGTCTGAGTTCAATATGAAATTTAAGACAAATAGTGTTTTCGGTGATGAAGGCATACAAGTTATCTTTTGTTTTGGTGTAAATTAATCACTTAACATTAAACTGACAACAATGCAAACCACTGGGAGACCACGGACGGTTGCCAATCACTGTATTGTATTAATAGAAAGCCAGTTAATATAAAGATTATTTTATAATTACCAATTAAAAAGCACCCTATATTTAAGATGTTAATAACTGTGTAAACACGTCAATACAGTCTGTAAAAATGTCCATTAAAGCTGCAGTAGGGAGTTTTGAGAAAATGTTGACTTAGCCTGAAAATTTGAACAAGCGCAACTTACAGGCCCCACCCCCTTGCTCTCTGCTGCGCTACAGCCCTCCCTCCACAGCTCGTCCTCCACAGCGGAGCCTGTCGTGAACGCGCAGGCTAGTAAACAGGCCCACCGATAACAGCGGATAAAAAGTTATGTGGCACATTCACTAATAGGGACTAAATGTCAATAATATGCTTTACATTGACTATGGCCTGCCCATACTTTGACTACAAACTTGGTCCTCAAATCATTATGTATTTTCCAATAGCCTATGTAACTTTATAACGTTGCACTCTTTCTATAAGTTATAAATAGCTAGTAAGATAACGTTAATATAACGGTAACTAACGTTACAGTATGTAAGTAATTATTCTAGCGATATATAATGCTAGATAAGGTGTGCTAGTACATTATTTCAGCAACATGACAAGCCAGTGAATTAGCAGGTTTCAATTGTTGCTTAGCAGAGTGCGTGACATTTTATCTACATGTTACGTGGCTAGAGTTTTGACACCGAGTCAATGGGCTCTGTGTAATTCTTTCTTTTTCGCTTGTTTATCGTCATCAGTCTTTTTCCTTTTACCTTTTTTGTTTTATGAGCAGGTGTCACTCGAGAATTGGCAGTTTAGGTTGTTTCTCCGTCATAAGCACAGCTGCAGCACGCCGGCAATCTCGAGTTTGAACGACGGCTCGCGCAACGCGCTGTGCAAGAGAGGGGTGTGATCAGCGCGTACACGAGCGTGATTGACACTGCTAAGACATTCCTCCTGGCTCTGATTGGTTGTTTCTGACCGGTAGCGTGTATTTCTGCAAATGGCAATAGGACCACTGGGAGGAGCCAGAAGAGCTTGATTTTTTTTCACAGATTATCCGTCTCATATTCTACTGTCAGGACATAATGACAGTTTTAACAAATATGTAAAAAACATTTTTTACAAAAGTTACCAACAGCAGCTTTAACCGGAGACTTTCCCCAGCTAAAAATAAGTAAGTATAATTCACACTTTCCTAAGGAGTAATACATTAAAGTGCGAAAAGCTCTGACATCATTTCTCTTCAAAGACAACTATGGAACAACATACATAAACATATAAGAAACGCAATAACAATAAACACAGACCTGTGCCATAGTCAATCCTGGTGGAGTTGCCAACAGACTCCTTTAGGTACACGGCTATCTCTGGAGCAGCATCATGACGGTCTGACGGCAGAATGGCCATGACCAGTGTCTCTGCGTCCTGCACACACAAAACACTTTTACATCATTTAACCTCAAAACAACTGCCCTGAAATACAAAACAGCACAGAACAAATTATACAATGCCATGAAAAAGCTTTTCCCTTAACCAATACAAATACTGCCCTGAAAAGTCCGATATGAATTTACAGAAATAATCAAATGGGCATTAATACTTTCTGAAGGCACTGTGATCAAGTTAAAACAGTTTGAAGGTAAACATTTCTGATTTCATACGAGTGCTTACCTGCTCCAGTTTGGCATACCATGAGCGGTAAGCTTTATTGCCGAAGCGAGAGGGCTGGTCTACAGGTGGCGTCTCATCAATCCAGCGATCTAATGTTCCCAACATCGCAAGCAACTTCTCCACTGTCTAATATCAAAGAAAAGTATGCAAGCACATTTCTATGAGCATATATACCAGTTACTTCATCTGTTACACACACAGCAGTATAGAGAGAAGCAGGATAGTGACCCACCTCAGACACTTGGTATTCACATGTAAATTTCTTTCCCTTCACACCCTCATTCAAGGTCAGAATGAATCCCATGTAGTCTGCGTACGCCTACTTACACAAAACAGAAACTTGCTCAAATAAATGTAAATATTTGTTTAGATGTGCTTTCATGTTTTGAAAAGCACCATGAGTATTAAAAACACTATATAATCAAAGGTTAGTAACTCGAACTTGAAGTCATTCATTTGGTTGTGTGATCTCAACAAGACTGCCACTATGAGTCAGTGACCTACTGACTTTAGAATAAAACTGCTCTTTCTAGGCCAGTGTTTTTCATTTCTGTATTTTAAACATTTCTAAGGAGGAAACATACCTTTAATGGGAGTAGTGTATGCAGAGGTTCTCATGATTATTAGAACTAAAATGTAATGGTGCTGCTGCAACTAACTGCACAAGAAAAAGTGTGTCAACAATAGAGCTTCCTGCTATTATCTTTAAACTCTAGGGATACGAGGGAAAGAGACAGAAAGTGAGTCTCAATGTAGCAATGTCTCGTAGTTGTACAACATACCTGTGATCTTTTCCATTTTCCCATATCAGGCACCATGCTGATCTCCTTCTTTGGCACTATGAAGTTGAAATTGACAGTACTGGGAGGCTTGTCATCCTCGTGGGAGGAGCCTGTGCAAGCGACAAAAAAAATGATGAACAACACAATTTTAGAGTCAAAGTATACTATATTATTTATACAACTAATACGCACTAAAAAATCTGATAAGAACTTAGTTAAATTTGGTTTCTGCAATTCTAAACTATTTTAAAATATATTTATTATATCTAAAATACATATATTTTTTTAATTATTATATATTTCAATATAAAGTAAGTTAACCATCATCATCAAACCATAAGGTTATAATCCCTGTATTTGTATGGGTAATCTCTGGAGAGAAAAAAAATATTAAAGCTTTCCTTGATAGCTAAGATTGACAAAATCACACGCATTGCTGCTAAACATTTACTCATTCCACAGGCTCTGATCCAGGTTTTGATTGTGTTTTTGTCGTCTAGACTAGAGCCCTTTCTGCATCAATGTTAATGGTAGACTCACACATACAGCTAAAGCACTTAAGTCACTCTGGATGAGAGCCTCTAATGTAATGCATTGACTGTTAATTACACATTGGCAGTTAAAAATGTGTTCTTCTTGTGGATTGATAAGTGCACTTCATGACTTTGTGTGCCAATGAACAGCACACAAAGTCTGTGTGCATTTAAATGTGTGTAAATGCTGGGGTAAAAATAAACTACAGATATCTAAATAAATGTCTAATAACAATCTCTAAACAAACACAAGGTTGTGTGGCTTGACCCTTTTTGGCATACTGACTTATTTCATTTTAATTTTCAAGTATTTAATTTACTATTAATTTCCATACATTTATGGGAAGAAAAAGGGAACAGCAGCCACTTACAACAAACCTCCCTTATAATAAATCCCTTACACAATTAGAAACTTAAGTTTTTTTACCCTAAAGGATAATATACAGGGTGGTCTATGGGTGTAATGTTACCTAAATCTGAAAGACCTCAGCTGGTTCTGCTCAGGTAACATATGAGCCTATATCACTGTCCTAAAGAGGAAAATGCTCATAATTCTCTAACCAGATATAATAAATCCAATTTATATATAAATGTATTCCCTCAATTTCCCAGAATATAACGTACTGTCAGAGATAAACTACCTGATTTTTTTTCATCACATTATACACAAAAATATCTGAAAATAACAACATGCTGCACTTAAAAAAAGAAGAAGAAAAAACTACTAATGCGGATGCTCCTCTCTTTTTCTTTTTTTACAGATGGGTCGTTAACCAACTTTGAAACTAAAGGTGTTCAACCTCTGGGCCCATTATTTTCACTAAATATATCTCAAACAGCATTCTAAGTAAATTAATATTGCAAATAAATAATAACCTCGGGTCATATGATCGCATATAATGCGTAATAATAACATATATATGTGCACGTCGCAGATCTGTCAGACTATCATGGACTTATAACATGAGGCGCGGCGAGACACAACTAAGCGTTTTTGTACACACGCGCACGTCCCTTTCACCACTTCAGGTACAGAACAACAACATATATAATAGTCTTGCTTTTATTGGTATCTTCGCTTCTAAATTATCCGTGATTAAATTAATATTTGTTTGATCTGAATTACCTGACGACTGCTCAGTCTCCGCCATGTTTACTGTTGAACATGAAAACACGACCCTTCAACTCTCACCCGCAGTTTCGCGTAAATTTTTTTTAAACTTAATCAGTGAATGTAAATTGTTGTAAGAAAGATGATTACTAATGTATTTTTGTAACATTCATAATATGTAAATTTACGATTTAAAATGTAGGAATCAACTTACGTATTTTAATAATGCAATTATATTGTTTGTTATTTGTGATGTATGGTTATTTATTATTTACATATAGGTACAATTCAATATTTGTACATTATAGTAAAAAAATACAATAAAAATAGCACCAGTACAACATAATTGAATGTTGTCGCATACATTTTTAGTAGAGTTGTGCCTTAAAACATTATGTAGGCTAGTTCAATAAAATACTGTTAGTAATAAAAAAATAGAAATCTGAACTTTGGAGTGTGCAAATTTGGTTTATGAATGTGAAATTTAGTTCTAAAAGATTTTAACAATAAATTAAAGACTTATTTTCATTAATAAAATGTCTCGGATTATCAATGAAAAGTAGAAAGATGATGACGCAGGCGGGGCTGGGCTTGCAGTGTGTTTTCGTCCCTCGCGCGCCGTCTAGCGGTGGAGTGGAACAGCGCAGCAGCGATGATGGCGCTCAGGGGTTTTCTGACTGCAGCTCTCGTTCAGTGGACTCTGACCGCTTCTGTCACTCCTCTCAGGCCTTGATTTGGGGGCGTTTTAGTGAACTTCAGTTATGTTAGGCATTCTTGCCAGAACGATGGTGAGTAAGCAATTCATATGTCCCCGTTTTTAAACATAGTCTGATCTTTTATGTGACATAAACAAGGGTAGCTGACAGTCTGAGCGTCGTGTAATGAGGTGTGCTTTACTGACATGCAGGTTGTTTATGGTTAGATAGCGGTAAGTGCTAAGGCAGTAGGAAGTACATCATCGTTCATGCCAGTGATAAGAAAACAATCTTCACTGACAGTTTCTTTAATACTTAATGCAGGTACCTAACACGTGTGAATGTGTAACGTTACATGGTCTCTAATAAAGCTATTTAGTTTGTAAGTGACATGCGCAACAGTCTTATTGCATGTTACATTGCTGGCAGTCATGTGCAATGTTGACTCATGTGTATATTTTCTTATTACAGTAAACATGTCTAGTTATTTATAAATGTAGGACTAGATTAGCTTGTTAATGTGCATTTGTGTTATTTAATAGGACAATTTTAGGTACTATTATGATAATTTCTTCAAAAAATATTGTCTGAGACGAATGCCAAAGTAAGTATCATATATTATTATAATATATTACATATTTTATTTTACACATTTTTAAAAATTTATTTAGCTATTAACATGTCAGTCATCAAGAACTAAAAAGATCTGTATTTTCTATGTATCCTTATGTTATATGATATAATGCAGTCGCTGTTGTATCATCTGGAATATTTTTAGGTCAAGGCCGGCATGGTGAAACCCTGCGGCCTGGTAAAACCAGTGTCAGTGACACGGATCACCGGTCGCTACTTGGCCCATCAGGAGGGTCTGCCTAAGCTTCCAGTGCCACCCCTGAAACAAACATGCGATCGCTATCTGGCTGCCCTGGATCCCATCGTGGACCCGGAGGAGCTGAATCACACTCGGCAGCTGCTGGAGGAGTTCCAGAAGCCGGGCAGTGTAGGAGAGAGACTTCAGAAAGGCCTGGAACAACGAGTAAAGAAAATGGATAACTGGGTAAAAACTTGTTTTTTCAGGAGCCCTGTGTGATGGGGCAGGCTAGCTCTTTTTAAGGGCTTCCGTCTTATTATCTCTCATTGTCTCTCTATCATTTCCACTTCTAGCTCTCTGACTGGTGGTTACAAACAGCCTACCTAGACTACCGGATGCCTGTTGTTGTCCATTCGAGTCCTGGGGTCGTCCTTCCCCGAATGGTGTTCAGTGACCGTCAAGGCCAAATGAGGTCAGACATGGATTCAGATATCACAGGAAGTGTCGACTAATTTTAACATGGGACCTTCAGTTGTTCAAAAACTGTGTCCTTTAAAACTAAATGTGTGCTGTTATCTGCCTACACACAGTTTTTTAAATAATAATAATAATAAAAATACAAGTCATACAGTGATTTATTTATTTATTTATTTATATATTTTACTTATAAAACAGTATCAAGTATAAACCACTTTTATATTTTAACATTTAAATATATATTTATAGATATTTCTGAAACTGATTAAATGTATACCCTGACAAAAAGAGGCAGTTGTTTCCAGTTACCTCTGTGGTGACCTTTGTACAGACTGACCCTCTCTTGCCAAGTTGAGCTTTGCAAATTCAGAACTGTTGCTCTCAGTAAAGTGCTGGCCTGAAGCCAGTCTCCTCACATCAACTATAATACAAGCTTTCACATATGACAGCTAAAACTGGTCACAGATCAGCAGCAAAGTGTGTTCAGTCCATATCATAAGTCATATAATTCAAAGGCACATGGCACAGCATGTGCTACAGTATTAGTAGTAGAATAATTTATTGGCAGTATGTTGATGTGAAACTTGTTTAAAATGACTGTTAAAAAAAGTATTTTTTGTTCTTCACAGATATGCTGCTAAATTGATCGCTGGGGTTTTAGATTTCAAGAGCATGATTGACAAGTAAGTCATACATTCCTTCCTCTGTATATGCTTTAGATAACCATGACTATTACTATTGATTAAATTCATGAGTGTATAAAGTTCAGAGTCAGACATCATGTCTTTGCTCTTTGATTAGTGAAACATTGCCAGTGGAGTATCTGGGTGGAAAGCCACTCTGTATGAACCAGTACTATCAGGTGCTCTCGTCCTGCCGGATCCCTGGAACAAAGAGGGACAACGTGGTCAACTACGCCTTGGACAAGAGACCCCCCACACATATCACTGTAGTGCACAACTTTCAGGTCAGTCCCCGTTACAAAGTTCCAGGCAGGGTCCAAATGTAATTTCCAGTAGTAACTGAATCAAAATAATTTACAGCCTATAACGATTTCTTACTGGCTATGAAAAATTGCCATGCAATAAAAAAAATAAAAAAAATTCTTTATATTTTCTGCATCCAGGACTGCAGTGAATTTCGTGAGATCTGTTTGTACGTTTTGACTTGCTACTTGATGGTGTACAGCAATACGTCTTTTTAACTCATTCTTTTAACTCGTAGTTCTTTGTGCTGGATGTATACAACAGTGACGGCACACCACTGACCGTAGACCAGATCTACATTCAGCTGGAGAAGATCTGGAACTCCTCCTTACAGTCCAACAAAGAGCCTATTGGCATCCTCACCTCCAACCACCGCAACAGCTGGGGCAAAGCCTACAACAACCTCATTAAGGGTGGGCACTGCTAACACGTTTTAGTTTTAGTTGGGCATATTAGTGTGCTGGTAAATAAAACTTTGATAAACTATTTAAAATACTGTACACTACCGTTCTAAAAGTCTGGGATCATTATGATTTTAATTAATACTTTTATTCAGCAAGGATGCATTAAATTGATGCATACAAATGATAGTTAATGTTACAGAAGATTTTTATTTCAAATAAATGCTATTCTTCAGACCTTGTTAAATCATAACTTTACTCTAAATACCATGTTTTTTCCATGCTGATCCCTTTTCCATTTTTTAATGTCACTTTCAGATAAAACTAATAAAGAGTCAGTGAGAGCCATTCAGAAGAGTATCTTCACAGTCTGTCTGGATGCTGCCCTGCCGCGAGCGTCTGATGACATGTACCGCACCCGAGCTGGGGTTCAGATGCTGCACGGAGGGGGCAGCAGGTGGAACAGTGGAAATCGCTGGTTCGACAAAACATTGCAGGTTAGACCCATGAGGAAGTGTGTGGGCCCTTACTGAGAACTTAAAAGGCACCTATATTATGCTTTTTTTAATTGTACCTTTCCTGTAGTGTGCAATATAGCTGTTTGGGCATGTAAACAATCTGCAAAGTTGCAAGACACAAAGTCCATGCCAAAGGGAGTTAATCACTCCCAACATAAACTTATGTCTGAAACGCCTCTTTTATAGTCCTGCCATTATGCCTGTGACATAGCTACGTCACCATGTTACACATCTGCATAAAGCCCACCTATTGGCTACTCTGGCTTGTTCTCAAACAAAGGTAGTTATAAAGGCCATATTTTTCAGACACGCGCTCAAAGCGGTGAGCCAGTCACAACAGACTGGAGCTGACTGACCAATCCGAGCAGATTGGGCTTTTCAAAGCCGAAACTAAAACGGAGCGTTTAGACAGAGGTGCTGCACCAATGAAAATTATAAGAAAAATAATGAATTGTTTGAACATTAAATCATGTAAATCTGTTCTAGTAGACCACCTAGACAAAATTATAAACCTCTAAATGAGCATGTAATTTTGGCAAATCAAATGATAGAAATGTATCAAGCACAAGATCCTGATACTGAATACTGTTGTTGTGTTTCTAGTTTATCATTGGAGAGGATGGGACATGTGGACTGATCTATGAACATGCCCCCGCTGAGGGTCCTCCTATCGTGTCACTGATCGACCATGTGGTGGAATATACGTAAGAATAACAGTGTTTAAATGTGGAAAAACTGTAACCATGGCTAACACGGCTAATATTTACCACTTTTTTGTTATATTTGTACAGGAAGAAGTCGGAGATGGTCCGTACCCCTATGGTCCCGCTGCGTATGCCTCAGAAGCTTCGTTTCAACATCACAACAGAGATCAAAAAAGACATTGAGGAGGCCAAACAAAACATGAACATGTGAGAAGCTGAGATATTACACTCACTCTTTGCATTGCCAACATTTAGTTTTTTGAACAAACAACATGGTAGTATGCTAAATATTGAATGCTTGAAAGTTTCTCTTCTCCTCCTCAACAGCATGGTTCATGACTTGGACATGAAAATCAACGTGTTCTCCCATTTTGGCAAAGATTTCCCAAAGTCGCAGAAGATGAGCCCTGATGCCTTTATTCAGATGGCTCTCCAGTTGGCTTACTACAGGTAAACCTTACCAGCACTGCCATTTAATATTATTTTCCATATTTATATCTTAACTGCTATATTATTACTATTATGAAATTAATGATCAGTTTAGTTTATTTGCTTGATTCGTGGACTCACTGTTTCAGGATTTACAAGCGCTGTTGTCCCACCTATGAGAGCGCTTCTCTCCGCATGTTCAGACTGGGCCGAACCGACACTATACGCTCAACCTCAGTTGACTCAGCCAGATTCGTCAAGGCCATGGATGACCCGGCCAATCATGTACAGTCACCTCTAGTACACATTTAATGCTGAATCCACATTCTCATACACTAGCAGGGGTGTAACGGTACATGTATTCGTATTGAACCGTTTCGGTTCGAGGCTTCCGGTTCGGTACGCATACAAACCGAACGATTCCTTGGACCATTTTTCCTGCCGATAAAATTCGCGCTGGCGCAACGGCGAGACCACCACAATGTAGCGCAACATCAAATGGCAAGCATAATGAAAGCGGAACGAAACTGCGCCACTCATTATGTGCTTCACGGGTCGTTTATCAGTTCGGACCAGCAGCATCTGTGCAGCGCGAGCCGATCTCGATCAAGCGACACTGTTACAACACAGCGCTAAGAGATCCAGTGAAGAAAACATTTGAATTCGCCACTGAAGTAATAACATCGCTGCGAGATCTAGTGAGAAGCATTCACATTTCTCCGTTATTACTGTAGATCTCTATTAGATCAAACAGCGCTGACGTGGACACCAGGAGAAATATTGTGCCGTAAATGAACTAGTAATACTTTAAGTCCACAGACCAGCAACATTCACCATGGATTTAATATAGTAACACTAACTGTAACCAGTTTGGCTGGAATAGTGAAATGCTTTCAAGTACTTCACACATCTTTTTCCAGCACTTCAAAACTCAAATATTATATAATAAATATATGAAGAGTTCAGATGCAAAAGCCTCTAAGTGCCATTTGAAATTTTCTTCTAGAATGATCATTTTTATGAAGCTTGTATATTTAAGTTCAGTAATTTCACTCAAATGACAATTAATAGGTAATTTTCATTGCCATTTAAGTGAAATTACTGAACTTAAATATACAAGCTTCATAAAAATGATCATTCTAGAAGAAAATTTCAAATGGCTTTTGCATCTGAACTCTTCATATATTTAAATGTTATTTTTAATGTGATGACCAAAACATTATTTGTTCATCCTCCAAAGATGACACCCATTTATAAACCTTAAAAGGTTCAAGATGTAGGAAAACTCACACATATTTTTTCTTTTAACTAATAGGAAATTTCTCTGGCATTTCTTACTTTTTGCTGTATCGAAAACGTACCGAACCGTGACTTTAAAACCGAGGTACATACCGAACCGTGATTTTTGTGTACCGTTACACCCCTAACTAGCATTAAAAAATATTGTGGGTCAGTAAGTTTTTTTTTTATGAATAATTCTGCTGAAAATGCATCCATCACAGGAATATATTCCATTTAATTTGATTAGAAAACATTTATTTTAAATTGTAATAAAATTTCAAAGTATTACTGTTTTACTGTATTTTTGATCATTGACATTTAAAAGCGTTAACAAATCTTACCGACCCCAAACTTTTGAACTAATTTATATATTATATAAAATATTTTGCTATGCATTTAGTTTGTCTGTTTTATTGTCAATATCGAAATCTTTTTCTTTTTTTCAAGTGCATTTGTAAATGTGATCTGGCATGAAATAAAATGTAACAATCTCATTTTGATGGACAGAACACAGAGAAAGTGGCTCTGCTAGACAAAGCTATTAAAGCACACAGAGCTTACACAGACATGGTGAGTAAACATGCTGGGGATGTAAATATATGTATCAATCATTATTGATCTGCACTAAATATATTCCACATTCTTCATCCTGTGCATGGATTTGCAGGCCATCCGAGGTCAAGCCATCGACAGACATTTGCTCGGACTGAAATTGCAGGCCATTGAGGACCTGGCTGCCCTGCCAGAGATATTCATGGATACCTCATATGCTGTGGCACTGCACTTCAACCTCTCCACCAGCCAGGTAATGCCAAACAGAGCATTTAGGTCCAGGGCTAGAGGTAACAAATGAAACTGAAGGGCATGTAAATAGATGCTTATTTGCAAAACAAACTCTTTGCTTTGCATTGTGTTCAGCATGTTGTGCTGATGAGCAGTACCATACCATTAACTGTACACATTTTTGGTGATGATCAACTGATCACTGAAATAGATGGCTCTTCAAATCTGCTAATATGATATTGCTGTGAAACTAAAATCATCAGATCATCTAAAACTCATAGCCCTGGTTTGAGACAGGGCTTAGATTAAGCCAGGATTAGGCCTTTGTTCAATTAGGACATTTAAGTAGCTTTTTTTTAAAATGTGCCTTAAAAAAGAACATTACTGTTGTGCATCTTGAGACAAAACAATGGCCTTGACATATTTTAAGATATGTCAGTGCAAGTTTCTTTCAGTTAAAACATGCATTTTAGTCTGGGACTAGTTTTAAACCTAATCTGTGAAACTAGGAATAATATTAAATTGTATTTTTTATTTTTTCCACTCTACTCTCCCAGGTGCCAGCTAAAACAAACTGTGTGATGTGCTTCGGTCCAGTGGTACCTGACGGTTATGGCGTGTGCTACAACCCCATGGATACTCACATTAACTTCTCAGTCTCTGCTTTCAACAGCTGCCAGGACACTAACGCAGCACGTCTGGCCCAAGGTCTGGAGGACGCTCTGATAGACATGAAGACCCTCCTGGAGCAGACGCCCAAAGCCAAGCTTTAAGGACGATTATGTCAATTAGACTTGATCTTTGACCAGTTCGATCAAGACATTTGAGTTTACCACAGTACTCGAGGACAGGAATTTTAAGAGATTTTTTATTTTATATTTGACCAGTTCAGACCAGAGTTGCCTGGACTCCATTGGTTTTTGAAACGCCTTGACACTAATTAATAATCCTTAACTTTTTATATGTTTATGTGCTTCTGTTTGTTTAAACAGACAAAAAAAATCAATAAGGTTTTTCAATCAAGTTTTGCTGATTGGTGTTTTCTTTGTATTGACTTTTCTCAGTAGGCTACAGAGAAAATAATACCATATATTTGCATTATGGTAATTCTGTGGTTAAAACTGCTCATGTGATTGTACATTGTAAATTATATATTAAATGTAATCAAATACAGGAAAAAAAAGTTTAAATGCTATGATGTGAATAGTGACATTTACAGAGCATTGGTTTCTTAGTTCTTTGCACAATATTGTACATTTGCATTAACATGTTTTTAATAAATATTATGTCTTTAATAACATGATTTGTCCTTTTTAGAATTGGCTGAGGTGATTTTTAATCAAAATTTGTTCTTGTGCGTGAAAATATTTGTCAATTTCCTGCTTTATTCTGCTGGACATCTTTAAAATATATATGCAATGGTTTTCTCATATGCACTCAGAAGAGGAACGCTTATTGGAGAAACTTGAATTTCACAGCTTGACATATTGTTAAATGCATAGTGGATAAAATAAATAATAGTTTTATTTTTTTATATTTTTTGTAACAATCTGTCAAAACTGGAGTTCCATCATTGACCCATAGGGGTCTCCGATTGACCCCCGATGATCTCTACTCGTCACATCACATGCTCATGTGTGCTATCAGGTGTGTGTGTAATCAGTGAGCTGCTGTGTTTTGCTCTTACCAATACCATACCTGTGCTCATCACGTCACGCAGAAGTGCAACATATTCGTGCGTTTCACCCTACTCTCAGGCGCCGGCGTTGTGCGATCATAACAAATTAGAGTATGGAAAAAATTAAAGATATTATTCCTGATTATCATGATGGGGAATTTATGTGCCCTAAAATGGGGTAAGTGTTATGACAGAACAGAATGTTTTTGTTCCACTCATTGTAGGTTAGCCTAATCTTTGGGACAAGTCGTGTTAAATAATTATGTCAAAGAATTTTCATTGTCATTTTTTTAAAATAATACATTTGTTACGAGTTATGGAGTTTAATTGGCAAATTAGTGATGAAGGCTAAGGTGTCCTTGAAAGCTTTTTAAAAATGCATACCAATAATTTCATATTTACATTTTAATCTTGTCAAATGTTAATAATAAATGCAATATATAGGCAATGCAATTAAATACCTCTCACTTCAGACATAATGTAAAGATAGGCTATATCTGACAAAAAAGGTGCATTTATTTTGTATTTTTTTTAATAAATTTTGGGTAAACTTGACTTTGTGTAAATTTAAATGTTATTCACATAAAAGGGAAATTGAGAAAAGAAATTAGGTAGACATTTTAAAATGAGAAAAAGTTGCATTTATGGTAACCAGTAGACCAGTTTATGGTAACTGGATTTGTCATGTTAAATGTTCTGATTTCATTTAACATACATATTTTGCCCTTTTCATTTTCTGCTTGTTGAAACGACTTTTTGAGGCATTTGCAGCAGTGTTGATGAGGTGAGACTCCTCCTTCAGTAATTTAATTCACATGATAGTGATTACAGTGAATTTTAGTTTGGACTGCTCAAAATCCGGACTAGTGACCCACTGTAGCTTAAACGGCAAGATAGGAAGAAGAAAAAAGAGGAAAGGGTGGAAGATTTTTTAATATCTCTTTTTTGAGGCTTCTTAGCCCGTTCCTCAGTGACAGAAAGCTGGCGGCCATGTCAGCTGTATGGGACACTGACTATCTGTGGAGGGAGGTCCAAGGGTCAGTGCAAACAGGTCGTCTTCTTTCATGTGGATTTAATTATAGATGCTAGACTGGACCTTGCTGTACTGTAACTAGTTCTGGTTTGAAAAGTCTGAAGGTGTCTGATCGGTGCTGGTCCAGTATTTATTGTGTGCATGTCATTAATGTAGCAGCTTGTTGACAATTCTTTCAATGAGATAAACAGCATTTTAAAATCTTACCATGCAGTGAACTTCTCACTTCGCAACATTGTTGGCAGCATATTTCAGCAACGGCATCTCCAATGTTCTGTCAAAGCCTGAGTTATGTAATTTCCACACCACATAGCCTAAATAATTCTTCTGCTGTTTTTGTTGATTGAACGTCTACATAGGCTAGATTGTTTTCAACAGGATGGTGAACTCATAGATTGTGTTGATACATTTGAAACATTCTACTTTCCAAGAACATCGGGATTTAAAAAGGCTACCTATAGGATATGGAAATCTGATTCTGCATTAAAGTAAAAAAATAAATGGGCAATTGTGAGAACTTAAAATAAAGAAATAAAGTAACGTGAGATATAAATTCACATTTGTAGGCATAAAATCACAATTACTTTCCTTTTTACTCTAAGATGAAAACAAAGCATCTATACCAGATAGTATGAGAGTAAATCTGTATGCATTAAAGGGTTAGTTCACCCAAAAATGAAAATTCTGTCAGTAGGCCTAATTACTCACCATCATGTTGTTCCAACCCCGTAAGACTTTCGTTCATCTTCGGAACACAAATTAAGATATTTTTGATGAAATCTGAGAGCTGTCTCACTTCATATAGGCTGGTAGTAATTTCATCTGCCAGCCCAGAAAAGTTAGTAAAGACATCGTTAAAATAGTCCAAGTGACTACAGTGGCTCAACCTTAAGTTTATCAAGCGACGAGAATACTTTTTGTGCACAAAAAACAAAACAAAAATAACGACTTTATTCATATTCATTTTCTTCTGTGTGGGCCTCTGACGCGAGTTCACGAGAGCGCCACAACGAATGCGCGAGAACTGAGAAGATGACGCAGATGGGTCTCGATGTAGTGTTTAAAATGCTTCTAAAGTGTGCATTTCCTGGATGTCCGAATCGTGAGAAACCAACGAAAAAACGTAAAAGTGCCTTACCAATGCCGAAAAATGAATGGCTTTCCTTTCACACTTTCCCATCAAATGATCGTGAGTGTCATCTTCTCAGTTCTCGCACATGCGTCGTGGCGCTCTCGTGAACTCGAATGAATAGTTGAATAAAGTCGTTCTTTTTGGGGGGTTTTGCGCACAAAAACTATTCTCGTCTCTTGATAAACTTAAGGTTGAGCCACTGTAGTCACTTGGACTATTTTAACGATGTCTTTAATAACTTTTCTGGGCTGGCAGATGAAATTACCTAGCAGCCGGAGGAGTGAGACAGATCTCAGATTTCATCAAAAATATATTAATTTGTGTTCTGAAGATGAACGAAAGTCTTACGGGGTTGGAACAACATGAGGGTGATTAATTACTGACAGAATTTTCATTTTTGGGTGAACTAACCCTATAAATCGAAAGTAATTTCCATGTTGATTTAGTGCTATAAGTGAAGATATAATGCTTGTTTCCATTCCTCTAGGGCAAAGCTGGCCTCTCTCTTTGGTCTGGACCGAGCAGAGAGTCAGGGAAATGAGTCCTTTCAATTCACTGCCCCTAAACAGCCAAAAAAGACCTGCGCCATATTAGGTATGTGGTACAGCAGAGAGTCATGTAGCCTTTTTGGCACAATTCCATGTGTTCTTTGATTATTTTTAACCTTAGTTTGTCATGTTTTTTAAGGTCCTCCTCAGAAGCCCGCTCATCCTCCATGTGCTCCAGCTGTGCAGTTTGCTACAGCTGTTCATGCATTCTGCTTGTTAGTATAAGTTTGTCAATTAAAGGATGCTAATGAGACTTTGAATTAGCGTTAGTTCACACATTGCTTAAATGAGCTTTGATTTTCCACCAGTGTGAATGGACAGTATGTGAAGCAAGGAAAGATAGGAGCTGCTGTTTTAGGGAACCATGTCACCAAAGAGGTAAGATAAGCGTGTGTGTGTGTGTGTGTGTGTGTGTGTGTGTGTGTGTGTGTTTCATTTGGTCATTTTTTCTATCTGCATTTATAGTACAAGATTCTGTTGTATGGCAGTAAGCAAAAGCAGATCACTACGGCTAGAATCTATCGTGGATTTGTCCTCACAGTAAGTGTTCATTGTTTTTATTCTGAATTTTATTCTATTGTGTCGTCTTGTGTTTTGTTCTTTTATATGCTGCATTCATCAGGTCTATGCTACATATACCTGTCCACAGGTTCAGCCCTGTAACTATGTCACTTTCTATGATGACCAACAACAGAGCTGGTCTTTAATGTTTGACTCAGAAAAGTCCAGACCTGAGTTCTGTAAGGAGGTAATGCTTGAACTGAATTATTTGCTGAACATTTAAAATTGATGCATTCGAAGAAAATTTTAAGCCCCAGCATTCTGCAAATTGTTAAAATCCATTTTTAAAATTTACAGATGGACCACATTATTGAATTAAATGACGTGTGAGCCTGTTTCTCTCAGGTGTGTGTGGCCAGGTGGAACAGTGAGGCTTCATCAGACTCTCTGGTCAGCCAGGACCTTGCCCAAGGTGAAGGTCAAGCTGTTGATGTTGGGGACTCAGTTGAGGTGGCCTATTCTGGATGGCTTTTACAGAACCATTCTCTAGGACAGGTGAAACCATTTGCAACCTTTTAATTGTCATATTCAAATCACACTTTACATGCATTATGGTATTTTGTAAAGACAAATGTCTGTTGTTGTGATACTAATTGTTTCAAAAATATAAAGATTAAATAAATATTTATTTATACCCCCGGTTTCACAGACAAGGCTTAAGCTAGTCCCAGACTAAAATGGATGTTTGAATTGTCTTAACTGAAAGCAACTTGGTCTGACAAATCTTAAAATATGTCAGTGCCGTTGTTTTGTCTCAAGATGCACACCAGTATGGTTCTTTTCTAAGGCACGTTTATAAAAGCTAATTAAATATTGAATCTAAGCCCTGTATGTGAAACCAGCCATAGTTTCTCATAATTTTGGAGAAGTTTCTACTCTTAATAAATTAAGTGGAATCACTGATTTTCTTAATTTGCACATTTGGTCTTGAATTTCTAGTTAAACTTCTTTACTCATAGTTGAGCACGTTTAGCACAGAGCAGCTCACTGTGCACATTCTTGTTGATTAGTTCAATGGGGGCATGACTTTTATTGAGCCGTGACTAATCAACTCACTGGTAATTTAAATGGCATGTTTGCTGTACAGCTGGAGATCTATACATGTGAAAGTTCAGTGTCTCTGTCTGTCTTTTCCTCCCCCCAGATATTTGTTTCTAATCTGGGAAAAGAAAAGCTGCAGCGAGTAAAGCTTGGAGCAGGCAAAGCTCTGAGGGTGAGAAGGGTGTGATGTTTTTAATGCTGTTTATACTGTATGACTGTGTGGTGTTTTTAATATGCTTTAAGACAAACCATGTGCAAATTCATCAGTCAACACCATTGCTGAGTATTTTCTCCTTAAAACTGCTTTGTACAGTCTGTTCTGCAAAGACGGTCTCAAAAACAAGGTTTGAAACCACCCCTGTCTCTTAGGCTACCGTCACAAACATGTATCCAATCCCATCAACGTGTGGGGCAGGGCTTTTCTCCACTATCTTTCTATGATGTTCAAAGCGTTTCTAAGGATGATGATTTTTAGAAGGAAGCGGTCTAAATCTGAGATGTTGAACGGGAACATGGTTTGGGTAACATTAGAAACACATTTGCTGTTTGATAACGTAGTCAAGACAAAGGCTAATCATATCATTTAATGTTATATGTCGGACGTTGTAGAGAGCAATACATAAAATGCATTAGGCTACCATTGATACGTCAACTTTTAGACGACCCTGTATAGTTCACTCTACCACTTCTTCTTCTGAATCAGTTTCTGGTTCAAACATATATGGCTGAATAAAAACCAACTTGTCATCGTGTAGCATTTACTGCTGTTGACCGGGATTGTCATTATCATTATCAAAGATGAGTTTTAAGGCATACAATTATTGACTGCAGAGGGACCTTGCAAATGATGATAAAAGAAACTGGTGGCTCTTATGTTGCCTTTTCTCTCAGGGATGGGAGGATGGGATGCTTGGTATGCAGAAAGGAGGTCGACGGCTCCTTATCGTCCCTCCTAGTATGGTTTCAAAGGGCGTCCCTAACCATGTGCCAGAAAACAGCACTCTGGTCTATGATGTAGAGATTCATAGAGTAAGGCACTGATGGTGTGAATGTAATTTAAGATACTAGAGCAAACATCTCTAGTCTCTCTCACTACTTTTTTAAAATCTGTCTATTTATCTACATGTAGGTTAAAATCTCCAAAGTGCGACATGGTGGGGGATCAGTTGACACCTTCAGTACATCTCCAGGAACCTGTCCAGACACTCTGAGTGAAGAAAACACCAGGCAAATGGTCACAACCGATACAGAGGAGTCAAAGTGTGTACAGACACCATAAACTATGCACTAATTGTTGATATTTTAAGTGAATCCCATTTGCAAAAAAATATAATGTAAAACAATTCTCAATCAAGTTTATTTTATTAAATTGAAGCGTCAGTAAAACATGATACATTGGCTTAAGAAGGAAAATTGATAAGATAATAAGACATTTTCTTTATAGAATATCTTGAATTATGTTTATTTTCTTAGGTTTTTCTTTCTTAGGTTTATGCTGAGAAGAAAAAGTGAAAGAAGATTCAACTTTAATCTTTTGCAGTTTTTTAGATTAAAGTTCATTTATCTTGTTTTTAGGATGTTTAGATATTTCGGTTCATTTAAAAAAAAAAAAGACAATATACTCATTAATACTTTTTTTTTTTTTTGATGTGTACATAATGAGAGGTCAAAGCAAGAATGAAGATTATGTGATAAGGGTGTTTTAATTAAGTGTCTCTGGACACACATCCATGAGCTGATTCCTATGAATTTATACAATTTATTGATCAATTGTTTTTAGAGAACAAGCTCCTAAGGGGAAGGTGCAATCTGTTATTGAATACCTGACAGTGAGTAGTATTTCCTTTAGCAACTAGACAGTTGCCATAAGCCTAAAGTGGCCAAAATGCTGAAGCTTTTTTACATTTATTTTTCTTTCTTGTAGACATCGGGTGCATCTAAGGCCAAGCTGATCTCACATATAGCCAAGATGGGTCAACCCATGCTTCCATTTCTCACTGGAGCCATTCCAACTCAGCCCGACCCCAGTGACTCAGAAACCGAGGTCAGGAGAATTGGAGATTTATTTTTTAAATCTTAGATTTGTTTCCTGAATGTATTATGAAGTAGAACTATAACTCGCAGATTTGATTTTGTGCAGGATGCCAGTGAGTCTGGACGTATCTGTGATCTCTCTCCTTCACATACACCCTCCCCAAAACCTGCACAAATGCCCTGCAGTCCTCCATCTTGTATGTGTGAAAACAATCACAAATAATCACCTAATCAGTATCAGTTAGCTCAGGGGTAGGGAACGTCGGTCCTGGAGAGCCACTGCCCTGCAGAGTTTAGCTCCAACCCTGAAAAAAACTCACCTGATTGTTGCCTTAATGATCCTAAAGACATTGATTAGCTGGTTCAGGTGTGTTTAATTAGGGTTGGAACTAAAATCTGCAGGACAGTGGCTCTCCAGGACCAACGTTCCCCACCCCTGAGTTAGCTCTTCTTTATATTAGAGCTGACTGGTTCTTTGCTGTCATGATTGATCTTTGTTTTAGTGTTGTGTCAGCCTGATGATGTTCAGAAACAGGACGCAGTGCCACCTCACGCAGACTTGAACACTACTCAAGGCTTTCAGGTGAGATCCAATGTAAAAAAAAAAAAAAAAATATATATATACATACCATACACAATACTGGTCAAAAGTTTGGAAACATTGGTAAAAAAAATTACTGTTTCAAAAATAGCAATTTATTTATTTTTGAAAGAAGTCTCTTATTATGAAAAAAACAGTAATATTGTGAAAAATATTTTTACAATTTAAAATAATGGTTTTCTATTTTAATATACTTCAAAATATAATTTATTTCTGTGATGGTAAAGCTGAAAGTTCATCAGCAATTAATACAGTATTAAGTGTCACATGATCCTTCAGAAATCATTCTAATATGCTGATTTATTATCAATGTTGGAAACGGTTATGCTGCTTATTGTTTTGGAACCCGTGATACTTTTTTTCAGGATTCATTGATGAATAAATAGTTAAGAAGAACAGCATTTATTCTAAATGGAAATCTTTTCTAACAATGTAAATCTTTAATATCACTTTAAAAAAAAAAAATCAATTTAGCACATCCTTGCTGAATTAAAGTGTTAATTTCTTTCAAAAAAAAGAAAGAAAGCAATTTCTGACCCCAAACTTTTGAACGGTAGTGTATATTGTTACAAAGGATTTCTATTTTAAATAAATGCTGTTCTTTTTAACTTTTTATTCATCAAAAAATCCTGAAAAAAGTATCACAGGTTATAAAAAAAATATTAGGCAGCATAACTGTTTCCAACATTGATAATAAATCAGCATATTAGAATGATTTCTGAAGAATCATGTGACACTGAATACTGGAGTAATGACTGATGAAAATTCAGCTTAGCATCAGAGAAATAAATTATATTTTAAAGTATATTCAAATAGGAAACCATTATTTAAAATTATAATAATATTTCACAATATTACTCTATTTGTTATGTTATGTTATGTTATTACTCTATTTATGTTATGTTATGTTATGTTATGTTATGTTATGTTATGTTATGTTATGTTATGTTATGTTATGTTATGTTATGTTATGTTATGTTATGTTATGTTATGTACCGTACCACCGTTCAGAAGTTTGGGGTCAATAAGATGTTTTATTTTTTTAAAGAAATTAATTATTTTATTCTGTTAACATTGATAATAAAATGTTTCTTAAGCACCAGATCATCATATTAGAATGATTTCTGAAGAATCATGACACTTAAGAATCGAGTAACGATGCTGAAAATTCAGCTTTGCCATCAAAGGAATAAATTAGATTTTAAAATATATTACAATGGAAAACAGCCTTTATTTTAAATTGTAATAATATTTTACAATATTACTGTTTTTATCATATTATGTTTGATCAAATAAATGCAGCCTTGGTGAGCATAAGAGACTAATTAAAAAAAATCTACTGACCCCAAATTTAGAAATTTAGTGTACAAATGTTTGTAAGAATCTATCTATTCATTTTTTTGGGATCAACAGCCGTATTCCTTTGGACAAAATCCATATTTTCCATCACAGCTAAATTCATTTCCCTCAATCTACCCATCCCACATTCCATACAAAAGTAAGGCCTGAGCCATGAACTCTCTCTCATACAGTACTTCCATAAAGAAAATGACCTGTTTTTCACTAAATGCAAGAGTTTTGTATTAAACAATAGCTCCTGATATTACATCGTTCTTGATGTCTGAGGCTCGTCAGCATAACACAGAAATCCTGCTGGCTATAGAAAAGGTGGCGCACAGGATGGACCAACTCACCTACAAGGTATATTTGTGCAATACAGATCTTTTTTGTATTGGTCCTTATGGTTATTAAAGTCACAAACACAATTTTTAAAATTGTTTTTTTTAGGTCGACGAGTTGCAAAAAGATGGTCACTCTTTTGGACTCTCCTCTGTCTCCTTAGAAACAAACATGATCCTACACAACATTCAGAGAATCATTCAGGTTTGGATTGAAGGATACTTTCTATAATTTTAATTGTATTTAGATGTAAATAGATTTAAATGACATCTGTGTTTTATTGTGTAAGGAGAGCATGTGTCTGAAGAAGGAGGTTCTGGAGAAAAGTTCTCAGGTGGAGGAACAGAACCCCAAAATAGGGGTGCTGCGTGGAGAGAATAAGAGGTGTCCTACCCCCCTCTTCACACTCCAATTTCCTGCTTTCCAATCAGATTAAAGGCAAAAATCCCCCCTAAACCAGTAATCCCAAACATTGACACACAACTGGTTTTCTCTGTGTGTGCAGGTCTATGGAGCAGACTTGCCGCCTTCAGGCTGAACAGGAAAAGGTGCAGCGCAGATTTGCTAAATTATGCTATGTTAGTTTATTGGCTCACTATATTATAATGTTATTTATGTTAAAACTTATTTGATTTGTGTAATTGGTTGCTGTGTTTTATTTTGGACTTCTTGCAGGTGTGTGCTGGTGAACTTTTGTTGTGAGGCAAAGGCCTTGAATTGTTTCTTTTCTATCTCTTCAGATTCATTTATCTGGGGAATCGAGTTCCTCCACCACACAAGCATATCAGCTGCAGCAGGAGATGGTGAATCTCCAGCGGAGGGTGACAGAAATCCAGGCTGATCTCAGTGCAGCCCTGGAGGACAAGCACAAGCACTGTGCTCAGATCAGCCTTCTGGAGGAACAAGTGAAAGGTGATCCCAAAGTTTCATTCAAGTTTTTACTCTTATTCAAATTTGGGGTACTTTTAACCATAAAAGTGGTAGTTGTATTGTAGGACAAAACTCCTAAGCTAGCACATATTTTCTACATAGAGTAGTTTTCTCCTCTGTGGTTCTTAACCTTTTTTGGCTACGAGGCCCTCTGTTGTCTGCAACAATATTCAAAGGCCCCATGACTTTTACAGTTCTTTGTAATTTACTGGATAAAAAATACAGATACGGATTTTTAAAAAAAATATTTTTTACTCGCAATTTCTACCTGATAAAATAGAAAAATGAATATTCATTATAAAAATGCTTTAGTTTTAAGATTTTATTAATTGACATCACTTATTCAGATATAGAAATCTCACTTTTTTTAAAATTTGTTTTTCAAGACACTGATTCTTCAAAACAAAACAAAAAAGGTTGTTGAGGGAGTGAATTAAAATAAGAAATGCATACATTCTTAGTTGTTTAATTTATTTGAATGCTTGTTTTGTCTTATTTTAAATAATTTAAGTCATATTGAAGCCCCTAACAGCTCCCTGGTTAAGGAGCACTGATCTGATCTGAAGTGTTTGGTGCAGTTTGTAAGAGTGTCTAGATAATGTGTGTTTTTAGAGCTTGTGAAGCAAGAAGAACAGTCTGAGCAGCGGTGGAGAGCAGAGAAGCAGAAGTGCAAAGAGATGGAAACAATTATACAAAACATGGATGATGAGATGCAAGATCTGAGGGCTGAAAAGGAGAATCTGCATCCGGTGTGTATAGTTTGTAGTAGTTTGAGCTTAGCTGGAAAACGGTGTGTGTTGCTGCACTGACGGAACAGAAGATGATGCTGGAAGGAACATTTACTGTGCTGCAAGAACAGGCTTGTGTAAAAACGTCACACTGATGAGCAAAGATGACCAAATGTCCACACTGAAAAGACAGGGCATAAAAATGTATCGAAAATAATATGGTGTATTCTGACAATTGAATAACTTTTCCTAAAGGAATAGTTTGCCAAACATATGTTTAGTTCTTAAAGGGATACTCCTCCCAAACATGCACATTTTCTTAATATTTACTCACCATCCAAGATGTACATTTATGTACACTTGCATTATATGGACTAAAAATCGTTGTTTGTGTTCATCTAAAGAAAGAGTCAAATGCATCTGGGACAACATGAAGATGAGAAAATAATTGGCAAATATTTTATTTTTGGGTAAAGCTTCCCTTTAATATCCCATTTACCTGCATTTTATATTTTAGTATGTGGATTTAAAGAAGACATCACAAAATAAGAAAAAGCCATTTGAGGCCCAGTTGGTGGTTCAGGTGCAGGGGTAAAGAGCTGTTGTTTTGCTATAGCAAAGTCTAAACCTAAAACTGAGCTGGTGTATCATGTGCAGGTTAAGCGAGTGATGAATGGAGTGTTTCAGTCCCTCAGGACAGGGTTTGATCCGCAGGAGTCTTACACTGGACACACAGTGTGCGAGATTCTCCAAAACACCATCAAGGTACTGTCCAACCTATTAGGAGAAGCCTATGGACTACAAAAGACACCAATTAGATAATGGTTTCCATCTTGTTGACATCTATTTTTTAGGGCTGTCAAATGATTAATTGTGATTAATCACATCCAAAATAAAAGTTTTTTTTACATAATATATGTGGGTGCACTATAATTATTTTATATATATAAATACACACACATGCTTGTATATATATATATTTATTTTTTATTTTTTAATAACTTTTATTTTGGATGTGATTAATCATTTGACAGCCCTACTATTTTTCCTTTGCAGAGTATCACCATGAAACTTTGGGAGATTGAATCAGGCGTAGATAAAGTGGAAGAAGAGTACCTACTAAGATCTACTGAAGAAATGTTTTCAGATGGAAAACATGCAGAAGGAAAACCATGAAATGAAGGAAAAAAGGCCAACATTAAAAAGGATGGTATTTTTGTTGATCAGGAAACCTGCAGATACTGTACATGTGGATAAAGCACCGTTGAACCACAACCATTGCTGACCCTGAAAGGAGAATTTATATTGACCAATCACAGTTGAAGAGGCTAAATAATGTCCAATAAATGATTCTTCAGTCATTAAACTGAAAGAATCCTAATTAGTTCTGGTCCATAACAACAGTGTCCGTCAACAGCACAACAGTGATATGACTGATCAGGTTATAAGCATGGGCCTAAAAGTTACTTTTTTGTTAGTAACTTACTAAATGGCCGGTGACTTAAGAAAATTTACCGGCCATGAAACTGTTTGTGCACAAACAGGCAGTTGTGACATCAAAATTGTAGATACTAGTGAAAATTCACAGTTCTATATTCCAATTTTCGATACCACAGTTAAAGCTATTGCCTAACTAATATAAATCTAAACCATTATTAAAGACGGGTAACAGTAGTTTTCAGGTAGAGACATTGAATTAAAGGTGCACTGTGTAATATTTAGGAGGATCTGTTGACAGAAATGCAATATCATATACATAACTGTTTTCAGTGGTGTATAAAGACATTACATAATGAACCGTTATGTTTTTATTACCTTCTTAGAATGAGCAGTTTCTATATAAATACACCGCGGGTCCCCTTACATGTTATGTCGCCATTTTGCGCCGTCATGTTTCTACAGTAGCCTTAAACGGACAAACGTGTTTTGTCACTGTTGTTCTACGTGCAAAGAAACTAGCTAAAGTCAGCGAATAAAACACTGACACAATGATGAACAAGTAACAATAATATTCGCAATAACATTTCGTTTTACTGATTAATTAAGTAAACATAATTTCTTACTTTATCCTTGTAAAGAAACCTCATTGCTCATTTTCCTGTCGGCTAACCGTAACTTCTGTTGGTTGCAATTCGCAACCTCACCACAAGATACAAAATCACTAAAAATCACACACTGCATCTTTAAGTAATCAAATATAAAATAACACTGGATTGTCTTTACTGTATAAATTAAACTAGACTAATCCTTATTAATGTTACAAAAGTTATTCAGCCATTTAAGAGCAGTGAGGGATTTTCTTCTCTTTATCTTTTGTAGTTTGATAAACATAAACACAAACAGCAGCAGAAATATTTGGCTTCTGTCACTTTAAGACTGATGCACATACTCATGCATTGTCTTTCTCTACTGTTTATGTTCACTTAAGCCATAACCGACAATGTTTCCTAGGATACTCTCCGAGACAGGCATTTTATGACTTTTTTTTTGTGCATTTTATGACATTTTGTGTGAATTTGTCCGGTACTCAATTCAGTAGTCGCACACTGTCTGAGAAGTGGCTTTCTGGGCGTGCGCTTAAGATGTGTGCACACACAAAACTTCTCACATAGCGTGGGAGTAACGAATTGAGTTTCTTTTCCCGTCTACTTGAGCTTGAATATATATATTGGCAAGGCTTAATATTTCGTGACGATGCAGTACTTACCCGTCAACTGTCCCGAATGTTCACGTTCACATGTTAGAATTCATAAAAAACTGATCGGCCAACTAGCGATTAACGCTGCTTTATATAGGCTACTCACAGATGCCGATTTTCACAATTTTCTTAAAAGAACATCCTCTAATTTAGTATTTGGGTTGTATTTATAATAGAGCTGTCAATCAATAAAAAAAAATAATGGCACACTTTTCTGTAATTAATCATGATTAATTGCACCTAACATTAAAATTGTAATAATTTCAACATAAAGACTGTTTATTTAAAATTTGTTTTATATTTTAGAATCTTTTTACAAAGTACAATGAAACTGTCACACTTATGTTCAGTCTGTTTTAGTTATCATGGAATGTTTTAATTCACATCATGTGTTCCTTTGTTTAATTTTGCCGCCACTCCTTTGTTTCTATGGTTATCTTGTTTGAGTCACTACTTAAGTTCTTCTTCACTCACAGTCCTTCAGTGTTCGGTCTACGTTACATTTAGTGTGTGTTGCCCTGCCTGTCTGACAATTATTTGTTCTGTTATTAAACTTTGTATTTGAACTTTATTCTTCATCTTCGTCTGCCTTCCTGCAACCACCCGTGACACCACCTATGATGATTTGAGACCGAATAATAATAACACATCTTTAGATTTCCTGTCTGAGAGTATCTGAAAAACATCTCAATGTAGCCTACCGGTATGTTTAATTTGTGTAATGTATAAGCATTTTTTGTGTGTGTCCATGTTGAAAACTTTGTTTCTCAGAGATAGTTCACCCAAAAATGAAAGCATTGCAGTTTTTTTTTTCAAGTTACTCTGAGACACCCCAACTCCACCCAGTGTTCCTTAAAAATTGCAAAACACACTGTTAGGTTATTTCTCAGCGCCGCTTCAATCATGGAATTAACGCCCGCTGGCAGAAACAGACACAGAGGATGATGTTTCATGTTCAAGCTTCTTCAGAGGTTTATTGATCAGCTAGGCTTATATATTCAACGCCAAGGATACCTTACAGTTACTTTGGTTTAATTTTCACAAGCAAGTGGTACATTTTTAAAACTAATGATACAACTAATATAACAACAGATCATTAAAATTGCACTTTTTTAAAAACATTTCAGCATATTTTCAATCACAATGTCACAACCTATCCATTTCACAAATAAGTGTTGACTAGACTATATAAATGTTTCATAGTACCTTTCATAAGCTCTTACTATCAAACTTAATATGCATCTCTTGTTCAGTTTAATCCTTTCCTCTATTCTATTATTTAATTTAGCTGATCTTAATGGTTAATCATTGTAAATCATTTGGTACATCTATAGATTTCTATAGAATTGTTTGCAGTTTCCAATACTGATAACCAAATATAATGAATACTTTTTACATTATAATTTATCTCAGCTGATAACCACTATGTTCAAAGTGTGTGTGTGTGTGTGTGTGTGTGTGTGTGTGTGTGTGTGTGTGTGTGTGCTTGTTTTTATGATTTATTTGGATAAAAATGTGTATAATGACATGGGTATTACAACATAAACAAAGTTTTCTGAAATGATTAGGTTTAGGGGTTGTATGTTGCTTTACGACTGTCCTAATGCCAGTGACAACAAGTAATATCTTACTTGTTCATTAAATATACATGTTAAAAAGGTACATGTACCATGTGCTATTCTAGCTGTTAGTTTTAACTCAGTTAAGACTGGTTCCATGTTGAAATTTGAAGTCTGTATAGCATCTAAACCCTTTTAAAAGTGTTTCATTAAAACACTCCTCATTATAGTTATTATCACACAAAAAAATATGTTGTTCAAACTGTTTCCCATAAAGAGAAACGTTCTTTCAGAACATCCAATCATCATCCTCTATTTGCTTTGACCACCATCATAAATCAAACATTTAAGGTCCCGGCTTCAACCCTTTAACCAACAAACTTTTGCCTGCCTTTGCCAACATTCCCTTTACATTCAAAACACCAACTTGAGCCTTTTGTTTAATCAGACACAAACACCTCCAGCTTTTCTGATGTCACTAGATTACCTGAGATCAGCTTTCTGCACTGTAAACATATTTAGTAACTAATCAAGTATTACTGCTTCTACTTATTTGATCTTAAAACATTATTTTAGTTGTCAAGTTCTCAATTTTGTCATTTAGCTAAACCTCTGACTGCTTCATAACTGTAGAAATGATATCATCTGACCCAGTTGCCATGCTACTCACAGTATGTATAAACAGATCACACTCACACTGCTCTGTTTATAGTTCAGCAAGGAGAAGACACCTGCAGGGACGGTTTTCCACTTCGTCCTCATGTCAGTGGCCCGGAGTCATTCCACCCTCCTGACTGTGCGAGAAACAATCCCGACTCTGGCTGTTTGATGGAGATAACAGTTTCTCTGTTATTCCATCCTGCCAACTATGCCAAAATGTTAGATTGGATTTATCTCCACATCAAAAAAATATCAGATATATTAGATCTGACCCTGGATGCCGAATCCCTACCAGAAGATATCAGTCTTCTATCAGCCTGAGAGTTTGACTAAGAAAGCCAGGGAAGAGCAGAAGCAGGAGACAAAGTGATGATAATAAAAAAAGCAGAGTTTATAGAATAATCTCAAGTTTCAACGCTCTGAATGTCTCAATGCTCAGACTTCATCTGACCAGTACAAATCCAGCACATGTTATTATACCCCAGCAAAACTAAAAACCTTGAAATGGAGACTCTCTAACTCGTGAAGACAAAGATCCTGTGAAACCACACAATCAGCATTAAACAACAATAGAAAAGAAATAAGTAAAATATCAGTGACATGAATAATAATAAAATTATGAATAAATGATAAATCAAATGACAACTAAATGAAAAAACAAAGAAAATAAAACAACACAGATGTATGGTTGCTTATCCAAAGTAACACACACGGGTTACCATTGAGAATCCTTAGATCCTTCAACTGTAATAGATAAGTCATGAGCTAAGATGTAAAGAATGTTCAAGGAAAGGTTCAAGCGGGACCAGGCAGTGATGTCTCCAACATAAATAACACCAGCCAAGGATTTCTCCAGACATAGATAGGTCTAAGTAGCAAGGACAATACACACAGCTAGATTATTTTTCCTCATAACTGAGAACTGAAAGCAGGTTTCTACTCTCTTTCTCTCTCTCACTCACTCCTTCACATATACCAGTTGAAGCTCTCTAAGAGAGCTGAACACTTAGACATCACTGAGAGCAACTTCTTGTTCTTGAATTGACATGGCGAAGCAGAACTACCCAGCAGCTTGCGGGATCCCGATGCAGGACAATAGAGTCTACACTGCCCAGCCCCAGCCAGTGATAGTGTCCATGCCCAAGCAAAAATTCAATGATGATATACTTTTTTCCACATTCAATCTTCACTTCTGTAACCCATGCTGCCTTGGGTTTGTGGCCTTTTACAACTCCGTGAAGGTAAGCAATTTTAATATGTTAAATGATAAAAGTGTCCTGCTGCTTTACAGACACCTTAAGGTCATCATACATTTTATGTGTCAGGCCAGGGACAGCAGATTGCTTGGAGACCTCACATCGGCACGGTTATACGGCAGTAGAGCTCGATGCCTAAATATTGCATCCATCATTATTTGTGCCTCTGCTATTATTATCCTCATCATCGTTGCTGTCACATTGATTAATCTCACAAGTTATCGATATTATCATTAACTCCTCCAAAGAATTAATGTCTGAATGTTTGTATTGACCTGTATGTACTTCTTTGTTTTTTATTAAAACATTTATATCTCTTGAAACTTTGCATTGTTCTTTTTTGATCATTGTTACTGACCTACTGGTCTTGCAACAAGAAACTGACTGCTGTGTGTAGTATAAATATAAGTGTGTGTATATACTGTATATGTAACAATAATAATAATAATTAATAATAATTCGTTACATTTATATAGTGCTTTTCTGGGTACTCAAAGCGCTTTACATGGAAGGGGGAATCTCCTCAACCGTAATGTGTGTGTGTGTGTGTGTGTGTGTGTGTGTATATGGATTATAAAAGTCATATACAGTTGCAGTATGCAAAAATAGACCTCGTAATTATCAAAGGACACTAGAACACATTGTCTAGCAGGTTTATTTTGCAGATGTGTGACAGGAGTGATAACACACTCTTAATAATGAACAGGCACTATTTCAATGGATGTGATTGGTTGGGTACAATTATAAAAGCTAAAAATACATATAATAATACAATATATTATGAATATGCAGGGAAAAAAGGAAAACATGTAATGGCAGCATGTATGTGGTAAATGGATGTAGCATTGAGATTTAATCTCACTTAGTCATCACAGGTAAGGTGACATTTGTATAGTAGAAATGACCATACAAGGTATCAGTTCTTATAAAATAAACGAAGGACGACTACAGTGTGCAGGTTAATAATAACCTGCCATCAGAGGGTAATTTATACAGTAACTCCTACTATTACTATGTCTAGAAGAGTCGTTTTTGGTACATTGTCATGTACTGATTGCACATTCTACTAAAAATTCTAAAGCTTTCATCATGTTTTTTTCTTTAATGACAAATACGATTTGAGCTGCACAGCAAATAAAAGACATATTTGTCCAGTCCAGTCCATACAGCATAACTGAAGCACACAAAACACACAGATTAAAAGTTTCTGATGTGAATTATCATGCTGATAAACACTTCAAGATCATTTCTTGAAATATAAATGAATATGAAATAAAAATGAACATTGTTTCACCTACAGGCATATTATTATTATTTTCTTTCATTCTGCACATTTGACAAGAGAAGCAGACTTGCATTTAAGAGCACTTGGATGAAGACAGAAGTACACAGAAGTGATTTTGGAAACACTATTGCGTGCGTGCAATACTTGAAGTCGCTGACAATGGTTAGTTGACAGTGACTGGCAGAGCTTTTGTGAGGTTGAATGTTTTGGGAATTATATAACAAGTACAGTGCCTTTAGAAAGATTTCACCTTCAAACTATTATTTCCTATTCTGCTGTGTTGCCAAGTCAGTTTAAACCATTTAAATGTAGACGACTCAATTCTGTAAATCAAAAAAAAACAAAAAAAAAAACATTTGGATTCACATTTATACTAAAAATGTCAATCTTAAAAATGACTTTAACACCCTGGATTGGTTCTCTCTGGTGGCACTGCAGAGTAAAGGTCCGTTCACACCAAAAACGAGATGTATAAAGATAACTATAACCATAACTTAGCATCCACACCAACAAACGACAGTGTTCTGTTTATTATAAGCACGGCACACACTGCAGTTATGTCAGCTGCCACATTAAATGTTTGAGCTCTTTAATTTGGGGTGGATTCTGATTGGAATTCTGATTGCAACACCGTGCACAGGCGTGAATCCCGCGATATCAGTCTTTGATCTCACCGCGAGATACACTGATCCACTGCGAGAAGAGAGATCTATCCGTCTTGCCTGCACTTTTTGCACTCCTCCCCTCACTGCAGCCGCCTACTCTTGCATACATTTCAGGCGAGGCAAGGCGCATCTCAAACAAGCCTATTTCTTTCCTGGTTCGGTTGAAACACGCCCCATAATCACAGCCCAATGGAGCGGTATCAGACTCACATTCTGACTAGAATCTGAGTATGACGACGTCAGGCTAGTGGACTTTCCTATTCTCATAGAAATAGAACGATTCAAACTTTATAGTTATTGTATTTGATGTGAACGGCCCTTAATGTTGATGCAGTTTGATCCTATTGCTCGACGATGACACTAGAACAATATTGTGGGCATGGGGGACTGTGGGGTGTGGATGAAGATTTAGCTTTACTATGGAGAACATGCAGATATTTAAAATTTAGTGGGAGGGGGAAAGAGTTGACATTAAATACAGAAAAGGCACAAGTGCTTAGAGCAGATACATCAAGGGCAATACTAAGACTCAACAAGTCAATATATTATAGTATATCTATTTTTTTTCGTTTTTTTAGATGAACCGTTACCAAATTCTTTCTTGCTGTTAATTTATTGGAATGTGACCAGTTTATGATGAACAAATGGACAAATGTCTTGCTGTATATGTTCCTCTTTGATTGGCTAGTTGTAGCAGTAGTGGAAGAGAAAATCCAGTAACTTCTAAAGTGCTTGAAGGTTCACAGACGATTTCATGCAGCAAATGGGAGGAAGGACCAATACGACATGTGAGGTATGATCCTGACCATGGAAAGACTCGGTGGACGTTCGTCGGCTTCAGCCATGGTAAAGACGGACACGCTGAGATATAGAAGCACGGCACAGAGGGCAGGACTGCAGGGCATCGCTGCAGGTCTGGCAACAGCATACGTGTCCACACGGCAGGAAGATCACATGTGACTACACAGAGCAGAACAGGAGAGGAAATTGAGTTGGGGTTTTTTAAAGCTGAAAAGCTAAACTGTAACAGCTGTATTCATTACAAACCATACTAATAAGTTAATATTTCTTATAATAAACTAATAGTTAATTAGAAGGTTAATGTTTCATTTTATAAAAATATTTACACTACCTTTCAATCGTTTTGATCAGTAATTCTTTTTAAATAAATGAATAGTTTAATAGACGATAAATAAACAATAAAGACTATATTGTTACAAAAAAATCCATTTTAAATAAATACTTTCTATTAATAAAAATGTATATGTAAATGTAAATATTTTTAATTGTAATATTTCATAATATTACCGTTTTTACTGTATTTTTATAAAATACAGACTTTGTGATTATGAGATTTCTTGCAAAAACAAACAAAAATAGTACAAATGTATAATTTAATGTCTTCACTTCTAAATATTTATTTGAATACTTTAGCCACTTTTTTAATTCAAATTGTTACTATTTGCATTAATAATTAAGCTTTTAAATGAAGGGAAGGCTTTACCTCATGTTCCATGCACACCACACACTCGGAACTGCTAAATCTATCAGGACCTGGGGCAGTGGGGGTGAGAGGGGTGTTGGGGGTCAGTGGAGGAGTGAGCTGCTGTTGAGGTGGGGCACTTGGAGTGGATGGACCAGCTTCCTGTATCTCTTTCGCTGTTTTAGGCAATGCTGAAGGGACAAAAATGTTATGATACCGCTATCACTGAAAAATAAAAACACTGAACAGAATTTACAAATTTCACTAAATTAAAAATAGTACTGTATGTCCTCAAGGGAATATGTTTGCTCTTACGGTCAGACAGAGTGCGTTCTCTGGCCCAGTGGAGAAGAGCTTTCTGCACGCCAACCTCACTGATCCCCAACTGTAAAAAAAAAAAAGCGGAAAAGAAGTTAATGAAAGGTCATTTTAATGGACATAAATCTCTGATGGCACACACACTTTCAAAAATGTGTTGAAACACAAAGGGAAAGATAGCAGACCTTCCTAAGGTCCTTGGCGGTCATGTGTCGCAAGGCCTCAGCTGTGATTCGGTGGTGAGCTATGATTGGCAGGTAGTGTTGAGCAGAGAGTTTACACAGCATATTCCCCAGATCCCTATCCACAGCCTCTTCCTGAGGAGAAAGGAAAGGACAGCAAAGTGTCACTAGGTACGTTTACATGGACACCTTTTGGTTCAATCGGAATGAAATCAATCCGATTGATGAATACGAACACGGTGTGTTACATGAACGATAAATAAAGTAATCGGGTTGATGTGTGCGTTTATATGTCAAAAGATTTAAATTGGAATTGATTTTTTGACATGCGCGCACTGCACGAATATGCCGCTGTTCGTGCATAACTATTCTCCTCTATTGGTTCTTTATTTGTTTTAAACAGCAGACTTAATATTTATCCGTCTCTGGTCATGATTTGGAGATGATGAGCACGAATTCCGTTGTGCCGTGCTGCTTATATTTATCACGCAGTAAAACCCCGCACCCAGAACCAGTTGTCCTTGGATGATAATCTGAAACAAGGACTGGAGGGACATTGTCCTGCTCCACTTCACAGACGCTGAGTGAAATGAGAATTTTAGAATATCGGGAAACTCATTTATAAGACACTTTATTCAACAGGAAGAACAGCTCGTTCTGTGAGTCATATGTCATTACGCTATTTCAACGTCATTGCACATGCGCAGTCCTTTCAGTTTCGGTTTTCAATCCGATCAAGTGTTTACATGTTCTGTTGATCGGATTACAAAAGGAGTAAACCACCCCTTTCAATCCGATCGAAATTCCAATCGGATCGAGCTCAATCGGATCGATTAAGGTGTTTACATGAAGGTTTTTTAGTCCGATTATAAGTGTCCATGTAAATGCAGCTAGTGATTTTGTGATTTGAACACAGGATCCTGTAGAAGAGCTGCTCTGACCTGCATACGCAAAGACAGCGGTTTAGCATCCAGGAGCCTCTGATATTGAATCATCCAGTAGTTCTGCTGATTGGATTCGCTCTTCTGCTCCAGCTCCATCTAAAGAGCAAAGAAAAAACATCCTTAGTGTCATTTCTGATACATTTTGTAAAAGTCCTAAGCAAATATAAACACTATTGAATTATCATGCCATTATTTGAAATACATTTTTGCATGGGGTTTTCAAATTCTGTATTTTTTTCCTACACAGAATAACAAATATACAGACAACAGAAACATTTGCATCAAATGAAAATTCTAGAATACTATTTCCCAAATTAACAAAGCTCCAAGATAGATAGATAGATAGGTAGATAGATAGATGGTCCAGAATCACTCACCAAGACCAGCTTGAGCTCCTCCTCCCTCTGGTCCTTCTGTTTGAGTAACTGTTGCAGTAGGTCACTCAAAGCGGTCCTCTGGTCAGCCAGCACCTCCTTCCACACACACACAGTGAATACAGTAAATACACACACTCAAACAACACAAAAGAATCATACTCCCAGAATGCTGTGATAACTCATAGAGGTATTGTGAGCATGATACTTAAACAGGAATGGGATGAAATGGCTAAGTAATCAGAGAGAGAAAGAGAGACGCAAAAACAAACAAGAAAAGTGACGTGCAGCAACAAACAGTGACGGTTACTCCTCTCTACACTCCACAGCATGATGAAGCACTGGAAGGAAAGCACCACATCATCTACTGCTGCTACGTACCTGCAGGTTCTCAGTGTCCAAATTCCTCCTCTTAACCTCCAGCTTTGTCAACTGCAATAACTCTGCCTCTATGAGTTTAATCTATGGATACAAGCATACAGTGGGGGTGTGAATGGCCCCATGGAGACATGATAAAACAGCCATCTTTTGGGTTCTGCATCCAATGAGAGGTGGGATGTGAGAAGCATGGGCTGACTGAAACCAAAAAAGCTTTTAATGGCTAGAATGACTACACAAGACCATCTTACACATTATTACTTTATAGACCTTATGTAGCCCCGCCCCTTTTCAGCACTGCGCTCATTGTGTTCTGTTCTGTCTTCCGGTTTGTATTTTCACAGCAACCTTCCTGGTCTGCTGACATTTGTTATGACATCCGCTTCAAACAACAATGCTCATAATAAATTTCATCAACTCTACAATAAGTAAATCGAGTTTCTTGAGCACTAAATCAGCATATTAGAATGACTTCTTAAGAAACATATGACACTGAAGACTGGAGTAATACATAGTGATAAATTACATTGGTCATAGTCTTGTCATTCGTTTTTTTGGCTTCAGTTTAATTTGTAGTCTTGGTTTTCCTTGTCAGTAGCCGCGTTTCCATTACCCTTCAAATTGCGCAAATTGAAATTGAGAATTGAAAATACGCACAATGGAAACACGTCAATTTCGCTTTATCGCAAAAAAGTTTTTACGCTCGCATGAGGTGGGTTTTCAGGCAATTCGAAAAACAAATATTTCGCAAAAGTGGAATGGAAACAGTTTTTGCGCATTTACAGTCACCTGACTTAGAAGCGCGGTGTGTTTGGACAGAATACGAGACAGAGTTCTTTATTAAATTCATAAAAGAAAAAAGAATTACAGGAAAACTGGATTCTAAACCTCAAAGAAATGTCACAATCAAGACCTCGGAGCAGAAATGAGGGAGAAACACAGAGAAACACCTTATATGAGCTGCTCACAGTATAGGCTTCTTTCGTTGCCATTAACGCTTGGATAACACGCCACGTCTCCTCCTATTATTAATAATAATAATGTCTAGTGCGGTGGCTCTGATATATATAAACCTACCAACGTCTGTTGCCATGATTTTTGGAATGACTGATCGCGAGAGGAAAAAACAACCTTTTAGTCGCATAACATCGGTTAATGGAAACGCCGTCAATTCGCAATAGTTTTTTATCGATATTTAGAAAAAAATCGCAAAAGTTTTGTGCAAATCTGTAATGGAAACGCGCCTAAAGTCTTGCCTGTGTTCTAGTTATCATTTTTAGTTGTTATGGTATCTGATTAGTTCCCACCTGTTCCCTGTTTTGTTAATGATCTCCCTATTTGTATTTAAGGCCTCAGTTTCCTCAGTTCTAAGTCTTGCATTAAAAGTTACGGTCGTAGTCTTATTTCCCAGAGTGTTTATTAAAGTATATGTGTATTATTATTCGTCAATCTGTGTCACACAGCTTTTCCTTTGGACTGTTTGATATTTTCAAATATACTGTATTAGAAAACAGTTATTTTAAATTGTAGTAATATTTTACAATAGTACTGTTCTTATTGTAGTTTTGATTAACTAACTGCAACCTTGGTGAGGATAAGAGACGTCTTTAAAAAACATTGAATCCCTGAATCTGTAAGGGTCTTATTGGCTCTTGGATCTTAAGGGAAACCTCAATCATCATACCTGATTACGAATATAAGCATGCACACTATCCTTCTGAAGCTGGAGGGCTTCAAAGGCGGCCTTCTGCATTTCCTCCTGGAGAAAAAGAGCCAATAAAGGTTAGTTCATCATTTTAGAGCAATGCACCACCTGTACTATTTATAGTAGTTCATTAATGTATTTTGCCTGTGGAGTGGATGGAGTGCAGAGTAGTTTTTAATACAGAATACAGATCATGTACATTGTAAGTTAGTAAATTGAATAGTTACCTCTTGAAGGATCTGACTAATGGCTTTGCTTTTGTCTAGCTGCTGCAGGGATAACACTTGGTCAAACTTCTTATCCAAACTGTCCAAACTAAATGAGGAAAATGATTAAGAGATTAAGAAAGAAGGAAAAATAGGACTGTCTATTCACCGGACAATCAAGCATTGCAGTTTAATTTTCTTTATGAACAAGCAGAGCATTGACATAGTAAGTGAAGGATGTAATCTCAAAATCAGAGAATGTGTCTTTGAAATCTGTTCACATGTGGTCACAAGTGATACTTTTTAGATGAATGTTAATACAGAGGGTAAACCACGAGTGATCTGATCAACAAGACGAATGTTGATACCAGGTGTAAACAGGGTCAAAAGGGTCTGGACAGAGTTCAAAACCATATGTATTGGTAGGAAGTGAAGCACCTCCTGCAGGTCTCAGACACCAGAATCTGCGTCTTGGCTTCCCTGGCCTCCTGCAGTAACCTTAAAGAGCAGCTCTCTGACAGCATCCTCTGCATGGCACCTGCGAACATGTATATATAGACTTACATAGACAGCAGAGGAGTTTAAAAAATACTGGGGGAAAGAGAGGGGGACTGGGACTGGGACTGGGACATGATGCAGGTATGAGTCAAACTACAAGTACTAAACATGTCTGAAGCATGTCACAGCTCTGAGAAATAACAAAGATTTCTAATGACTTGCCAACTAAATATTTAATTATGGAACAATATGGTAATTTTAGAGATAAATGAATTTTCTAAAACTCACCTGCCACTTCCTTCTTCCTAAGAGAGTTGGCTTCTTCCTGTGTGATGGCAGCAAGGTGTTCCATTCGTATGCTAAAAACAACAACAAAATATTCATAACTGTATCTTTATTTAAATAAATACAACATCAGGGTAAGTTTAAGATATGACTTCTATATACACTACTGTTCAAAAGTTTGGGATCAGTAAGATTATTTTTATAGAAATTATTACTCTTATTCAGGAAAGAATGCATAGCATAGATTAAAAATGACAGCATAGACATTTATCACGTTATCCCCCAAAAAATCTATTTAAAATAAATGCTGTTCCTCTGAACTTTATCTCTACTTTGTTTCCACAATAAATAAATAAAATTAAGCAGCACAACTGAAGAAATGTCACTTAAGCAGCAAGTCAGCATATTAGAAGGGTTTCTGAAAAAATCATGTGACACTGAAGACTGGAGTAGTGATGCTGAAAATTCAGCTTTACCATCACAGGAATAAATTACATTTATTATACATTAATATATTAAATAGAAAACCGTTATTTCAAATTGTAATAATATTTCACAATACTACTGTTTTTACCGTATTTTTTATCAAATAATTGCAGCTTTTGTGAGCATAAGAGACTTCTTTCAAAAACGTACAAAAAATATTACTAACCCCAAACTTTTAGTCTGCATATATAAACAACTGATTCTGATACAGAACTAACGCCGACTTACAGATACCGACTTAAAGTAACGCTTAAAGTAATGCCAGGTCTTTTTGACCCGTGGTGCATTCCCCGTACAATGACGTAACTCACTGCTTAACTACATAGTATGATCAAAGTCCCTTTAAGATATATATAAAGTCTTTTGTACGATGCATCATTGAAGAAATCAAGTAGCTAGTCACGACTGTTTCCCGAAACCGTACTTTCACAAATTTGACGTTCAATCACGTTGGTTAAAGGGTTAGTTCACCCAAAAATGAAAATTATGTCATTAATGACTCACCCTCATGTCGTTCCAAGCCCGTAAGACCTCCGTTCATCTTCGGAACACAGTTTAAGATATTTTAGATTTAGTCCGAGAGCTTTCTGTCCCTCCATTGAAAATGTTTGTACAATATACTGTCCTTGTCCAGAAAGGAAATAAAGACATCATCAAAGTAGTCCATGTGACACCAGTGGGTTAGTTAGAATGTTTTGAAGCATCAAAAATAAATTTTGGTCGAAAAATAACAAAAACTACGACTTTATTCAGCATTGTATTGTCTTCCGGTTCTGTTGTCAATCCACGTTCACGAGTCCGCAGTGACGCTGTGGTGACGTAAGACGCTGCTGACGTGTATCTGGTGCGTCCGTGTATTCGGGTTTAAATAAATATGGCTGGGCAAAAAAATGCAAGTCTTCCTCTGTGTCAAAATCCTTAGACATGTTTGCGATAATTGTTTTGTTTACAGCGTGCCTCAGACTGCAAACGAAGCTTGGCCGCACCAGATTACACGTCATCAGCATCACTGAACGCGGCTTGACAACAGAACCAGAAGAGAATACAATGCTGAATAAAGTCGTAGTTTTTGTTATTTTTGCACCAAAATGTATTTTCGATGCTTCAAAACATTCTAACTAACCCACTGATGTCACATGGACTACTTTGATGATGTCTTTATTTCCTTTCTGGACAAGGACAGTATATTGTACATACATTTTCAATGGAGGGACAGAAATCTCTCGGACTAAATCTAAAATATCTTAAACTGTGTTCCGAAGATGAACGGAGGTCTTACGGGCTTGGAACGACATGAGGGTTTGTCATTAATGACATAATTTTCATTTTTGGGTGAACTAACCCTTTAATGATGTCACGCAGGTGGTGGCAGATTTTTCGCTATGAATTACGGACATGCCATCTGAGTACCAATTCTCATTTTTCTCAGTTATTTTGTTTTATTTCCAGATTCAATCATAGGCTCGTTATTGCATACTAGCGCAAGTACACACATGCACACTCTAAATACATATTTAAATCTCTTGACAAACTAAAAGACGTAATTGACATTTGTTTATATTCGAAATAAAATTTAGTATAGATTGTACTGAATGTCAGATTGCTTATTTTGCTCAAGATAGAGATTTATTAAGATCACATGTCATACAAACAAGAAACTCAGCTTCTAACCACAGGTCAAGAGTTGTCGTTCCAACCACACAACTTTGCGATGATGTTTGCGAATATTCGTTAGAACTATGGTTAACTATGGCTGATAACAATGGAACTTGCAACCATAGTTGGCTAACAATGTTTTCAGGAAACGCACCTCTGATCTCCAAAAATACCGTAATGTACCCGTAAACGCTGAACTAATATGGGTTTGGTCAAAAGCGCTCTGTGTGCTGTAACGGCACCACAGCAGTGGCATTGCTCAAACAGCTCAGTACTTGCAGTAACTCTGGATTTCTAAAGTGGTGCCATTAGATAGAGCGAAATTCACTTAGCAAGAGCTGCATTGATGGAAGGAGCCCATACTCCATTAGAGAGTTCGACCCATGTGTAATATCTACTCACCGGTCCATCTCAAGAGCTTGCAGAAATTCAGCACTCTTTGCCTGTCTGTAATCAAATGAGCACAAACACACAATAAATAACCACCCATAAACTACACAATAGTCATGGACTTAGCATGATTAAACTGACAGCAATAGCTAACAGAAAAGCAGGAAATTTCAAAAATGGTTCACATTGTGCCCTCACCGTTTGTTATCAAACAGGAGGTCAGAGATGCGGCCCATGATAACGCTCTCTGCCTGGCGTACTTTATCCAGCATTTTCAGCCTTACTGCATCCTGGGCCTTCTGCTGCTGAGACACACCTAACTCTAACCGTTCCTGCTCCTGAGAGACAGAAAAGCACAAAGAGGTGTATTTTTGTTAGCTAGATAGGTGTAGTGACTGAAAGAAATAAACAGTTTTATTCAGTAACAATTTTATTTCATTCAATGTTACATTAAATTGATCAAATGCATCAGTAAAGACATTTATAATGTTACAAAAAAAATTCTTTTTCAAATAGATGCTGTTTTTTTAAATTACTTTTTTCTTATTCATCAAATAATCCTTATGATTTCCCCCAAAAATGTAAGCAGTACAACAGTTTTCAACATTGATAATAATAATAAATATTACTTGAGCACTAAATCGGCATATTAGAATGATTTCTGAAGGATCATGTGACTCTGAAGACTTTCAGTGAGAATAGAAAATACTGTAGTTATTTTAAATTGAAATCATATTTTACAATATTAGTGTTTTATTGATTTTTAATCCAATAAATGCAGCCTTGGTGAGTACGGAAGTGTAGCTCGCTCAAATGTGTTACATTTATAAACCAGATAGTTTTGACTCTAAAGTCAAAATGGTTACCAATTTGACAGACATCAGGACGTCCTCTTTACGGGAGTTGTTGAGGAGGAGGAGCTGAGTGTGTTCTCTCTGTTTCTCTTCAAGATCTTTCTCAAAGGTCAACTTTTCCAGCTGTTTCTGCTCCTAGTGGAGAAACAAAAAGTGAGATGTAAATACTACTTCACTGGACGATCCAACAATAACAAAAAGAAACTAAACCAAACATACCTTTCTTTTCTCATAGTCCATGAATTTGCTCTGCAGTGTCAGAGTGGATGTAAGAGAACAGCAAGTCATTATTACATTAACAGAAAAAATGCCACAGCAACACTTTTTAGGCACTGTATGAAATGAGCGATAAATAGTGAAGACTGACCTGCCAGGCTATCTCCTCACCATCAACACAATCCACCTCCTGCTTCCCTCCATCATGCTCCAGCACAGGCAGAAGATACTGGGATGGAGGGCAATAATCCAGATCCATCTCTAAACCACATCAAAATGAATTATCAACAAACCAGATGCACAGAAAGACCTTGTTCTGTCACAACGGACTGCAGGTTAATATTCAATCTTGCGCATAATCTGTACTGTATACAATCTGTATTTATTGGTCTGCACTCTGCATCTAACCAAGCTATAATAAAAGATCTGTACCTGAGCAGAGGTAGCGCTGCACTTCCTCTGTGCCACCCGTGCACACTGACGCAGGTGGATAGCTCATAACCTGTGCGTCCAAGATCAAGCTCTGCACACCACATATAAACATACAGACATAACTATGTCTTTGCAGTGGTCACATTGCCTATAAGCTTGATATGATACTACACAAATATGCTCCAAAATCTTTATCTGAAGTGGGATAACCATTTAAGATACCTACTTCCAGAGTCCGAACACTGGCCAGTTCTTTGGGTAATTCTCTGATGCTGTTCTCACTTATGTCCAGTGTACGCAGGCTGCTCATGCGACCCACAGACACAGGAATCACAGTAAGGCAGTTCCCTGTTAGCATCGAAACATTTTGTTCATTTAAGTGGTTTAGGCTTTTATTACCATTTAGTTTGAATTCAAATGTGCCTAAAAAGCCCAAACTACACTCTTCAACAGAAACCTCAAATGAGTGTCAAGTTCTTACTAGCTTTTTGAAACAGGTTAACAACTGTCTGGAATCTACCACAGTGCTCTAATGAAGACATTTAAAACATTTACATTAATGAATACAATTTTTTTTCCAAAGATATGCAAAAAAGCACTAAACAAACCTTTCACATTAAGTGTCTGTAGATGTTGTAGATCCCCTACAGAGTCTGGCAGCTGTTTTATGTGGTTCTTCTCTACATTCAGAACCTTAAAGCAATAAATATAAATGACACTAATGATCAATAAAAAAAATTGTTTAAAAGAAAATTCATGCCCTAGAAGATACACTACCGTTCAAAAGTTTGGGGTTGGTTCAATTGTTTTAATGTTTATTAAAGAAGTCTCTTATGCTCACCAAGGCTGCATTTAATTGTTCAAAAATACAGTAAAAACTGTAATATTGTGAAAATTATTATTACAATTTAAAATAACTGTTTTCTATTTTAACACATTTTAATATGTAGTCCTGTGATAGCAAAGCTGAATTTTCAGCAGCTATTACTCCCTTCTTCAATGTCACATGATCCTTCAGAAATTAATCTAATATGCTGATTTGCCGCTCAAGAAACATTTCTGATTATTATCAATGTTGAGAACAGTTGTGCTGCTTTTTGTAGAAACTGTGATACATCCCCCCACCCAAAAATGCAGTAACCCCAATCTTTTGAAAATGAGTGTAGTCCATGATAGCAATATATATAGCTGTCATTATATAATACATTTTATGTGTGTATTGACCAATCAGCATCCAGAACAGTATTCTGTTTTCAAGTGTCATATAAGAAACAATTCACATCATCAGCTTTGTTCATATACAATAAATATACTGTACCTGCAAGGACAATAGCTGCCCGATGTCTTCAGGAAGTGATGTGAGCTTATTTTCATGCAGATCCAGCACCTTAATGGACACACAGAGATGTTGGCACTGGAGAGAAGTTCAAGGCGGTTATGTGCTCAATCAATGTCTCTCACCTTTAAGGTTGCTAAGGCACCAGTGCAGCAACCTTTAGGAACAAGTGACCTCAGGTCATTTCCATGAAGAATTAACACCTGCAATGAAAGTGGAAACTGCTGTCAAAAGTCTGTTTGCTTTGACCAACAACAGTTCAGAGAAAACAACCCTGCAGTAAACTGACTCACTTTCTTCTGGAGCACTTTACACATTGAGAAGACACTAGAGGGAACCTGCAAACATGCATTTAAAATATGTAAAAACTGTTGTGACACGGATGGAAGCAATCAGGTATCTTGCAATAACTCATCCTCTTTCTGTTTTTTGGATGAAAATTTCTCCAAAATGTGAATAATGAATGTCATTCATTAGGGTTTGTGTAATTCACCTCTGTAAGTTCACAGGCAGAAATGTCCAGAATATCATCAGCACCTGCTTCTTTAGACTGCACAAAACATAGGCATGCGTGTTAGGGTCTGAAACAGTGCATTATGACAGTAGGATGTTGCTAAAAAAAAAGAGGCACTGCTGATACATATAATCTCTAACATAAGCAAATGTGGGGTCGTTGCAATGTAAATACAACTAGAAACTTACCAAGCAAAGCTGGTACTCAAGGCGTTTCTTGGAATCCACACTGGGTTTCTTCTTTTTGGAGAACAGAAACATCCTGGGGCTAGCGAGATTTTGTTTGTCTAGTTAACTTAAAACCCCACAACATCCACAAAAGCCACTGGATGTTAGCGTGACACTTGACTGACAGACTGTGGTGTTGACAATCCCAAAGAAACAGATTGGGACAGCATAAACAAATTAAATTAGGACAAGAACGCAGAAATAAAAACGTGAAATTACAAATTATAATCACTCGAGATTAATAAGACTATACAATAACGTTACTTCGTTTTCATTATAAATTTATGGATCATGGATATTGAAACCAATCGAAATGAACGATATAAATAAAAGGATATAAGTTACCTTACGCGAAACGAAGAATATATGCCGTCAGTGCGATTGCTAAATTCTTTTGTCAAAACATGGGCTCCTTCAAATGTTTCAATATCGATTTATTGTCCCTTGTTGCCTTGTATACGGAGGTACACACACCAGGAACAACTTCTCGGATGTTGTGAATGACGTAATGCGTCGCCGCAGTGTGAAAGGTTGCTCAGCTCTCGCGATACTTCGTGGCCTTTATATTCGTGGCCCAACGCTTCATCTGTCCTTTCCTTTTTCACTTTGGTGGTGAAGGTGCAACAATTTTCGGTCGTCCCGAATTCGGGTTCATCCGACACCCTCACTAATTCAAATTGAACTGAGCTCAACTTCATCTGGTACACAATGCCTCCTAAATTCGACCCCACCGAGATTAAAGTCGGTATGTCTGGAATACGGTAACCCTTTGACTGATTTCTGATTGTGTGTGAGCGGCCATGCCTGCGCGTAGGCCTCTCGCGTGCTGGTGCTAATAAATTAGTAGGGTGCAAATTGAAAGCTTTTCCTGTCCATATATAGTTTAGTTGAAGCTTTTAAAATAAATATTTGGATGTACAACATGTAATTCAACTGAGAGGCGTGAATTTTAAATGCTAGAATGCATAGCGTTTTTAGGAATACTCGCTGTAACTTTAGTTAACGTTACCTACTCCGTGCACGCGGAGTTTTGAACGATTCGATTTGACATTTTGAAATGTGTAAAACATTTGCGTGCTGTGGTTTGACCGCTCTCTGGGATATTAAGATTCACGGGTAACGTTAAGTGTTCACGTGCTGCTGAACATCACGAAGCTGTAGCAGCTAACATTCTTCTCGGCATAACATATTTGGTTCAATTTGGACACTTGAGTTTAACTTTACTTTTCTTCTTTTAAACAGAATAATGGTCTGTAGTGTTTCTTTTCCTGCTCTTTATATCATAAAGCAGCCTCCCGCCACTGTGCTAGTCTGTTAAAGGGATAGTTCGGCCAAAAATGATATTTAAACCATGCATTACTCACCCTCAAGCCGTTCGAGATGCATATGTCAATCTTGTTTCAGACGAACACATTTTCAGTTATTTTAGAAAATGTCTTAGACCCTTCAGTGGATATAATGTGAAGCAATGGGGTCCACCTCCTTCAAGTCCCAAAATGTGCATATATCCTTCACAGAAGTCATCCATCCGGCTCCAGGGGGATAAACGAAGGCCTTATGAGGGTAATCCGTGCGGTTTTGTCGTAAAAATATACATATTTAAAACTTTATAAATGAAAATTTCTGACTTCCGGCAACGATCGATGCACGTTCACGGGTGATGTTTTGCTCTGCTCTCTGGCTGCGCGGGCGCGTTCGTTCTACGTCACGACGCTACGTCCTCCCTCGTACGCCGACTTCCATCACCCGTGGACGCGCGTCGATCGTTGCCGGAAGTCAGATATTTTCATTTATAAAGTTTTAAATATGTATATTTTTACGACAAAACCGCACGGATTACCCTCATAAGGCCTTCGTTTATCCCCCTGGAGCCGGTTGGATTACTTTTGTGAAGGATATATGCACATTTTGGGACTTGAAGGAGGTGGACCCCATTGCTTCACATTATATCCACTGAAGGGTCTAAGACATTTTCTAAAATAACTGAAAATGTGTTCGTCTGAAACAAGATTGACATATGCATCTCGAACGGCTTGAGGGTGAGTAATGCATGGTTTAAATATCATTTTTGGCCGAACTATCCCTTTAAAGTGTCTTTGTACAATCCAGTGGAGGCTTATAGTGACCCAGCTCTAGGAAGCAGGGTGGCCCCAATCTAATGGGCAACTCTGTGCCGAAAGACCTGAAACAAACTGCTAGTCAAATTTTAATATATATATATATATATATATATATATGCGCTAAAATTTGACTAGGTAATTGAGGTCAAATTATAGCATTTGCAAATGTGTTTTTACCCATCAAGATTATGTAAACGTATGCACTAATTAGGGAAGGATAAAACATTTGAAAGTTTACAACTATTTAACTTATGGGTCTGGTAAAGCAGAATGACAATGCATACCTCAGGGTTATGAGGGTCTTGACATTTTTGGTTATCTTTGTGATGTCTGATGGAACTAACGGGCGTCTTTCCTATGTAAGCGTACAATGGTGTTAATATAAGCCATGATGAATCTTATTTTCTTCAGTTATTTATCTGAAGCATATTTTATTAGATTGTGTTGGGTTTAACCCCATGATAAACATTTTATTCCAATAATCCTTCTGAAGGTATTTCATCCAAGTTAAACCAAATGTAGTTTTAGTGTATGTAAAGAGAAAGAAAAGTAGTTCTTTTCTAGAAGTTAGCATGCTTAAATACCCCGCCACAATTAATGATGCACAATTCTAATCAAGTTAACTTTTTTTTTTACAGCTTATATAAATATAGGGCACACGGATTTCTGAGAATTGTTGAATAAAAGTACACTAAGGCTTTGTCTCCCCCCCCCCCCCCTCCCCCCCCCCCCCCCCTCCCTCCAGTGTACATGAGATGCACAGGTGGAGAAGTTGGTGCCACTTCCTCGCTGGCCCCCAAAATCGGACCTTTGGGTCTTGTAAGTATTGCCACAAGTTTGGTCTGTAGTGTTTCTTGTCCTGCTCTTTATATCATAAAGCAGCCTCCCGCCACTGTGCTAGTCTATTCAAGTGTCTTTGTACAATCCAGTGGAGGCTCATAGTGACCCAGCTCTAGGAAACAGGGTGGCCCCAATCTAATGGGCAACTCTGTGCCGAAAGACTTGGAACAAACTGCTTGTGTCACAGAACATTGACTCTGTTCCATGCTGTATGCTCATCTTTCATTCTTGCTTTCCTTCAGTCCCCTAAAAAGGTGGGTGATGACATTGCAAAGGCCACCGGTGACTGGAAGGGCCTGCGAATCACTGTGAAGCTGACCATCCAGAACAGGCAAGCAGCGGTAAGCCCTTGGAAGTCTGTATTCTGGCTCTTGAGGTCATCTGGCCTTTAGACACTTACAGGTTTTGTTGTTGCTCCAGATTGAGGTGGTGCCATCAGCCTCTGCCCTCATCATCAAGGCCCTGAAGGAACCTCCCCGTGACAGGAAGAAGGTCAAGAACAGTAAGTAGCTTTTACACCACCTCAATACACTGTTGTAGGAATCGTGTCTTTGTGTGTTCTGACCTTTTGTGGTTATTTCGAGCCTCCCGCCACTGTGCAAGTCTGTAAACGTGACTGTGTACTGTCCAGTGGAGGCTCATAGTGACCCAGCTCTAGGAAGCAGGGCTGCTCAACTCTATGGGTGACTCTGTGCCGAAAGGCCTGGAACAAGTTTTGTTGCATTTCTTGATCAAAAGTCACAGTAAAAATATTTGTTTTGCTTTTCTAAAAAGAACTGCACTTATGAACTAAATATCCTAAAAAAAAAAGTTATACAGCACAACTATTTTAAGTCTGGAGAAATGATACTGCAAATTCAGCTTTGCCATTTAATAAGTTACATTTTAAAGTAAATTAAAATTGGACAGTAAAATTTTACTACTGTGTTTTTGGTCAAATGCATTTGTTAGCATAAGACTTGTGCATTAAACATTAACCCCTGGTTTAACAGACAAAGGTGAAGTCTTGTCCCAGACTACAATGCATGTTTTAAAGGTGCACTGTGTAATATTTAGGAGGATCTGTTGACAAATGCAATATCATATACACACCTATGTTTTCAGTGGTGTAAAAAAAACATTGCATAATGAACCATTGTTTTTATTATCATAGAATGAGCCATTTCTATGTACATACACCAAGTCCCCTTACATTTGAAAGTCTTTTTGTGCTGACATGTTTCTACAGTAGCCTTAAACTACTACAGAGCGCGTTTTCGTCACTGTTGTTCTTCATGCAAAGAAACTAGCTAAATTCAGCGAATAAAATACTGACACAATGATAAACGAGTAACAATAATATTCGTAATAACATTGTTTTACTGAATTAAGTAAACATAATTTCATAATGGATCTTTGTAAAGAAACCTCATTGCTTAACTGGCTACTCTGCTGTCTCAATGACATCTTTTCCTGTCGGCCACCGTAACTTCTGTTGGTTGCAATTCGCAACCTCACCACAAGATGAGACTAAAAATTACACCACCTTTTACTGAAAGCAACTTACACTGGAATATCTTCAAATATGTCAGTGCCTTTTTTTTTTTGTCTCAAGATGCACATCAGTAATGTTTTCTAAGGCATGTTTAAAAAAAGCTACTAAAAGGGGTACTTCACCTCTGGAAAGATGAATGTGTATTTAAAATGGGTCATTTATGTAGAAGAAATGTGAAATTATTTTTGAATTTGGAGCTTTCTAGACTGAGAAAAGCCAGAAAATGTATTTTTGGCTTATGTGGATGAGGAGACAACTCCCAGAATGCACTTGCTTCACTGCCCTAGGAGGCCACGCCTACTGGTAACAGAGCGCAGTAGTTAAACAACAAGTCTAGGCTACTAGTGAGTCTCCGTGATAAGTCTGCGCAGGATTTCGAGATTGTCCAGGATTTGGCTTTTGCGTTCTACTGTCGCCATTCATTGTTTACTATGGCGAGCAGGACGAGACTGAGGGCCGCGGGAGAACAGCGCGAGGCTGGTGGCGTGATTACTGATAAGCGACATCTGTGAGACGCACCGGTCTCGTATCTCTCACGGAGGAGCGGGAATTTTCTTAGCAATGTTAAAACGCACATCAACCGATCAGTTGTTTAGCGTTCATGTAAACCCTACATTCAGATTCACCAATCGGAATGAATTCAGTTAGATTGAAACAAAGTGTGCATGTTAACAATGAATGGCGACTGCAGAAAGCAAAAGCTGAATCCCGGACATGTCCGGGAAAAAGAGGATGGTGAGATCCCACCCTCTATGGGCGGGTTGAGAACATGCGGGACAGCCCCTACTACTGGCTGTAGTCTTTAGCCTCTGGCCAAAAAATCCTCAGATGACGCAAAATGGCTTTTTTTTTTTGCGTCATCTGAGAATTTTTTCCAGACAAAAAATACATATATCGTCTCAGGTAGGCCGTGAGACAAAGGGTTGATTGGTACCATTTTGAGGGATTAAACTGCATGGTGATTTTTGTGTAGGTATATGACCCTGTATTTGAAAAATGTGTGATGGCATTAGATTCAAGGTAGTTTTTGGTTACGGAGGATGATTTTCAAACATATGTCAAGAAAAAGGAAATAAATTTTAAATTTTATAAATAATAATTAAATTTTTATAATACCTTTTTTTTTTTTTTTTTTTTTTTATATATATATAATTTTTTTTAAAATAAATTTGTAAAATTATAAAAGGATAAATTTTTCTCTCTTGTAGTCACTGAACACCTTACCTTGAGGTAGGATGATATAAGTGTTGATTTCTAATGAAAGCTACCATGGATCGGATGCTATCACACATTTTCCAACACTAGAGATGTGTACCTTCATGAAAATCAAAAAGAAATTGAATCCCTCAAAATGGTACCGGTAGCCCAAATTTGGGGTCCCGTCTCATGGCCTAAGGGGGATATGAAGGTGGAAAGCACGGTAATTCGAAAATACTACAGGTTTTGTACTAATACAAAGCTTAATGCTAAATCCAGAAGTGATCAACTGATTGATCAATGATAGTTCCAAGATGGCGCCACAGTGCAGACGTGTTTCTGTTTGTCTTGTCTAATGTTCCGTCTAAGATTTTTAAATAGTTTTTAATCAGTCTGGCTTTCCATATATTTTACGGATCTAAGATTTTTATTACCTAACTGAATTGAACTGCAGTCAGAGGTTGGCCTGTTGGCTAGCTTGCAAACTAGCTATTGACCATTATTTGCCTCTGCTAGCGGTCCTTTCCACGGTTTTGCCTGCATCAGCTTTTGGTTCGATCTGTGTTGGTCGGTCTGTGCAGTGCGCTACCGAACTGGCGCTTGTCACGTATCGGGTTGTATTCCCTCTCGCATCGCTGGATTTACTGATTTCATCGCAGCTTTACCTTGTCGGCCTGCCTGGACCTTCTGTTGTCGGCGCGGAGCCTTACTGAACTACTGCGGCTGATCTGCCGGCGTGGTCGACGAGGTTTCAACTGTTGCCCTCGGCTCACTAGCCGCGGCCATCGCAACTTTACCTTGCCGTCCTGCCTGGACCTTTGTTGCTGAGCTACTGCGGATGATCTATCAGCGTGGACGTTGAAGCTTCGTCCGCTATTCCTCGGCCTGCTAGCTTTGGCTACTGCAGGCTTTTCCTAGTTGGCTTGCCTGGATCTTCTGTTGTCGGCGCGGAGTTCCGTCGGGCCGCTGTGGCTGATCTGCCGGTGTGTGTGATCGTCGAAGTTTCATCCGTTGGCCTTGGCCTGCTAGCCCCCGGACTGCTGGCGCTCTGGGTGTAGTGCCTTGTGATCTTTTAGTGCAGTGCCCATTGAACTGTTGCATCGTTGCTGCTATTCAGATGCTGATAACTCGGCTTCACTATTAATGCTTGCAGGTCTGTTTATTTATATGGTATAATTTGGTATTTTATTTGGTATTTTGTTTATTTTGTTTATCTGTTTTGCCCCTTTTCTTATCTAAATATGCTTTGTATGTTGTTGTTTAGGTTAGTTATTATTGTTTTATTTTATTGTAGAGCCTCTAGTCCTTCTAAACAAGTCTCTGATAGCTCCTTTGTTTCACCCCCCACACATGCAGAAACTTTGCCGGGTTTAACTGGTGTTTTTAGAGATGCAATTTCTCTCTTTATTACTCAACGCCTGGGTCTTCCTCCATTGAACTCAAATTTTAATAAACCCTTGGCGATATATTATGCCTTCAATTTACCCTACCACGTTCGGAAATCTGTTCCTATTATTCTTTTTACCCAGTGTACTAGAAGACCAGTTCTGAAAGTGCTTAGTCGGACACTTATTTTACTTCTTCTTTGTTCCTCTGGTGATGTAGAGTTAAACCCAGGTCCTATAGTCCCCAGTATTTCACCTATTTCCCAGGCGCTTTCATTTGTTGACTTTTGTAACCGGAAAAACCTTGGTTTCTTGCATGTCAACATCAGAAGCCTTCTTCCTAAGTTTGATTTATTAACTGCTTTAGTACATTCAACTAACCCTGATGTCCTAGCAGTGTCTGAATCGTGGCTCAGGAAAGCCATTAAAAATTCCGAAATTTCTATTTCTAACTACAACATTTTTCGCCAAGATAGAGCTACCAAGGGAGGCGGAGTTGTAATCTATTGCAGAGATAATTTACAGAGTTCTGTCATACTGTCCAGGTCTGTGCCCAAACAGTTTGAGCTTCTACTCTTAAAAATCCATCTTTCAAGAAATAAGTCGCTCACTATCGCTGCCTGTTACAGACCTCCCTCAGCTCCCAGCCATGCTCTGGATGCTATATGTGAATTGATTGCCCCTCATCTTTCTTCAGAGTTTGTGTTGTTAGGGGATTTAAACTGGGATATGCTTAATGCACCGGCTGCTTTTCAATCTAGGATAGATGCTCTCAATCTTACACAAATCATTAATGAACCTACCAGGTACAACCCTAAATCCGTAAATGCGGGTACTATCATTGATATAATTCTGACTAACTTGCCCCACAATTATTCCTCATCTGTTTTCGACCAGGATCTGAGCGATCATTGCTTAATTGCTTGTGTTCGAAATGGGTTTGCGGTCAATCGATCACCCCTTTTTATTGTCAAACGTTCCTTAAAATATTTCTGTGAACAGGCTTTTTTATTCGAATTGTCTCGGGTGTCCTGGAAGGATATTGACCTTATTCCGTCAGTAGATGATGCCTGGTTTTTCTTTAAAAGTACTTTTCTCACCATATTAAATAAGCATGCTCCTTTTAAAAAACTGAGAGTTAAGAATAGATTTAGCCCTTGGTTCACCCCAGATTTAGCTGCTCTTAACCAACATAAAAATATCTTGTGGCGCACTGCATTAGCATCAAAAAGTCCCCGCGATATGCAACTTTTTAGGGAAACAAGGAACAAATATACACAATCTGTTAGAAAAGCAAAGGCTAGTTTTTTTTTAAACAGAAACTTTCATCCTGTGGTACAAATTCCAAAAAGTTCTGGGACACTATAAAGCTTATGGAGAATAAGAGTATCTCCTCCCAGTTGCCCACTGCATTAAAGCTTGGAAATACTGTTACCACAGATAAATTCATGATAATCCAAAATTTTAATACGCATTTTGCTGTGGCTGGTCATGCTTTTCATTTGGCTACTCCTATTTCGGAGAGCTTTGTACCTCCCGCAGCAACTTGTTCAAGCCTTCCTAATTTTTCCTTTACACAAATCCGGACAGCTGATGTTTTGAAAGAGCTGTTAAATCTGGATCCTTACAAATCTGCTGGTCTTGACAATCTGGACCCTTTCTTTTTAAAACTATCAGCTAAAATTATTGCAACTCCGATTACCAGCCTATTCAACCTTTCTTTTGTATCGTGTGAGATCCCTAGAGACTGGAAAGCTGCTGCGATCATCCCCCTCTTCAAAGGGGGAGACACTCTAGATCCAAATTGTTATAGACCTATATCTATCCTGCCATGTCTTGCTAAAATCTTCGAATTCCAAGTTAATAAACAGATCACTGAATATTTTGAATCCCATCGTATTTTCTCTGCTATGCAATCTGGTTTTCGAGTTGGTCATGGATGCACTTCAGCTACGCTTAAGGTTCTTAACGATATCATAACCTCTATTGATAGGAGACATTACTGTGCTGCCATCTTCATAGATCTTGCCAAGGCGTTTGACTCTGTCAACCATCGTATTCTTATTGGCAGACTCAACAGCCTTGGTTTTTCAAGTGACTGCCTTGCTTGGTTCTCCAACTATTTCTTAGATAGAGTTCAGTGTGTAAAATCGGAGGGTCTGCTGTCCAGTCCTCTTGCAGTCTCTATGGGGGTGCCCCAGGGATCAATTCTTGGGCCGACCCTATTTTCTATATACATTAATGATATTGCTAGTGCTGCTGGTGATTCGCTGATACATTTGTATGCAGACGACACCATTTTATATACATCCGGCCCCTCTTTGGATTGTGTGTTAATTAATCTTCAAACTAGTTTCAACGCCATACAATACGCTTTTCGTGATCTCCATCTGCTTTTAAATCCTAGTAAGACTAAATGCATGCTTTTTAATCGAACATTGCCCATAGCTGCTAACCAAACTACCATCACTACCCTTGAAGGGGTTGATTTAGAATATGTGGACTCTTACAAATATCTAGGAGTGTGGTTAGACTGTAAACTTAATTTTCAGACTCACATTAACTATCTCCAATCTAAAATTAAATCTAGAATCGGCTTTCTTTTTCGTCACAAAGCATCCTTCACCTATGCTGCCAAATATGCCCTTGTAAAACTTACCATCCTACCAATCTTTGATTTTGGCGATGTTATTTACAAAACTGCCTCCAAAACTCTACTTAGTAAACTGGATGTAATTTATCATAGTGCTATCCGTTTTGTTACTAAAGCTCCATACACTGCTCATCACTGTAATCTTTATTCTCTTATTGGCTGGCCCTCACTATATACTCGCCGCCAAATTCATTGGCTCCAAGTCATCTATAAGTCCTTATTAGGCATATCTCCGCCCTATCTCAGCTCCCTGGTAACCATAGCGACATCCACACGTAGTATGCGCTCTAGCAGGTATATTTTACTGGCTGTCCCCAAAGCTTATACTTCTTTTGGTCGCCATTCCTTCCAGTTCTCTGCTGCTTATGACTGGAATGAATTGCAAAAATCCTTGAAACTAGAGGTTCCTATTTCCCTTACCAATTTTAAGCATCAGCTGTCAAAGCTGTTTATTGATCATTGCACTTGTTTATAATATATTCTGCTCTTGTACATGGATTGGTTTATTGATTGTATGCTTATTTATTTCTATGTGTTTCTCTGTGTTGTTGTTATCGTCGCACTGTTTCGCTTTGTCTTGGCCAGGTCGCAGTTGTAAATGAGAACTTGTTCTCAACTGATTTTACCTGGTTAAACAAAGGTTAAATAAAAATAAAAAAGTGTCCCTTTAAATGTCCTATTTGAACTAAGGCCTAATCCTGGCTTAACCCAAGTCCTGTCTGTGAAACCAAGTTTTACCGACCCCGAACTTTTGAATGGTAGTGTAGATTGGTATTAGTTTGTGACTAGCATATTCTACATCTCCTGATGTTTGTATCTTTTTTTTTCCCTCTTTTAGTTAAGCACTCTGGAAGCGTCACTTTCGATGAGATCGTCAGCGTTGCCCGTGTCATGAGGCCACGATCTATTGCCAGGGAACTTTCTGGTTTGTATTTATCCAAATTGTAACAGTGCTTAAGCAATATTGATCAATTAGCCTCCCGCCACTGTGCAAGTCTGTAAAAGTGGCTCTGTACTGTCCAGTGGAGGCTCATAGTGACCCAGCTCTAGGAAGCAGGGCTGCTCAACTCTATGGCTAACCCTGTGCCAAATGGCCTGGAACATGTTATAACTAGGCATGAATGAGTTGTTGATTTAAATGATGGCACAAAGTGATCTTTTCCTTTGCTTAGGTACCATCAAGGAGATTCTTGGCACAGCTCAGTCTGTGGGCTGCACCATTGATGGTCGCCCTCCCCATGATGTCATTGATGACATCAACAGTGGCAAAGTTGAGTGCCCAACTGTAAGTATTGAATGCCATTTTATGCTTAAGCATTTAAATGTTTTGCCTTTTACTTGTTTTAACTGGATGTTTTTCGTTTTTCTTGCAGGAGTAAAAAGAGGATGGAAGACAAATAAAACTGTTTGATAAAAGTCCAAGTGTTGTGATTTGTCATCTCTGGCATTTGATGGACCCTTTTCCCAGATTGTATGCATTTTAACGGCTATTAGCATTGTAAATCCATTGGAAAGTTATTTAAATGTACACTTATAAAACTACACTTTGTATTACATTTGCATCAAATGACAAAGTTAATGCTGCTGTGTGGGTGTTTCTAATGCAGTGGGAGTGATGGAAAAGCTCATTATCAACCTTCCTGTTTTTTTCCGCTTTTATATTGTGAAAACAATATTGTGAAGTTTTTCTTTTGCTATTTGAGCAAATGGGAAAACAAAATATATTTAATGTATTCTCTCATTTTTTTACCCAAATATGATTATGCTTCTGAGAAACCTGGAAATGTGAAAAGGGTCAATTATTTGTAGAATTTGTCTCGACATGTTCATGAAGAGTTGTCCATCTCTTCTGAGGCCTTAAACTTCCAGAAGAGCCACAGGCTGACTAATTTAAAACTTAAATCAACTGAATTTATCACCCTTCAGTAACTTTTTTGAAAAACACAATCAGAATCTTAGTCACAAAATGAAAGTTAGTTCAAATTCATCATTTGTAGGTATACAATTTAGTCCCTGACCTATTTTTGGAAAAGGCAAACCAGTTTCACACACCTAAAACTGCTTTTTAGATATGAATATTTGGCAGGATAAAAGGCATATATACATTGAGGGAAAAAAATAAGCTATTAAAAGCACAATTTATTTGGAAAAATAGCTACATGTTGTCAAATATCCCAGAGTTGTAGACTCGTGTACAAAAGTATATAAGCTTGGTTACATGTTGCTGCTCTTAAACAAATGCTGGTCTTAAAATTACAAAGTTTTTCATAGGTACTTGCAGCTGCTCCCTTTTTAATTCTTATCCCAAATCATTAACATCCAACACATTTTTCCATTTCTTGCCTCCAGTAACAGTGTTTATTTGATTAAAATACTATGAACACTACTGTTGTAACTAATTAAACTGAATTCAAATAATGTGCAGTTTCTCTTGAAAGATAGCTTGCTGGGTTCAAAGGAGCTCTCTGCAGGAATGTTGCCACAGTTGTTCAAATCACAAAGAGAAGCATATTATGTACCATAGGTTTGTCCAGACCACATCACCTGTCCCACTACTAAAGTGGAAACTACCATCATTTGCAATGGTTGATAGAAACCAGGACGGACTGACTAAATAAAACAATCCTGCTTTTCAGTTCTCAACATCCTCTTCTTCGTTCTCTCCCTCCTGCTCATCATCCATGTGCTCATCTTCCTCTTCATCTCTACTCTTGTCATTTTCATCTGTGTCATTCTTCTTCTCCTTGTCCTTTCGTTTTTGCTCAGATGCCTCCTTCTTGCCTTTCTGACCTTTCTTGTATGCTGTAAAAAAAAAAAAAAAAAGCACATCGACACAAAAACTGGTTATATACATGAATGAAGCTGATGCTTTTATGAAGTCATGCATCCCTAGACCTGAACCCTTCTGGTCCATAGAGAATTTACCTTCAAGTGCTTCCCGCAAGGGTTGCAAGAAACGCTCAAACTCCATCTCCTCCATAGCTGACATCACATCTCCAGCGTTTAGTGTCTTCCTTTTTGCTTTCATAGCAAAATTGTTTGCACTGGTGTCAACAAAGCAGTGGAGATTACATACGAGTAGGATGTCAGGGTGGAATTTCTCAAACAAAACAAAACTTTAGACTAACCAAGATGTTGCGTAGAGAACGAAAACACTAGCTGCTTGAGAAATCGCTCTTCTTGCCTCCTTGGACACGTTTACTCCGTCTGGCAACTAAACAAGACGGAAAACAAGTTGACTGCATACTAACATACAATTGACTTCAGTGACGATTCGCGCGGAAAGAGACGATTCAACGTTACTATGGTTATCACTTAAACTACTTTTCGACTATATAAAGAGACCTACGAAATAATTTTACAAGATGACTTACTGCCTCCTTTATAATCCGCGTGATGACAGCATTGGGAAGATTGAGGTCCTCTGGTCTCTCAGCCATTACACTTAAATGAGATGCAACACGACAATGTAATCTGTTTGTTTTAGATGCGTGATCAGAGGTCAAACTGCACAACCGCGAAAACTTTGTGTTAGCTTAGCCGTCTAACTTATCTGAGGGTGAACTGTCACCAGATACACTCGATTTAAGTGCGCTGAATAACAAAGTTCGTTACCCTTACATACGCGTTAGATGTGCAATTAGATTATTTATCTGCAAATCAATTATCTATGGAACAGGTGGACAAAAGCTAGTGCGCTTCACTGTTTTTCAGCCCGCTTGATCATCCAAACCCATGCGTTAACCTTTTACCTCTAACCGCTCTACCCAGCCAACCAATACAGACGCTCAGTCATGACGTCAATTTGTAGGCTAACCCCAAATAAACCCCCAGATTTCTACACGCGGGTGACGACGCTTTGACGTTTTTTTCTAAAAGATAAATTAGACAGGTTACCTTAAATGTGAATTTCAAATGTGAATTTTTTGTTAATGTAAGTTGTTAACAGGTCACATCCTGGTAGTTGTAGTCCTGTCAGGGTGTAGTCTTTATTTAGCAACATTCGTTCCGAAACAAAAAGCAAATGGCTTTTCTTAAAAATAAATAAATCATAGGAAATTCTTGAGTCTTCCGGGTTTTCATTCGATTTTTATCAAAGTAAAAAAAAAAAAAAAAAAAAAAAAAAGTGTTTGATTTCATTTAGGCTTGTCGCCCGTTGACCTCTGTACAAACTGAACGAGAAAAGCCCCCCCTCAATTCTGCCTCTTGCTCTTATCGCAAAACAAGTCATGAATGATGTGTTTATTTTCATTTCAGCAGGACTTTCTGAAGCATATGTGTGCAGTGGTCACGCTAGGCTATAGCAATAGTCCTACAGTGCAATTGCTCAATATACACGGAATGTATAACCATTGTAGTAATTTCATGGTCGTGCAAGCGCGTTTGGAACAGTGTTAATTCATCTCCATTTAGCATGTTTCGAATGTTTGAAAGTGTTGCTTGCGTGAGAATGAATGTGAAACATTATGCACTGCCTGCTGGTCCAGAAGCAAATAATTTTAGCCAACTGCTTGAAACCCCCCCCCCCCCCCCCCCCACACCTAAAATTTTCTTGATTTAACTAAACTGAGCAAAGCTAATCTATATATTTATTATCTTAAAAGTGGAAAACTGTCACACATTATTAGGCCTAATGGCGAGGCTTTATATAGGAATATGAAATTAAGGGTTGTATAAGGGTTTATTTAGTATAAATGAGTGCAGAAATGTCTTGTCTCCATGTGTGGTCTCCCCCCAAATAGTAGTTTAGGATTTATAACTGCATGTGTATTTTTCCACAACGAATTCAATCTACACAGACCCATAAAAATGAACTGCTGGTGGGTTTTTTTTTTTTTCATGCTTTATTGTTTGCCATACAATTCTGTCAACCTCAATTGTGGTAAATGGCAAAGACTTTCCATTACCGTTTTCCCCCTCTTTCTTTGATGCTCATCAAATGTCTTGAGGTTAGCTTCATACATTAGCTCACAAAGCAATTACATTTTAACACCATGTTGTCTTTTTATAGAGATTGGTAAAGTTTCATTCTTTTTCTTCACCCTCTTTCAGATGATGTCATTCAGATGCTCACTTTAAGTTTTTAATGACTTCTTTAGGTCTGAATATGACTTTAATTTGCCATACTGTAAACTTAAGAACATGTTTTGATTGATTCAATACAATCTAATGTAGGGAATCGTAAGCTATTTGATACAGTTTAGTCAACCTCAAATGAGGTAAAAGTCTTATTTTTTTAATAACTCAAATAACAAAACTCATACATTTGAATTTGCCGCATTATGGAAAGAGACTCTGAAGTTGGTGTTTTTTTCTTGGCCACCTCTCTTGTCAATGGAATTTCCTAACATAACTAAATATCTGTGATACACCTGAAAGGCATTTATTTTAGGAGTGATAAAAAAATGACAATTTGTGGATGCAACTTTGGTATCATGGCGGTATGTATGATAGCAACACCAGGTGTCACTACAAATACTGGCTAATTCTGGAGGTTTTTAATAACAGCAGTATTACATCTCTCTCTCTCTCTCTCTCTCTCTCTCTCTCTCTCTCTCTCTCTCTCTCTCTCTCTCTCTCTCTCTCTCTCTCTCTCTCTTTCTCTCTCTCTCTCTCTCTCTCTCTCTCTCGCTCTCTCTCTCTCTCTTTTTAGAGATTACAGAGAGATTTTTAGAGAAATCTTTTTAGTCCATTGTAGTAATAATTGTTAATAAGTAGGCTAAAATTATATATGTATATATAATATATAATTATGTCAGATGTATATATAGGCTACCGTATATAGGCTATATATCATTTATTTATTTATTTTGCTTAGGCCTTCAGTGCAGGACTCCTATGCACTGGACAGGAAAATGCTGGTTGTTAAATGACTTTTGCTCTCTTTTCACAATAATTAAAGTTGGCAAGAAACAGAAGTTGCGATAGTCTTTTCTTCTATATTGTAATATCCACGTCAAAAGTATTTTCGAAAAATAAAAAAATGTTGGGATTAAACTTAATTTTGTCCATCAGGAATTGATTGGATTGTTGGATCATTGTGGTTTGCTATTGCCGGTATCTCATGTGAGTGACAGGTTCTCCCATCCTCGTGCCAGTAACACGTCATCAGAGCTAGAAAAGAAATCGTTGCAAGAGGGAGGGGAAGTTATTTTGATTAAAGATTACAAGGCCACATGAATTAAATAATAATAATGTGCACAGATAAATCATTTGTAAAAAATATTTCATAAAATAATATTCCATAAAAAATAAGAAATATCGATTTTTATTTAAAGCAAAGTCAATGTGTGACCATAGCAACAGTCCTTCAATGTCGAGTTTGCAAACAAAACATCAGTACAAATTGCAACTTTAAAAAATTCATTGTAATGAACTATTTTATGTGACATGGAGACTAGATGTCCATGTTATTTCTATTAAATATATAGATAAATTAATATATAGATTTATAAATATTGATGCCGAGTTATTTTTTAGTTCTTCTTACCTGTTATTTTCATGATTAGCATTTGACTAGGATTATCAAGTTCTGCTTGAAACAATGCAGGGTTGAATCCATTTTGTTTCCATGAGCTTTAAGAGCAGTATCTTCATGGGACTTGATAAAAATTCAAAAGCAAAAGATATTTCTCAACTATTCAACTCTAATTTCTAACTTCATGTAGAGTGTTTGTGTGGAAGGAATGTATAATAAGGAGTGATTTTTAAGGATTATGTCTAACTGTTGCCGTTGCTTTTAACAAGTTGATCATGACTTCATTTAAGAGTCTTTATGAGTTTCATAAAATTGGTAAATAAAAATGATTATATTTCCATTTTAGAATCTGGATTTTTCCATGGAACCCATTGTCCCATAATTCAGATGACTAACACGACATTACAGTGACAAAAATAGGGAAGTGTATACAGTAAGCTTGGTCAGATGTAAATTCAATTTAAAAATCAAAAATTCAAAATCCAATCAATTTAAATTCATTACTTCTAAACACACCCACTACTGAGATCCTCAAATGTTTTCTTGAAAAGTGTTGCATGAAAACATGTGTCGAACACACACACAAAAAAAATTTACCTTCCACTATGTCCAAAGGCCATCACTTATTTTGATAATAACGCCTAGTCACATGCTTCAACAGTTCCTAAGGAAGGATAGGAAGTCTGAGTTGCCCAGTCTCATTCGTTTCCTCTTAAGGTTCAACCAAGACTTTTTGAGTAGAAACAGGAAGATCCAATCCACCATCCCACTCCAATACATGTTCTCAGGAAAGGCCACAACCAATAGAACACATAAATACTGCCGTCACCGTCTGGACATTTGTCTGTTTCTGCTTGAAGATGGACATCTCTCAAAATGTCACCCAAAGGCTCATGGCCTGCATTGAATTTGTCTTTCAAGTTTCAACACATTTTTTGTATTTACTTTCAAGCATCAATGCGCTGTACTATATGATTGAAATACAGTATATGGCATGTCATAATATACTCATCCTTTTATCTTAAATGAATTTGACCTTGAATAGCACCATTTTGATTGGTTTTCATACCTGTACTCATGCAAGTCAAGTTAATTAAGTCGGTAAAATGACAAACATGTCCCTATTACAGGCAGGTTGCCAAATCGGTTTACTTTCAAAATACTTTGAGGGATTAGATGGACAAGTAAACTCCTTTGAAAATGATTTATGAATTTTGTGCTTGTGTAATTCGCTCGTCTTCACTGTTTGTTTTGACCTGTGTTTAATTATGCTTTTTTCCTCAGCAGCTGTTTTAGATTTGTTTTATCTGTTCTTTATTTGTCAAAGAACACAGTACAAAACATTTCTCTTGACCAAAACAATTGCTTTCATTGAGTCTGTAATCAATGAAAATACATGAAAACTGGTGCCTTTAAAAAGATCATAACCATTTGCGTTTTTATTATATTACACAAATCTGCATTCTTTTATGCACTCTAACTTTTCCATGTGGGAAAACTTTTCCAGTGTTTTCATAAGTGTAAACAATCTTTTCATGATTACAAATGGACTTTTTGGATACCTTAATACAAACTGTAAATAGCATAAAAGCATAAAAGACACAATTGCATGCTTGAAAGTCTGTAGACAAGTTGTAATTCATAACTGTGATAACCTCCATTTGTATTGCTTTCTGATATTTTTGTGGGTATGCTATGCAAGGTACACTCCTAAAGTCAGTCATTTTTCCTCATTTAAGTTTTACACAATGAAATGCACTTATCAGTGGCCTAATAAAAAAAAAAATCATGGCTGACTGCTAAAAGCACAAGTAATGGAATCATTAAGCAAAATCTATTGCTTTCGCACATTTCTGGATCCACGCTGTTTGGTGTCAGTTCAAAATGATCACCAAGGACTGTTTACATTTTTCTATTAATGCATTTTTCATTGATTGACCCAGTTTTTTTTTTTTTTTACATTACAGATAAATTTTTTTTGCAGTCTGAATTTTGTGCTGTCATAACAACATTTTTAGCCTCCAATAGCAGAACCAAAACATTGCCTGAGAGTTGCCATCAACAGTTACCTAAACCTTGCCTCTAATCCTCCCTAAAGCAGGGACCTCATCTTCACCCATGCATCAGTTACACCTCATATCTACTGCACACCTGGAGATCTTGTCTTTCACAGAGGACAGTTGTGTTGTTGAAGGTTTGAGCAGTGTAGGAGTGGAGGAGGGTGGTTCTGCTCGCCCTATGGCTGTCAACACTTCGATTTTGAAAGAGTGAGGGAACTCAAACTGAATGAATAACAGACTCACGTGAGTGATGAGAAGTGAACGTCTGAATGAACCTCATTGAAACACACCTGTGGAGAACACCACCTTCACCTGTTTGAACTTCTGACCTATTTAGGAGGTTAAGGGGCCACATGCTGCAATGCAACGGACAAGAAGCTCCATGCTGTAAGCTAAAACATATTCAAGCTGACACACTTATGAAACACTGTCATCTTATGAAACAAATATCTCTCCACATGAAAGCTTTCAAACATATGCACTATTTTTCTTGGTATTAAAAAGCTTTCTGGAATACTTGATTCTGATTGGGCAGTCACGCCAATCAGCTTTCTGATTTTTTTCTAAATTTTCAACACTATCCATGGCATCGCTGCATTCAAGCAGTCTTGATTCTACTCACTTTGTTCAGAGCAAGATTACAGTGTACCTTCTATTTATTAACTACAAAAAAATACAGCAAGATTTTTAATTCTTCTTCTTTAAGAAGACGAACAAACAATGCGCTGTAAGGTGGTGTGGTAACCAAAGTGCACAAAGAAGGCTCAGGAGTAGAAAAACAAAAACAGTATTCATTTAAATAAACAAAATATCCAGGAGATCGCTGGAGAGTAAATAACAGGAGCTTAGGAGATCACATTCCACACATGAACAAACAATAACTGACAAGGAGTAACTGAAACACAGGGCTTTATACACAGGGTAAACAAAGGAAACTAGACAAGACACAGGTGAAACTAACCATACAAATAACTAGGGAGTAATCAGGGACTAAACTGATAGGGAATACAAGAAACAGACGCACAAGAACAAAATGACAACTAAACTGAACATAACTCTTATAACTCCCCCCTCCCAGAAGGCGCATCCTCGCGCTGTAACAGAGAGTTCAACAGTGGACGGAGGGAGGAGGTTTAGGTGTGGGACCTTAGAGGAGCTGACAGAGGAAAACCCCACAGAGAGGAGGAAAACCCCACAGAGAGGACGAAGCCATGGAGGAGATGACAGAGGGAGGAGCCAGAGAGTGACCCTGAGCTAAATCATTAGGATGAAGGCAGACAGCGCAACCGATGGAGGGAGAAGCCAGTGTGGCGCCAGGAATCCGACCAACAGAGGTTGAGCCAGGAGAGGTGGAGACCCAGGGAGAGCTGAGGAGATGAACACCCCAGGAGACACTGCTGGACTGGAGGGCCAAGGGGGACGAGGTGGAGGCGTGGGCTCGGCAGACTGAGACTCAGGAAAACTGTGGGGCGGAGGAGCCCGGTGAGGCCAAAGGTGTGGAGGGACAAGGCGTAGCCGGAAGTCCGTGGTGCAATCAGGGTGACGCCTGACCAAGGCGGAGTCTTTCTTGGTCCTGAACTGTCACATCCTGTATATTACAGAACTTGCAATTTGCTCAAGATGAAAAAAAGAGAGAGACAGAGAGCTGTGCTGAGCCGCAGTGACGGGGGAGCCCAGTGAAGCCTGAGGCATGACAGACCACGGTGGATCCGAGGGAACGTATAGAGCCATGGGGGAGCCAAAGAGTCGGAAGATAGAGTATGGGGCTCGGAGATCCAAAGTGGAGATGGGGGAGCTGGGCAAGACTAGCGGTGACAAAGGAGACTTGGAGCTGGGGGGGACCAGCGGCGACGAAGGAGTCTCTCGTATCACATCGCAACCTTGTGTTTTTTCATTTCATACAAATGCAACTTCTGCCCTCTAGTGTCTCAGTGAAAATGACTTTCAGAGGACTTTGATAGTGATATTACTGTAATATATTTAGCGACAATGAACAACTAACTGCATATTATCCAACTTATTTAATCATCAGTGCTTATTTTACTAATCCTTTATGCTTTCATAGACTACTCAAGGCAGCTTGACCCCAGAAATGTACCTTGGCTCAGAAATGTTGTGATCAATGTGGCAGTTTTGAAATGAAACGAAGCATTCTGAACAGACGTCATTTGAGAGATGTCTTTTTGCACAGCACTGGCAGTGGAAAAAGTGGGGATGCTCTGTACACATTGGGCACAGGGCTCATCAGAGGCAAACAAACAGAGGTAGCTCTGTGATGATGCATTAGCCTGTCAGAGAGCGCCCGGCACTGAATACAGACCAGCCAGTGTAGGGTCAGACGGAACCTGAACTTCTCTATCCATCACAAGCAGGTTACCACACATACACACTGAATCTCGTGTATGTGCATATGCTCAGACATAAAAACACTCGATAAACTGACCTTCACACTCTGAGTGCTGCAAGTGGAAATTGAAGGAATCTCTAAATATTCAGACAAGAATGTGCACACACAAACACATACACGTACGCAAACACAAAGGGTTGTTTGAGTTCCTGTTGAGTCTACTCGTTCTAGACCTAACATAGCTACTGTAGCCCTTGCAAACTCTCAACTGCAAAAATTATTTATATCCACCGCTCTACGATTTCCCCCCGTGTGATTTATGAGCGCTGTGCATTCTTCGCGAATCGTCAAATCCTGCAAACCGTCCCGTGAATAACCCTGAGGCATCCTTGGTATCTGCTAGCAGTGTTTCTCACCATGCCTGGTATTTCATGCCAGTATTTTGAACCTTTTCAGTTTTTTTGACTCATCAAGGGGTGAAACGTCTGTTTGATTATGTTGGCCTGAAAGTGGCATATTTCAGCTGCCCTCTGAACAATATCATAAAAGAGGTGTTATTGATACAAGGCAAGTTTGTGTTGAAAAACGGATGTATAGAGAAGAAAGATACATATTTGGGGAGTTAATATTGGGATTTGTGGTTTAGCTTTTTCCATCTCAGGGGTGTGCGTGCGTATAGGGAATTATTTCCAAAAACGTAGCTTTTAAAGACGATGCTGCATTAAACAGTAAAGCTATAGCATTAGGGGCACAAATACACTCCGGTTCCCAGCAGATTCTCTCTCACACACTTACCAGCTGCAACTCTTCACTTACTAAATCGAAATTTCATGTTCAATTTAACAATCTCGGTGTCAAGGTCACATTTTATATTTATTTAAAAGGAAAAAAAAGTCTTCTATTAGGACCCTTAAGATTGTTTGCATTAAGCATTTTGCTCAGCTCATTTTACTCCCACATTTTCATGTGCAATGACAATAAGTCTTGCTGTAACATAAAAAAGGATTGTACTGAATTGATCAATTTATTTAAATTTTTAAAACATTAAAAAAATTATTTACAGTATTTTTGCAGTCATTCTTATAATGAGAAATACAATTCCAGATGCATTATAGTAATGAGAATTGGGGAGTAAAATGTAATTTGCCAATGCCACAATGCAAAAAAGAGAAGATCATGTTTTCCTCATGCAAAATATCAGTAGGCTACTTTATGTTTTGGTTTTGGGTGAAATGTGACCTGGACATTTCTTGAGATCTCACTTATTTTTCCACATTAAAAACCATTTAAGGGATTAGTTCAGTGTTTTGGGGTGTAAAAGTTTGTCTTTAGATGAATTTTCCCCCCAATGATTTGTGATTTATATTGTTTTGAGATTGTTTTGGTTTTAGCAGATGAAGTTTCCATTGTTTTGCAGTGTGTGGCAACTCAAAGTGTTACCATGGTATTAGTTTATTAGTTAGTTCAATCTCTATTGCTTTTTACTTCTATTTTTAGGCAAGACTTTTATAATTCTGTCCCCAGGCAGACAGACAAATATATACACACTGATTTCCCACTGTGTAGTTTTGACATGCTTCTCTTGCTAATGTGCAGAGCTGCTGATCCCTCACTGCTTCCATGGCAAAGCAATGCAGATGTTCCAGACATTGCTTGGCAGAAGGTCAACACACATACTTTTGTTTTTATCTTTATTTTCCCCTCTTTTATTCAGGATGGCCATCTGTTTTGTGTGACAAGTAGCCAAGTGTGTAGGGTGAATTAAGGTAATCTGGGTCTGGGATATTGTATCAAAGAAACAAGATCTGGTAGGCTATATTTCTAGTTCCAGATGGGTCATATAATTGAGGTCTCATTTGTCTGTCTGATGTATTATGCTGACAATCCAGTTAATTGCAGAAATACTTTTTTTTTTTTTTTTTGCACCGATGCCATAAAAGAACCAAGGTTCTAGATCCAGTCACTATTCTCCACCGGATTGGGTCCTGTCAGTTTTGTGTTCTGCACGACTCAAATGTCGTGCGACGCTGCAAAGGACGCGAGACGCGAGAGCAACAACAATAGGCTACTATTTGTCCATTTGTGGCGCGTGTTTACAATGAAGCTTCTCTCGGCCTATTGAAGATTTGACGCAAGAAGTCCTCAAAAGTGATAAGATTTTTCAGTTTTATGGACGTCGCCATCTTCTGGTAAGAGAATACAGGGTTGAATCTATAGCCTAGGCTACGTTCGTACAGACATTGAGACGCTACTGTGTAAAGTTGCTGTGTGACATTTCGAGACTCACACACACCTTTAAGTAAATGCGGTGGTCAATCCCCCAAGAAATACAGTGTGAATGTAGCATAAAGTGTTCGAAGAACATTTTAATAATCTAAAAAACCTTTCTTGATAAAGCACCTGTGCAATGGAAAGGTTCTCCATGGAACCATCGATGCCAGTAACGTTATAGTGCATTTGCACTCTTTGTAAAGATATTTTTATGTTTGTATGTGAACTTACTTATTCTCACGTTATTTTGAGCAAAGTAGGCCTACTTTATTATTGACTTGAATTGGACCAGAGAATAAGACAAAGAGAAAAATATTAGGCTAAAGGGGTCATTTAAAATGTAATTTCCACCAAAGAACAGCTAAAGGGATAGTTCACCTAAAAATGAAAATCATAATTGACTCGCATTCACATTATTCCAAACTGGTTTGACTTTCTTTCCTCTGAGAAACACAAAAGATATGTTGTGTTTCAGCTGTCAATACAATAAAAGTAGCCTAAAGCCCATATGAGTGAAGTAGCCTATCCCTTTAAGAGAAGAACATGTACCATGGATTTATTAAAGTTATACATGCGATCTACCACAGAACTATTATGTTATTAGCCTTGGAAATCTCAAAAGCCCACAAGATTGGGTGTGACCAATATTAATTTTAAACTTCCTTAAACAGCTTTCTAACCATTTGTTGGTCTAATTAATAGCGTAGAAAGTTCGAGCATTTGCATCATGGTGCTACAAATATGTCCTTACATTATGTATCCTAACTAAGATTCACCTGTTCAGTGTCTCATTGCACTTGTTTAAATTCATGTGGTATGACTCTATTATCAGTCATTACATCCATTTGCTGTATACGCAGTGACTAATCTCCATCAGACTTCACCTCTGACCCAGGCCAGTAGATGTCACATCCGTGCATCATCATGGGAATGTCATTCAGCTGCTCTCTTGTCCTCAAAAGAAATTAATGAAAAGCTCCACACAGTGATATTTCCACACCGCCTACTCAGATGATTTTCCTCTCTTGCTCAGATTTTGTGAGTGGATGCAGTACGTCACTGAGCGGGCCGGCAGCTATGTGCCATGTGTGTGTGATGTCTCGCCGGCACTGCGGTGAGAGCGAGTGCCGTCTGACATACTGTCTGTGCTGTTTGCAGGGGAGGTGAGAGGGATTGCAGTGTGTGTGTGTCTTACTGGATCTCCTCTGACCAAAATGTACTACTACCTTTCCTGTATTTTATAACAGCCCATTAGTTCCTGAAATCAGACACAAACACCTTTCAATATTTTTTTTGCAGTTTCTCCACCTCTACACTTTTAGAGAAAAAGTTAAATGGGTTCTATATAGAATCCTAGACTCAATAAAATAAAATAAAAAACCCTTTATGCCTAAGGTTCTATATAAGGAGATCCTCTTAAAGGAATAGTTCACTTCAAAATGAAAATTCTGTCATCATTTACTCACCCTCAAGTTGTTTCAAACCTGTATGAATGTCTTTCTTCTGCTGAACACAAAGGAAGATATTTTGAAGACTGTCGGTAACCAGACTTCCATTGTAGGAAAAAAAATACTATGGAAGTCAATGGGGCCCATCAACTGTTTGGTTACCCACATTCTTCAGCAGAAAAAATAAATTCATACAGGTTTGAAACAACTTGAGGGTGAGTAAATGATGACAGAGTTTTCATTTTGAAGTGAACTAATCCTTTAAATGACATAAGGTACAAACTGTTTAATTCATAACATTTAAAATGAATTGAAACTAAATTAATTAACTAAAACTACATTCATAAAATGATCCCATGATGGGAAAAGTAAGTCCTATGTAGAAACTTTTCTAAGAGTGCAGTTTTTATTTGCTAAAGTATAGAAATGGTAAAAGAAGATATAGAAGCACCTAAAGATTTCATTCTAACCATTAATTCGCAATAAAAGGGATAAAGGCAATATGCACCAAAACATTTCAGATGTATATCTTTTTGTGTGTATGTCTATATTGGCCTGTCAGATCTCTCTCTCTCTCTCTCTCTCTCTCTCTCTCTCTCTCTCTCTCTCTCTCTCTCTCTCTCTCTCTCTCTCTCTCTCTCTCTCTCTCTCTCTCTCTCTCTCTCTCTCTCTCTCTCTCTCTCTCTCTGTGTGTGATGTCAGAGGGGGCTGTGCCAAGCTGTCTATAAAAGTGGCAGTCACTAAGGGAATCGAGTGGAGCATAGCTTTACAGTTTTATACATTTAGCAATTCTTAAACAGACTTTAAGGGGTGAGTGCAGATTACCAACCAACTAAATTCTTTTTGAACTGACAGATGCAGAGGAACGCAAACATTTTGGATAAAACCATGTCACCTCTAAGGAGCATACTAAGACAAGGACATTTTTTCACACTGGTGCTGCTGTCATGGGCCGCTGTGGAGGTGAGTTTGTGTGCTCTGTTTGATGGTTTGAACCTGATAGTGTACCATTATATGCTCACTATCTGACATCCAGGTTGCCTTTAATAATATAATTATGACTTTTACCTTTAAGAGTACATTAAAAAAACAAGTGTTACTGCTTTTCCATAAACTGATTTTAGATCTGATAAAAAAAAGACATTTAATCCTTTATTAATTTGCACTTTACAAATTACTTAATCACAATGTTAATAGCAGATAAAAGCGTTCTGTTTCTTAAGCATTTTAGTATAGGGAGTTACAGGGCACCGAAATTCACTTTTTTTTTTCTGCCTGATTTGTATCAGGTTTTTGCTCACAGAGCCAGTATTATTCTTGTATGTGGTCTAATATAGAGGCTGCATGAATTTGTATGACTGGTAGTTAAAGAAGATACTGCAATAAATCATCTGCTTCATTGCATAACTATAGCATTCTTTCTTAAATTCTTAGGTGAAAGCAACTTATTATCTCTTGATTTATGGAATGGAAGAGGGAAAAATGTCTCATATAAGCTAGTGTTTTCTAAAATCTGTCCTTTCTCATTTCCTTCTGTGCTTTCTCAGGTGCAGGGTGGCTGTCCACTGAAATGCTCATGTCCCTCATCGCCCCCCTCGTGTCCTGCTGGTATCAGTTCGGTTCTTGACCCATGTGGGTGCTGTCGGGTCTGTGCCAGGCAGTTTAACCAAGACTGCAGCCCTACTGAGCCCTGTGACCACATCAAAGGACTGCGCTGCCACCTAGGGGCCCAAGGAGACCCCGACAAAGGCTTGTGTAGAGGTAAGAGGAACAAGGAAATCTTAGACAGTGTTGTGATTGGTAACTATGTTTTTGAACTATTTGAAATAAAGCTTAAATAAAATAAAAAAGTTAGATGAAAAAAGTACACGTAAAAAAAAATAAATTAAATATGTTCAAGCTGATGTACTTAAATGACTAAAACCAAAACGGATATAAATGAAAGCTAAAAAAACAAATAAAAAATACTAATACAAATATTACTATAAAATAAAAGGATCTTATATTACAGTATAGCAATATTTAAGATTTAGAATTTAAAAAATGTTTTTATTTTATTTTATTTTTTTACATTGTACTTGTGGTCTCCTAGCCTGGCCAAGCTGAAAATTACCCATAAACCCCTCTAAAACCAGACCAGGCTGGGAGAACCAGCACACCATTTTAGGCTGGTTGTAGATGATTTATTAATCTATTATTGTATAATAAAAAACGGGAAAATTTAATAAAGAGGAATATGGCACTCATCATTGTCATGTTAATCAAGCAATATTACTGTTATTTCTGACGTCTAGCTGAGGCTCAAGGTCGCCCTTGTGAGCTGGATGGACGGGTCTATCAGCACGGCGAGGACTTTCAGCCAACTTGCGAGCATCAGTGCACGTGTGTTGATGGAGTAGTCGGCTGCATCCCACTGTGCCCACACCGCATTTCTCTACCCGACTGGCCCTGTTCCCGCCGCCGCCTCACCAAACTGCCTGGCCGCTGCTGCCAGGAGTGGGTGTGTGATGATGACAACCGCATTGCTGAAGTGGATCCGTTGCCTGATGCACATCCACAAAAGCACACTTACCTCACAGGCAATGAGTTACTTGTAGTAGCTCCATCTACTTCTTGGGACAGTAGTGCAGGAGCCCCTTATCAAGGTAGATGAATAACAGTTATAAACTGATAAAAAAACAAATGACATAAACAACAGGGGTGAAAAATGATTCATGGTTATAAACACTGGTTATTTGTGGCTCATAGTTTAGGAATTACAAGCTCAGTCAACATATTCTTATTTTACCCTCTGTTGCTTTTTTTTTAGAGTGGATTTCATCCTCTAAGTCCCATGCCATCCTTCCATCCACCTGCTTACTGCAGGTCACCGATTGGTCCCCGTGCTCAGCCACCTGTGGAATGGGCGTGTCCAGCCGTGTAACCAATAGTAATCCTGAATGTCGGCTCGTCAGCGAAACTAGGCTCTGTCAGATACGAGAGTGTGGCATCAACCTTGCACCGTCACAGAAGGTATAGTGGCGGCTGTAGTAGGATCTGCAAAATGACAAAAATAATATAATATTTAAACTAGTGCTGTCAAACGATTAAAATATTTAAGCGCGATTAATCGCATTAATGCCATAGTTAACTCGTGATTAATCACAATTAATCACACATTTTTATCTATTCTAAATGTCTCTTGATTTCTTTTTGTCCCATTATTTTTTCTCATTTTAATGCTCTTATTAACATGGAAAAGTGGATCGGCTTGCTTTGTGCTAATGTTTTTTATTGAAAACAACATTGGCATATACTGTGTTCAATTTCACACTAAAACATTCTTACTTGGAGCAAATAATCTCTCACACAATGTAACACTGTCCATCAATAAAAGGGTGAAAGAAATACTGACGAGGTCCTGATATTGACGAGGGGGCGGAGAATTCGCATCAGCTGTGTGTGTGTGTGTATGTGCTTGGCCATCATCAAGTGGTATTTCAGACTGGACGTGCTGCGATGATGATAGCTCAGTTCACAACGACAAAACACACAGATCACTTTGGTCTTGTCAATGGAACCATTTGGCAACTTTTTAAAAGTAAACTTTCCATTCAGAATCTTATTGGCATCCATTTCGGCGTCTCGCGCTCGTCATCCACTCAAAACGCAACGTTAACCAACTATTTGGCCGGCCCGGAACAAGTGTGTGCGGCGTATTTGGCCTAAACAAGTGTGTGCGGCGTGCCTGTTGTTTTGTTTCCGGTCTAGCTAGATCCGCTTGCGCTTTGGTCGACGAAGCAACAAAACGTCCTCGCGCGGCGCAAGCCATTGAAATGAATGGGTTTCATAGCGCAGCTGTGCGCATGCCGCGTCCTGTTGCAAAAGCATGTGAAAAAAACTACGAAGTTTGCTAGGCCAAAAAGACAGTTAATCGCGCGATAAAAAAAATTTACGCCGTTAAAATGGGTTTGCGTTAACGCCGTTAATAACGCGTTTAACTGACAGCCCTAATTTAAACGAATATAAAATTATAAAAAGTAAAAATGTAATATGTATACACTTATAATTATATATACATCTGCTTATAATTTTATATAATTTTAATTTTACTACTACTAATAATAATAATTGTAATATTTTGATTTCTGGTCAATGGCTTCTGGTCTGTTATTGAAGAAGATTTACATTACAGCCATTTCTAAATGTTTTCTCTCTCTTCCTTTACTCAGAAAGGAAAGAAGTGTCAGAGGACCACACGACCACAGAAACCTATGCAGATCGAATTTGCAGGATGCTTCACTGCTCGCCGTTACCGGCCACGTACATGTGGATCCTGCTCTGATGGTCGCTTCTGTGTTCCCTCTGTGACGCGTACGGTCCGTCTACACTTTCACTGTCCTGAGCCAGAACGAGACGACTTTACCCGCAACGTCATGTGGATACAGCGCTGCAGCTGCAGTCAAAGAAACGTCCGAGAAGGCCTGTCATCACAAGCAGAGTTCCTCAATCAGCCAAACGACATTCACACATACACACACTAACATTATCTCACATTTCTATGGAAACATTTAGCTCAGCATCCAACAATATATCAATAATGTGTGTATAACTTATAAATAAGATTGCTGTTTTGTTTGGTATGTTGAAGTGATACAGGGGATATATGGTCATTATATGTAAGTAAGAGGTAAATTATGACTATAAAGCTTGTTTTACACACACACACACACACACACACACACACACACACACACACACACACACACACACACACACACACACACACACACACACACACACACACACACACACTTCCATGTTCCATGGGGACTTTCCATATATGTAATGATTTTATACCATACAAACTGCATATTCTATCCCCTTACACTAACCCTAAACCTACCCATCAAAGGAAACGGTCTGCATCTTTACATTTTCAAAAAATGTCACTTAATATGATTTATTAGCTGTTTTCCTCATGGGGACCAAAAAAATGGCCCCACAAGGACAAAGATTTCAGATATTGCCATCTTTGTGGGGACATTTTGTCCCCATAATGTAGGCTTTACAAGGATTCCCCCTCACCACACACACATTCAAATGTTTACCATTTTTCACTATAATTCAATATACATACCCCATTTTTTACTGTATATAGTGTAAATATGTTTCGGTACCACTGTACATATCTGAAATGTTTGTTTTTATTTTATAATATTTAACAGACTTCAATTCTGAAGTGTCATATTCAAACTTCAATTTTTTGAGGTGAATGGCAAATAACAAATATGGAGCAAATACATTTTATGCATATTTTAGTAGTTTCATTAATTTGTAAAATAAAATGTATTACAATTTATGTTTTGGCTTTGTGTATGGAAAACATAGAAAAAATAACAGTGAATAGAACACACACACTGGGTGATAATAATAATGCAATAATAATTATGCTGTTTTGGTGTTATTTAATCATCATAGGAAAAGCACCGACCAGGGGCCGTATTCACAAAGAATTTTAAGGCTAAAAGTAGCTCCTAACTGGCGAATTTAGGAGCAAATCCTAAAAATAATGGGCGTGTCACTCCTAACTTTAGGACTCCTAATTTTTTTCACTAAGAGTAATTCACGAAGCATTTTAGCCCTAAAAGTAGCACCTAAGTCTGGGACAGCTTAAAAGAAGTCGAGAGGACTCCTAACTCACTAAGACCTATTCACAAAGGATCGTAGCGCACACCACCGCCTCTCGCAGTCGTCCGGGCTCCGCGACACAAGCGGGAATGCTGCATTGATCTGCAAACAAATCCTCTCCCATGTCTCACGCTTAGTTTTGCTTGATATCCCAGTGCCGAATTTCCCTTTTATTATGTTTTTTTTTTCAGCACCAGCTGGGCCAGCAGCAGTAACTGATCCTGCGTCCAGTTGGGCTTTCTTTTCCGTTTTGGCGAGTTCATAATCCACCGTCATTCAACTATTACATTACTTCAATAGGAGCAACATTTCCTTGCTTTAAGTAGTCTATTTAGGCTAATGTCAATTAACCAAGCAAGTGTTAATGCAAGTGTTGTTTTTTCAAGGCAAGTGGCGGTTTTCATTGGGGTATTAGGCTACCTTGATTTAATTTAATTTACGACTTTTCTCTCTCTCTCTGCCTTTTTAGAATTACACTTCACTGGGGCCTGCACAAACATGTCATTATATATGCATTTCGATGGCATTACTATTATTATTTTGTGTAGGACACAGACATATTTAGATGTGGTAATTCCATGATTTGTTGCGTCTGTGTTATGTTCCGCATGATGGCCCTGTCATCTAACAACCAATCACCGTGATCATTGCGAGAAAGCTTGTCATCCATAGCAACGAAGACTCACTCTTAGTTTAGGAGTTGTCATTTTTCCTTACTAAGAGTAGGTCTGAAAGGCGTTGTGAATAACTTTTAAGAGAAAACTCCTAGCTAAAATATTTTAGTGCGATTTAGGAGTAGGCCTACTTCATGGTAAGATAAAATTCTTTGTGAATACGGCCCCAGATCAATATTTATAAAGGACTTTTGGGTTGCCACTATTATATTTCTCTCCCTCAGTTTCTCTGTATGGCTTTATCACTCTCTCACAGACAGCTGAGACTTTCAGCACTGCCACGACGAGTGAACAGGAAATGTCTAAATGTGTTGAGAATGTGCAGGATGAAATATGTGATGACTGTACAATCTCACAGTACAGAACATTTGAGCCACACACACTGTGAACATTTTTTTCACTCTGATTAGTCAGCATATGTTTTGTCCGCGTGTTGTGTGACACAACAACAACTTATGACTTAAGTCCCCGTGAACCGGAAGTTGCAAACGACTTTTCTCCAGTGTTGTGACGTATTTCCGAGAGAAACGGAATACTAAATGAGGCAAAATAGTGGGCGTGGCTTTTTCCAACTAGCACCTGATTGGATCTAGAAAAGTAGGTGTTTTCATTCAGCCTGTCTACTGTCAGTTGGAGGGGCGTGGTTACGGATGTTAAGCAGACACCCAAACCGTCAAACCTACGTCATCAAGGAAGGTCCTCCAATGCAGAGGGGAGGGGAAATTTCAGATTTTGATTAAAGATTACGAAGCCCAAATTTTTTTTTGTGTGTGGATTGACTTGCATGGATGAATTGTTTACCACAAAACGATCAATTTAGGCAAACAAAGTAAGTATGGTCAATTTTGAATTCATGGGGACTTTAAATGTGATTGAGTACACAGTCTTCCAAAGATATGCTTTGTGCAGTTAAATCCAGACTTAAGTGCTCTTAAAAAAAAAAAAAAAAAAATTTAAGTGATTTTTTTCTGTAAGTGATTTCTTTATTTAAATAACACACAATTAAATAAAATGGGGGAGATGGTTTAAAAACAGATGTTTCATAATTTGAATAGGTTAAATGTGAATATTAGCGCCCCCTATTGGTTCAAATGACACCTCAGAATTAGAAACATCAAACATGGCTAAAGCTCCATTTTATTGTGTGAATTAGAATCGAGTTTGAATGGTACAATATTATACTGTTGTGTATAACAAATTATGTTATAATTTATTATCATCTTAATTGACTTAAGATAACAATGACAGATGTAGATTATTTCCATCATATTTCTTTGATTAAATAAGAAAAATTCAAGATACTGACCATTACATAATTTAACCGTCTTGTCTAATTTCATAATCTAACCCATTTTTATATCCAACATACCAAAATCCCTTTTCTTATGTTGAAAACACTTCGGAGCAAAAATCGTAGCATATTCATGTGAGTATATTTAGTTTTCTTTCTTTCTTTAAAAAAAAAAAATCTATATCCATTCAAATATATTCTTAGTATAGGCAAAATATATAGTATATATTATCAAAAGAATTTCCACAATGACAACTGGTGCCCCAGTGTCCTCTGATTTTCCAATTGTATTCTTTTCTCTCTCTCGTCCTGTCATCCTCTTTATCTCTTTCCTTCCCTGGCTTAGATATTTTCTCACCTGCACTGCTGTGCTCTGTTCATCTTTCTTGGGCTTCTGTTGGTCTATTTCCTTTCTCTATCTCATGCAAAGTGTTGAGTTTCTGTGAAACAATGGGGACACCAGGGAGATTGGTACCAGGGGGTTGGGGGGAAGGAGGGGTGGATACATTTACCTTTGTAAGAGTAGCAAGGGACTCCACAGTGGCTCATCAAAGACCAGTCTGCTCAGGTGATCCCCAAGGCAGAGTGTGTGTGTCTGCTTTAAAGTCTTTGTATGCAGAGCCTGGATTTGAATAGAATCACACTACTGCTCCTTTTTTAAACAAATGACATTGCCTTACATCAGAATAGAACCAGTAGATCCTTCTATGACCCATCTTTGACCCCTCAAATTTAACTAATTGTGTTCTTATGATATACCGGACCAATTATATCAGTGACATTTTGCTGAGAAATATGTGGAGAATATCATGGTTAACATAGTTATCATGGTTCATAGTGTATTCTAATTTTACAGTGGAAAAATAATCATTGTCCAAACTTACTAATGTTATTTTCTTTTTGCTGCTGCTTCTAGTTCTAGCCTCACATGCAAACAAAATAGCTCATACAATCCTCCACTAGATGCCGCCAGACCCTTATTTCCGGAGCAGGAATAATAACACAACCGCTACCTCTTGTCTTAAAGGGATAGTTCACCCAAAAATAAAAAAAAATTGTCATTACTTACTCCTCTCCCTCAAATTGTTACAAATCTGTATGAGTTTCTTTCTTCTTCTGAACACAAAAGAAGATATTTTGAAGAATGTTGGTAACCAGACAGTTGACGACACAGGTTGACTTCCATAGTAAGAAAAAAAATACCATGGAAGTCAACAGGTGCTGTCTGGTTACCAACATTCTTCAAAATATCTTCTTTTGTGTTCAACAAAATAAAGAAACTCATACAGGTTTGGAACAACATAAGGGTGAGTAAATGATGACAAAATGTTTAATTTTTGGGTGAACTATCCCTTTAAATACTTGGGCCCACTGCTTTGACTATAAGGAAGACATGAGAATGTGTACATCTCCTATGTGAATATTTTCTTCAAAAAGTTATTTTGGCTCTGCTGCATTTGTGAAAATGAATGTGTTGTTTGTGAACTTTGCATAGGGCTTTTTACATACTTTTGACCTTCTGTCTGAATAAATGTAGCGTACCCTAAATTCTCATTTTGATTTATTTTAGTGTCAGATGGTCAATCAATTATTGTTTGACCTCAAATTATTTTTTGTAAAAAAGAAAAAAAGAAGTACAATATTAAATTCAACCAAGGCACAAGTGAAATTAAATTTGGCTAAATGTTTCATTGTCCTTACTACATGAAAAAAATAGTAAATGTACAAGTATGATTCTGTAGGCTACATCAATTATTATTGAATGGTTCTGCATAATATAGGCCAGGTTTAAAATGCAACACTCAATTCTATACAATATAGCAGGGTATCCTTGCTTCATTTCTGCATAAGGACTGCCCGGTGCATCTCTTAAATAATGAACAGAGTAGTTGGAGAACAGACAACAAAGTTATTTATAAGACTGTGTTAGGCTACATTGTCAAATTATGCATTGCCATTAACAGTTTAGAGACTGCCTCGCGGCTGTTAGTAGCCTAGTTGACATCAAAGCCACAACATTTCTTAGTGTTAGCACTGCCTGTAAGAGAGAGGCCAAGGCTAGTTCATTTAAGCCTGTAATGGTAAATCAAGGCAAATTGGACAGTATTGCATTGGTTAAATAAAGATTTACGGCGCCAGAGGTAATTGGCTTTCCATCTTGGCCAGATGTTCGCAGCTTCGATCGCGCCGAGAGACGCAGCAAATATAAGGTGAGAGCACGTGGTAGTGTTCAATTTAACAGATGCCTGTTTTCCTCTCGCATGAGCACATCTGTTATTTGGACTGTGTTTTTGCATCTATTGTCGTTTTATTTATAGATTGATGCTTGTAGACTGTCCATTTGTGTAAGCGCATAGGTGAATAATGACTAATAACTAATTTAAATTGCAGCAGGTTTAAATGCTGTGGATAAAGACGGCTTTTAAGTCTTTCAGCATAACTCAGCCGTGGTGATTATGGGCAATTTAAATTAGTTCCAAATAATCTGAAGTTGCCCAAACAGCCATCCATCATTCTGTCACATGCCACGCCCCCTCCCCGTTTATTGGCTGCGGGGGTAGCACCTATATGGCACGTCACCAGGAGTGACTTTAAAAATTTCTCCCTGTTCGTTCATGAGTATTTTCAGCGTAAACTGACGCCAGAAATAAGACGTTGCATCTCATAGGAGGTTTAAGGCACTAAGAAAGCGAGTTTGAATAAATATTAGTTTTAAGAAAGCGCCACGTGCAGGATCATGTGCAATAGGTCAGCATTAACATGAATGTGACGGTTGTGGCGGAGCGCTCCTAACCACAGGGACGATTTTGAAGTTTGTTGGAACACGCGACGCTCGGATTATCAAAAGCGCATTTTCTTCAACGATTTGTGGGTGGACGAAAGCCACTCTCACTGCTTAATACCGCGCAATAACTTTGAGAGATATTCCACCACCTTTGACTTCTTTCCAGACTACGTACAAATTACGGTGAGTAAATATCTTGTAAACATTTAATCACTTAACGTTAGTTAAACAGATTGTGAACTTGTAGGGTTTGAGAGTTTCGTTGTCTGTCTGACAGTTTCCCGTCAGTTCTGATCACGCACATCACAACTTCTGATCCTAAGATGTCATTTTGTTGTATTTCATCGTTTAGTTATGTGTAATTTAGCAGACGCCAAAACAATTTACTCTGCATTTTGATGTCAACAGCGTTGCAAGTGTCATACTTTACCAGCTGAGTTATAGACCAATTTAGAGTTATATAGGTGTTATTTTAATCTTTTTTAATTTTATTTTTTATTATGCACAAACTTTACATTGGTGCGTCTTGGCTGCTACTTCCCCGTGCAATAACTCTCACTCAATGGCTGTATCTCAAATCACAGCGAGCTGCCAACCTAGACATCTGGGCTGAGTTGGTGTCTAGGTACAAAATGCTGTCTAGGTAGGCAGCACATTATGTTTTGAGACGCAGGCTTTATGTGTGCTGTCACTGGAGCGGAGAATTGTGCACAATGGGGAGTTGTGCGCGGAGTGTTAATTAAAAAGAGACCCGTTTTAATGAAACGGCGAAGCGTGTAGTTATATGGCCCCAGAGCGCATTATTAAAAGAGAAGGATATACTGCTAATCTGCGGTGGTGCCAACCAGGGTTTGGTCATTTGCTTACTGGACTCGCTACTATTTTTAGAGGCTGTGAAGCATGGTGTTACGCTCATTTATTTTAATTATCACCGATTCGCACTGGGTTTGTGCGCAGTTATTTGTTCTCCTAACCAACGTGTTTTGACACTAAAAATTCACATTTACAGCATAAGTGAAATTGTATTAAAAAGGCGAAATTATACGGGCGTTCTCGCGTTAGTGAGTTTCTATGGAGACCGTGCGGTTAGTTTTCAACAGACGTTCAGCCCCACTAAAGCAAAAGTTGTGGCACAACCATAAAACATAATAGTGTGTTATTAAGACTTCTACACCATTAGGCTAGTAATTGATGATATGTGATTTGTCTAATAGTGTAGACCCATCATTTGCTCCGTCAAGCCGACACCAATCCATCAGTCTGCGCTCGGACAGCGACGGTATTGTGTTTCTCTTCATTAGCTTCTGTTTTTGCCTCTTATTTCATCAATCAGCTCGTTAGTCGAGTGGAACTGAACGAGCCTCCCCTGGCTGACCTTTCTGATGACAGCGTTTAAATAACGAGAGAGAAAGAGAAGAGTTTGGTCTGTTTCCAGTAGCTCTTCACTTCCAAACTAGCAGTGACTTGGTTGAATAACTTAGTTCAGTTTATTCATACGTTTGGGAAAACAGGGTGAATTCTCGACTTGATGACCTTGAGGTACAAGCTTTTTATTTGTATGAATGTTTTATTAATCTAATATTGCTCCAGTAACCTGTATAATATATAATTTACAAAGAAGATACTCTTTAATAAGTAAAAAAAAAAAAAAAAAGCTGTAGAGCTTTTACACATTCTCCACTTGTTTATCTCATAATCTTCTGCACATTTATCTACAACCATTTGCCCATAAATCACCTATATGCCCAGATTTTCCTGTTTTAAATTAGCAGCAACCTTTAAACAAACTTTGCACTCCTCTAGTCTAAGCAGTATGTATGCCATATTTTGCTAGCCTTCTAAGTAAGTTAAAGAATTGGTCACAACACAATGCAGACTGCCAAAGACATAGGCCTATAGCGTCACGACTCCTGCTACCCTGTGATAAGACACTACATTAAGCCTCATAGCTTAAGAAAGGTTGTCGCCAAACATTTCCAGTGAAGGATTAACTTACCTAAGTTATTAGAGGGATAATGTAATTGTTCAGTATTGAAACAGCCAAGCCTCAAAGCGTGTGATATTCCCCCAGGGTCCCATTCAACAGCATTGTCTCTCTAGCTCTCAGGTCTGCAGGAAAAGGATGATTAAAAAATGGGGGATTTGCATTTTCATGAAATTAACTGTTGCAAAGTTATTTGGCAACCTGCTTTGCAACGGCAATTCTGCAGGTGTGCAGGAAAGACAATGTATGGTGCTTGTTACTGGTGTCAGTTATGGAGAAAAGGTCCTGGGGCAAAATCTGTTTGTGTAGAAGCGCTGAATAAATTTACTTTTGGTTCAGGTTTATAATCTCGTACAGCTGGTCCCAATGCATTTAATAAGATATCAGGCTCATAGTTTGTGTAAGGCTTATATGCCCAACTTTGACATGACAATGAAAAGATTAGAGCCAAGGGTGTCGGAAATTGGTTTAAACTGGTGCTTGGCAAATTCTCCAATAAGAACTCAGGCATGTATGTTCATGTCAGGTTTGGGATGTCACTCTGTTTGTAGGGGAAATGCTTATGCAGCTCTCTTGAGTGTTGTGTTAGACCTGTTCGGCCAGTTTTATCAGGTAAGGTGAGGGAATGTAAACCACACATGTGCACAAGATCTTGCAAGGCTATTTTTCTGCAGATTGCTAATTCTTAGCTTTAGGATTTCTCCATTTTCACGTTGAAAGATCTATTTCATGATCCCACCACTGCATAAACTGTGCAAGGTGCTTCACCCAAAACATGTTTCATTCCCTGTGTCATCCAAAGTTTAATGGGATAGTTCCCCCCCAAAATGAAAATAATTTACTCACCCTCATGTTGTTCCAAACCTGTAGGCTAAGGCCCCGTCCACTCTACTGCGTTTTCGTTTAAAAACGGAGACCTTTTGCTACGTTTGCACCTCCCGTCCACACTAAAACGGCAAAAACGGAGACCCAAAACGGAGAAGTTTAGAAACGCTGCCGATCCGTTTTTCGTTTTGAATCTCCGGAGGGCGTTTTAGTGTAGACGGGACAAAACGGAGAACTTTAGAAACGATGACGTAGTAGAGGCTCACGCTCGGCTCTATGATTGGGTTTCATCAGTCATGGTGTATATATTTGCTAGCAGCTGTTGTACAAGTAAATTCTGCATTTTACAACACTATAACTGCCTACATGCGCCGGAGTCAAGCTATTATTCGAGCGATCTGTGACAATTCCCGTGTGCAGCGGCGATGTTGACCGTACATGGAGCGTTGGTTTGGGGTTAACCCAGAGCATGGTGGGATCATTTTATCAATGAAGTTGTGTTTACACCGGCGCGCGCATGCCCAGTGTTGGTGAATGGTCACGTGATCCGCGTTTTCAGTCGTTTTAATGTGGACGGAGATCAATTCTAATACGCAGCTAAAACGCTGGTGTGGACGGAAATCGTATTCGTTTTAATTATCCGTTTCTAAACTAAAACGCAGTAGTGTGGATGGGGCCTAAGACTTACTTTTTCAGTAACACAAAAGAAGATATTTAAAAAATATGGACAGAAAAAAATAACACTGTGAATTGTTTCCTAATATGCTTCTTTTTGTGTGTCTCACAGATGACACAAGGCTGAGTAGCCTAAGTGATGACATAATTTTCATTTTTGGGGGAACTGTCCCCTTAGGAGAGCCTATAGTACCTTTTTGGCACTGTTCAGGCTCCTGTTTGTGGGAAAGCACGTGGCGGTTGATATCTTATGTCCGGCACAAGGCTGGGAAGACCGATAGGACCTGAGGAAAGCATTCCCACTCCTTTGGAGCAAAGCACAAAGAGCCTTCCTGTTGCTTTCCTCTCCTCTTTTGACCCCTGGTCGACCCTACCAATCAACAGGGCTCAGTTGTGACCTCTAACCTGGCCTCCGTCTCCAGTCTGCTGCCGACTGACCTCTCCTTTAGAACAACAGAGGGAGGAAATAACAAGTGATATAGCCAGATGTCCAAAGCCTCTTCCTCACATTGCTGCAGCCTCTCCAAAAGGAGAAAACTGCACCAACTGGACCTCACAGGATTTTGCTGAGGTTTTCCAAATGCAGCATAGAAGCTTGCTTTGTGTCTGTTCAGAAAACAATGCAGAGATACAAGGTTATTTTTAGAAATAAAATGTGCAAGCATTTCCTAATGTGTCTGAGGCTGAGCATGATATGTATGGTGCCTCGAGTCTGAATGTCTTTTGCTTAGTTGGACAGTCTGACCTTCTCAAACCACAATCTTCGTGTTTATTTTATATAATGTTAGAAAAGGTAATATGTTGGCCTGTAGCTAGACATGCTAAAACTGTACGTGTGTGTGGTGAGGATGGATGGTGGTTAGACTGAATTCATCCTTCTGGAACTGCATAAGGCTGTTTATTGAGAGAGGGAATAGTTTGCTTGCTCGCAGGGAAACGGCTGGTGAACAGTAACTCATCAAGGGAATACACTCGACATAAGTGAAAACATACTCAAACTAAAATCATCAGACAGGGAATGACAAATCAGCTGCACTTTCATTAGGAAAACATCATTAACAGTGGTTGGTGTTGTGATTGAGTTCTCGTGTCGGTTGAAGGCTGTTTACCACAAGGCATTCCGACTGCAAACTAGGACATATTAAAAATCCGTCTTGGAAAAAGTTGTTGGAGTTATTTTTGTTTACATGGTACTGTGAGAACAGTTAACTGTGGTAAATCAAGGTGATGTTTGTAAAGTCTCATATCTCGGATAAGGATAGCTAGATGTCTAGATTAGTGCTCTTACTTGGAGATGCCATATTGATATGACCCCTGTTCTCGGATCAACATTCACACTCTGAGAGAACGCACTCTGAAAGGGAACAGACTTTACTTTTTGTCCTTATGGTTTCAGTTACTGCCATTTGAAAGCTGGACTGCCTCCAGCTGGGTTTGATCTCCACTCATATTTGCAATGAAAGTTCTGGAAATGAGTTGTAGATGTAAACTGATAATGTTAAGGCAGATATAAAAATCTGTGGACTACATAATTTCCATAAAATTGCCTGCAGCATGAGATTTATTTTAGGAAATAGCAACATCATTACAACATGTTTGTACAAACACATTTTTAATGCATTTAATTATAAAAACCGATATGACGTGTTGTTTATAATGTTAACTAACTATTGCTAATAAAATATCACATCACATTTATAATATTATGGGCCTCGGTTGTTTAGCGGTGCCTATATGACTCTGGCCATTATGCAGTCATTTTCGAAGCACCTGGTTTCTCGTGCAAGAGCAGGTTGTTTTCTAGACAGACTTGTGTATCCCTTCATTGGTGAAACTCTGCCAAGACATACATTGAGTGAAGTTTCATTAACCGTTTACAGTTCTGCTATAGCCAACCACATTTTTTTCTCTCATTGCTCTGCATTGTGGGATAAATATATGGTAAATGGTGAAGTCACAGTTATGATTGTTTAGAAACCTTATTTACTTAATTTTCTCTTAGCCAGTATAAAAAAATGTTACAAAATATGCTGGCCGTTATACTGTATGTTCGTAACTTAAAGAAAATGGAAAATAAATAATATCTCAATGCTTTAAAAGATCTCTGCTGTTGAGGGCTTGCAATACTGTTGTTGTGAGTTGACTGGTTGCTACTCTGCTTGCATAATTTTGAGTATGAATATTCCTCACTCAGAATACAAAAGAATGGTGATATAAACAACAAAGAATTTTAGATGTGATAAAACCCTGAACTTTACAAAGCAAGAACCTAAAGGTGAGCACAGAGAACTAAAATGACAAATAGTAAAAAATCATGCAACCACATTATGTATTCAACTTGCAGTGCATTTTAGGAACCTAAGCACCAGCAGAGTACTGTAAACATATCCTATTACACTTAATCTGTAAATATACCAGAGGATACTGTACTGCTACATCAGTCATTTTCCTGGCCTGGTTTACTGTTATTTTCTGTAATAAATTGTAGGAAAATACTGTAATTTGTCTTTATTATAATCCCAATTGGTCAGTCAGTTTTATTGGATGGGGATGTTGAAAATTAAATCAGCAATAAGGCAAGAAATATATCTGTCCCATTATTCTGCTATGATGTTTTCTTAAAGGATCATAAGAATGAATGTATTATGGTGATTTGTTGAAAGAGCTTTGGGGGAACATCTCTAATGGCTGATCTTCTGATAGTGGTGGAACTATCTGGCCTCTGGATAACACAGACCAGATATGCTGATTTACGAGCTTCTCCGCTTTGTCCCACAGGCAGGCGATGGTGAACAGCCGTGTGGAATCCACCGCCGTCGCGGTAACAGGAGGTAGCGGGGCAGTGCGTTCCTGTGCAGGCTGCGGAGGTCGGATCTCGGATCGCTTCCTGCTCTTCTCCATGGATCGGTACTGGCACACGCGCTGCCTTAAGTGCTCCTGCTGCCAGGCTCAACTGGGAGAGATCGGCAGCACCTGCTTCAGCAAAGGAGGAATGATCCTCTGCAGGAATGATTACATCAGGTACTAAATGAAATGGGCAGTCAGGGATTTGGTGGGATTGAGATAGAAATGTTGAATAAGACCGAATAAATGATGTTCCTGGTCACTGCATCAGTTGTAATGTGTTAGACGAGGAGGACTGGAAACAAATCAATAAAATGTCATTGATTTGTGAACTTCATCGCTGTTTTATATCAGTTGAGACATCCATATCTCCTTTCCAGATTTAGTAGTGCTTCAAGGCTACGTTCACACCGTCAGTCCAAATCCGATTATTTGTGTATCCGATTGGAATCTGATCTAAAATTGACTGTCCACATTGTATAAAGGAACTGTTCAGATCCAATTTGTGTGTCCATGCCACTCTTTCGTTTTCTGGAATATCTGCATTGGTTTCTATGGCAATGGCGTTGCGTTGGTAGGTAGGTATACGGCAAAAACAACAGCAACCGTAACATGGAGGGGTTTGCAATAGAGATGTTGTTTTCGTCGGCACCGATAGCCTCATAGGGAGCGTGCCGAAATATAGCGCCGTTGCGCTACGGGTGACTCGAGTTCGAATCCCGGCTCGTGGACCTTTCCCGATCCAGTCCCCCGTCTCTCTCCCACCTCGCTTCCTGTCCACTCTATACTATACTATCCTATCACCAAAAAAAAGAGATGTTGTTTTCTTTACAACATGACAATGTGTAGCCGCCGCGCTGGACTACTGTCTTCTGAGGCAGCGGCAGAACCATAGGAGGCTAGTATGAGTGGCTTTATTCCGTGCTGTCGTCTCTGCTGGTTTCAAAACCTGTCTCTGCTCGTCCGGCACTTTGCAACAACACAACCTGGTTTCTGCAGCGACTTTCAGCAGGTTTCCTATAACAACGTTTGACGTTTATGTTTTACGTGGCGTGAGAAAGTCACATTAACCACACAAAATCAGCAGTCAGACAGAAACGGATTTCAAGAAATGCCATTTGAATAGGATTTCAAACCACATATGAATGTGTAGCTTAAACCTAATTTGTAAAAATCACATTTCACATGATTTTTTTTTTTTTGCCGTTCACACTTGCTAAATCTGATCGGTTTTCAATAGAATATACACAAAAATTGTGTATTTGGACTGACAGTCTGAACGTAGCCTAAGTTCAAGTGAATGGTCTGAAAGGCTCAGGATATTTAGACGGGCTTCCACAGACTTGTAAATTTGTGCTTCATATTTAAACACAAGAAAACCGATAAATCCCTCCACACTACCATATCTTGCTACCACTTCATGCATCAAACAGCCATTTTTTTGTGTGTTTATGACGTTAGTTATCTTGTGCAACTTTTGGTTGTGCAAGGTTTTTCTATTTATTGTTTAATAGTTTTGTCCAAGATCAAAGTGTAAAGTTTAACACATATTTAAATGAGTAAACCACATGTTAATATATCCATTTGTGAAAATAATTTTCAGATTTTTAGTGCAGCGTCTGTCATACTTATTTTAGACATCTTTTCTGTGGCAACACATTGGAATATATGTTACTGCGTGAACTGTAACAGGACAAGAAAAGTTCACCAATTATGACAGGAAGTGTGTGGGTGCATGTAACATGGCATCTGTAGCAGCCAAGACTCCCCAGATGTTTTTCATGTGCTGTACACTGCTTTAGATTCAAGCTGTATTGTTTAACCACACAGTCCGTGATCAAATTAGAACTACGCAGAATTGTATTTTTTTTTCACAAATTTTGACTAGTCTGCAAAACAAACGTAACCTTGATTTGCAAACCCTAACAATTGATTGTTTATTTTTATGGCAGTTTTAGCTGAGGTCCATGATTGCATATGTGCCATATGATGATTATTAGATTACATAACTCTTTGATTGAATTTGGCCTCTATTCCCTTGTATATTTTGAGCTGAAGGCTCCAGAGGTGAGGAGATTAGATTGGTTTATAATCGCTGAGGCTTTGAAATTGACCTCTGTGTGTTTGGATGTGTGCAGTGATGCATTGGTCCATGACGGCACGGCATTGTTGCCTGTAAGACCCACTCTGGTTTGTTTGGACCTCAACCAGGGATGTCTGACTATTTGGCATTGCCACGCAGATGGTTTTTTTTGGTGTGCCTGTGATTGCTGTAGAAGTGCCAGAGATGCCTGATCAAAAGTCAAACAATCTTTCTGACCCCAAAATCAAAAAGAAACTGTGCAGTCCTGCCATATTTGAAACTAATATCACTGATGCAAAATATCTGTCATAGTTGTAAAAACAGTATTTTTTGTTTTAAATGTGTATTAATATAATTGATTAATATTAGCTATTATTTTATATTAATGTATTTGATATGCATTTTATACTGATATGAAATAATGATAATTATTAATTCATATTTATGAATGTTTTCATATTATTATTGATGAACATTATTAATATACCTATATAATATTATAAATGGGTTTGAACGTGCATGGGACAAACTCAGGTTACAAATAATATAAAATCTAATTTTATAATTTATAATTGTATATTAGATTCCTATCAAATATTATTTAATTATTTATAATTATTCTATGTACATTTAGATTTATTATTATTAGTTGATGTAGTATTCATATTATTATGCATTAATATACCTAGCCTATATAAATAAAAATAGTTTGTGGGACTGACTGAACTGGTAAAAAATAAATAATACAAATATTATTATATTATTGATTATATTAATTCAATATAGTGTATATTATGCCTATTTTATATAATTTTTCACCAGTTCAGGTCTCCTTAATAGTTACTGCACAATGACTCACAACAAGTTTCATTGTTTCATTACAAGTTTTGGTTAACAACTCAAGTGAGAAAGAAAATACTTTTTTTTTCTCGCAAAGGACATCTCTTACAGCACTAATTCAGCAAGCATGTTATAAGTGTCAAGAGTGGTCTTGGGGATATTCCCTTTAATAGTGCATGTAAGGTGTACTCAATCTGCAGTGTATTAAATATGTATAATACAGCTAATCAAAAGGGCAGAGCTTCATTACCAAATGACACCGCGTGGAGCCTGAGGTCTGATAAAAGTAGGGTGCATTAATTAGGGAGAACAGAGCTCCTTTCTGCTGTCTCTTATTAAATTACTGTTTGGATTAAGATCAAAAATTCATTACTGCGAGCAGTCAGAGCTGGGACAGTGATAGCGGAGGAGGGGTAGAGAGAGAGAGAGGGTAGGGGGAAGGGGAAGGGGAGAAAGTGAGGTGGTGAGAATCAGCTGCCAAACTGGTCTGGTTACCGTCACAAAGACCCCTGAGAGGGAGCGGAAGAAATGTTTCCTACTGAAACATGACTGTGACATGGTGGCTCCAGGTGTTCTGAATGAAAACAAGTTGTTTGTGTGCATATGTGTGCGAGTGGAATGCTTGTATGTTGCGTGTTGTTTGTGTGCATCTGGGTTTCATCTCTACGACCGAGTGTGTGTGTGTCCTTTTAGCTCATCAAGAGCACGACTTGAACTCATTTGAGTGTTCTCCTAAAATTGCCTATAGCAACCTCAAGCACAGGCAGCAGAGTAATCAAGTGCACCCTAATTAGGAGCCAAGGGTGGATCAGAGGCTCTTATAGCCACCCCCCACCCATTGCCACCAATTACACTGCCTCTCCAGATTAGCTGATAGGCTGCAGTCTAAGGACTATTAGGGCTTTGGTGCCCTGCCATCCAAGCCACGCACGCACAAACACACACATTGCAAAGCACTCAAACTTCAAGCTATGGGCGTAAAAGTGAATTTCACTTGTGTGGAATGAAAAGAAGTGAATTAAGAACTTATAGAAGTTTTATTTTCAGGATGGTTTGTGTGTCATTTTGCAATAAGTTAAACCGTATTTATCCCTCAAGTGAGAATGTCAATTAAAGAAACATGTTAAAACATATCAATGTTGACTTGGTTTCAGCTGATCTCTTGTCATTCTTTTAAAATATTCTTGTTAGTATTAATTGCTGTTTTCCCCCCACTGTGCAGGTTGTTTGGTCACAGTGGAGCCTGCAGTGCATGTGGACAGTCTATCCCTGCCAGTGAGATGGTGATGAGGGCCCAGGGTAACGTCTACCATCTAAAGGTGAGCCATAGTCTGTTGTCAGCAAATGCTCATTTTTATCTGATTCATCTGTGCAGGTTTTAAAAAAAAAAATTTATGAGCTCCTCATTTTTAAACAAAATATAACTCGATCTTCTGGTGACATGCCAAACTTTAACAATATCAGCTTAAACCCCGCCCCTTCACATTTCACAAGTTCACATTTAGATCTGCCTCCATCCAATCAATAACCAAGTCCCTGTCCTACAAATTTTTTTTTGTCTTTTTCATAAATCGGTTTCACACAGATGGAAGAAAAAAATCTGGCCATACTTTCATTTTATCCAAGAACGAAATATTAGTAACAAACCAACAAAAAATAACAAGATCAGAATATAAAAAAATGGCCAAATAAATGTAATTATACACTGAAGTGGTACACCATTTATTGTATAATATATATAATGCATGGTAAGGGTGTTCCGATCAGGATTTTTGGGTCCGATTACCGATCACAGAAAGTAGTATAATCTTTATTTTTATCATGTAGCATTATTTATAGGAATGCTCTTAGAATTTTACAGACATTTAATTCAAGGCCTAAATTTCATTTTGGAAAATGGAGTGAATTCCCCCCTTAATTTTGCAACAAAAAAAAAGTTAATTACAATAGGACAATTTTGTTGCACAATATCTTACACACAGCACAAGCTTGATTTTAAACTGGATTGAATTTACAAAAAAGACAAGTAAACAGTCAGTAATAAAATAATAACCAATAAACAAATTACAAAGAGTAGGACAAATAAATGCAATAATAATGATACAAAATAAATAAACAGTGCTTTAAGATTTCTTTTAGTAACAGTTACAGTAGTGTTCAGGTAAGAAATAGTAAATAAATTGAATAGAGAATCAAATGTAACATATGAATGGAAAGTCTTCCCTGAGTAAATTAAATACAGATTAATCATATTTAAAGTTACAAAAGATATACAGTCAAGAGCAGTGAGTGATTTTTCCTTTTCTTTTGTTTGATTAACATTAATGGCACAAATGGCAACAGGAATATTAAGCTGCTGTCACTTTAAGACCTTTAAGAACAGTGAACTGCTGATAGTGCAGATGTGAAGCCATTTGTGCATTTTAAGAGCGCGCGATAAATTCACTCATGCCGTTTGTGAAGTCACTTCTCACAAAGTTTTCAAAAGTTATTAAATAAAGATGTATGAATTGTACCTCACCTTTAGCATTATATTTTTTTTTACCCGCACTGGACAAAGATTGAGACGGCGCCGCTGCAAGTCCTCTCACGGTAGGCGCGTATCTTTTTGCGTTGTCAGCATGAGATCGGTTTCTGAGACCGGCAAATTGAGAGATTGCCGATCGAGTCTTTAGTAGTGATTATCGGCAAAGAGCAATCTGTATGCGATCAATCAGAGCACCCCAATGTATGGATGGGTAGTAATTTGTCATAGACTCTAATTTAAATTATTTACAATAGTCATCAGACTTAACTCTTTTTACAGACTTGTTATGACTAAATGACTAAACCTGCTCATTTGTGATCAGACTAGCTGATGCCTAGACACCTTCCAGTATGGGGAAGAAAAAAAATCACCATTTGAAGAATTACGTATGCAACATCCTTGTACACTTGTATGGTTACAATTTCTGAACCAGTCCCAAACATAAGGGAATTTGTTTTGTACATTGCAATTACCTAATTCCCTTTGACATTGGCATGTAAGCCAGCAGGAATTGCTCAACATAAGCTTGAGACAATGTTTAATAGCTAGATTTATGAAATGTTATTTCTTTTCGAGTATTGTATTGCAACTCCCTCAAGACTGGAAGTTGAAAGACTGAAATGCATAATTCTTGCAAAACAATGACTTGGACCCACACACCCATATCTCTAGAGTGAGAATTAGAGGCATTATTGTATTAACGTATGCGTTTATGCTTCTCATTATTTGGTTGGAATGGAAACATCCAGTCTCTTTTTTGGGAAATCTGTTTCTTTGAATTGTCAGCTAAAGTCTCGCTTTTACTGAACACGGATAGCAGGATAGTCTCAAGAGACGCCTGCCGAAACTCATCAACTAACCATTTTCCCAACTGCGCCACACATTCCTCCTTAATTATAGTGGTGTAGGTGTCAACCTGTCTTAATAATATTTGATTGGAAAAGGAAACCATTCCCTGGTTAAGCTGAGTGGTTCGGTTTGGTTTCCCAGTGGTCCTTGTTTGCATAAGTTTTCAAAATTGGGTAACTACATCCTGACAAAATTTCTAATTTGTGAGTGTCTGAAGAAATGTGAGCTTGGAGTGTAATAGATTTTTTCAAACAATGCAAATGTACCATATGTGTAGGTACTCTGGTGTCGCTCATTTCCCTATTTCTATCAATAGTGGAAAACTACTGTTTATTTATAGGACTTTTCCCTCATATTGGTGGTTTAATTTCAGGCTGTTTAAAGGTAGGGTATGGGATTTGCAAAACGGCCGGCAGATTTTGAAAATACACAACTCAAAAGGTCCTACCTTCTTTCCTCCAACGCTGGCCCTGACTCCACCCATTCGAAGAACATGGACGAGCAATCATGCATCTGCAAAACTCAGATGCGCGAGATTGCACTTACTCTCTCTCTGTGCCGGGGCGACTTGCACTTACTGTGACTGGGTCACGAGCTTTGAGCATGCGCACGAAGGGGACATGGTACGACCGTTTGATTGACGCACTTACAGTCCAATGATTCTAGATGGTCTTGGAAATGATTGGCTGGAGTTTTTCGAGTCCTGCCCGTTCCACAGATGATTAAATTGCTTAATTTTCATTTCAGTGCTTCTAACTCAGTAAGTGGGTTAGGAATAGGATTTCAAGTGATTTTGAAAAAATGGTCAAAAAAGAAAATCACATACCCCACCTTTAAAGTGAGATAATGAAAATTCACAGTCGCTGTGTCAAAATAGGCCTACTTCCATGCTATATAGTAGGCGAAAAACAGTATATGAGCCGAGTAGTATGTCCGAATTCATAGTATTCATAAAACAGTAGGCGAAAAGTACCCGGATGACCTACTACTACCACCAAGATTTTGAATTGCGCATTCGATGGACACTTTACTATCCCATAAGGCCACAGGAGAGGATTTGTGAATGGAGGTGAAGCGACGCAACTGATGCTGTAGGTCACATGATAATGACAACATGGCGGATGTAGTACGTCCGAATTTCATTCATGTTAGAACATAGTTTTGTTTTTTTACTGTCAAGTTTCAAACCAAATATAGTACCTACTATACAGTATGCAATTTCGGATGCAGCACCCATCTATTTTGCAAATGTATCTCATTGATCTTGTGAACTAGTTATGTTTTTTTTTTTTACTTTTGTAATCAAAATGTCATGACTCAATCTTTCGCTTAAACATCCCCTTTCTTAAGCTCGCATTCAGCCGATCTGCCTCTATCCAATCAACAATTGATTGATTGAATCAAGTTACTACACTTCTTCTTTTTTCTTCTCAATAATCTATTTCACTCAGAAGTGTCGCATTATGGAACTTCCGTTTCACTCGACTTTAATACTTTTTTTTTGTGGTAAAATTGACTTGTTTTATTAAATGAGATGCCACAGTGCCAGTGAAATAAAAAAAAATATTTTTTCTCTTCCAGTGTTTCACTTGTGCCACATGTCGAAATCGCTTGGTGCCTGGTGACCGATTTCACTACGTCAACGGCACCATCTTTTGTGAGCATGACCGGCCTGGTGGAGCTTTGCTCAGTAGTCACCTGACACCCCTGCAGAGCAACACCCTCCTACCCGACCAAAAGGTATGATGAAAACACATTTTGTAAATGTACATTTTATGGTACCAGATGATAGAAAAACATGTTAAATGAGAGAGATGACTATATTGCATTATTCTTCCTAGTTGGAAAACAAACTGATTGGCTACTTGGTTCTTTTTACACAGGTTTGCTGAGGAAACATGGATGTATAATTTGCGGTGTGCCTTTTCTTCATATTTTTCCTCACCTCTTCCATCCAATCTATCATTGTGAATGTCCACGCCACTTTTGTGCATTCAGCCACCTTAGAAGAATTCGGAACCACGCAAGTACTGTGAGTCACTTGCGAGACAATCACCCCATCGAGGGAAACCTAATCAAGTCGAAGAAAGACACAGAAGCTAAAAAGGATCATGTGCACTCATATGTGGTCTGTCTGGTTATGGCTGGGATAGCCTGACCCTGAAAGCCTTAGACTCCATAAAAGAGCAGCTCTATAATGCTGGGGTGATGCTCAACATGATTTTGTTCCCCTTTGAGAAGTTTCTCAAGGGATGTTGTGGACGTTACCTGGCATTTTGGACTGTGGGGTTCTATGGATGATGATTGATATCACTTCTTGTCCATAAAACGACATCCATACATAAAAAGACTGTTAAAAATGACCATTTTGTTGCAGTGGTGGTTGCCTTTTGTTTACAAGCCAAGTTTTATCTTTCTTTTTTTGAAAATGTTCTGTCGTCTTTGGTGCCTAAAATATTTTTATGTCCAGTTTTCCCTCCTTTGTCATTAACTTCCTATTAGCAAGTAATCATACACATGCACAGTACAGTACAGATACGTGAACATGTATTGTTACGTCTACTCAAGTTTGACGTATGAAGCGCTCTTTTTGAAAGGGTCGTAGTCTCCAGATGAAACAGCATGTTTTTTTCCCCCCAATGGTTTGGTAGAATAAATTCTATGTCTGTATGCATATTCTCTAAGAGAGACTGTTATTCAGTGTCTGCCAAGACATTTGATGTGAGTGTGAGGGAGATTGAGAGTAAAATTGTATATATTTCATGTGCTGTTGTATCGTGTTCAATGGTTGACCTGTTTCCTTGTGTCCTCTTTTTAAATAGAGGAACCATTAAAAAATAAGATATCTGTAAAAAAAAAAAAAGTACTTAATTAAATAACTATAACCATCAAAAATGCTGCCTTGACATCTCTGCTCAGTGTACATCAACATTTGATGGTTTTGGCTTGGTGTGTTGGACACTCACTAGATGTCGAGACGGCTCTCCAATAGTCCCTGGCCAAAAACATGGTTCATTACCCTCCAGATTTCAACACAAACTCTTGCGTCTGCATCATTACAGAGAGTAATGAAAGGCATTTGAGTTGGCACTTTCTCTTTCTCTTGCCGTGATTTCAATCCGTGGGTCTTGCTAAAAGGAGGTCTCCTTTCTCCTGTGCATCTTTGTGAACGTCGCTACAGAAATAACCGTTACGCTCCCGCCCTTTTCTTTCATCTGGCCCTCCTCTTAAGATTTCATTGACTTCTAAATCTGCCTTTTTCTGATCAGATTTGCAGGGGTATATGAGATGTTTTCTCATTATGACATTTCTGGTAATTGCTTTTTGGCATTAAACTCTCCAATATCTTGTTTATTTAATTAGCTAATTAAACCTATCTCTCTTTTTTCAACCAACTATGGCCTGCACTCACAAGGTGTTCCCTTCCAATTTACTTTTACGATTAATAAAAAAAAATCCTTTCCCTTGTGTTTCTTATAAGAAAAATAGAAGCCAAGCATACCTCATTATGGCTGTTGGTGGGTGTGTATGTGTTGGGTAGGGGGTGTAAAAGCCAGCTGTGACTCTTCACATTGAAGTATTCTGTGTGTGTTTGTGGGATCTTAAAAGTCCCGAGGTTAGATCATACTAAAAAAAAAGTTCAGTGTATTTCCCTTTATATTATGAAATGTTTATTACTTTTAAATAGATATGTATTGGGGACAGCCAGATGTTATTTTTTAATGTCATCACAGTGCAAAACACTTTTATAATTTTTTCAACAGAGTAAAATCATTGTGATTTAATGTCATTACTCTTTTTAATGTTGAATATAAACTTTATTATATGTATAAAAAAAAAAAAATCTACTTTTTATTTATTTTTACAGTTAGTATATACAGTACCCTGGTGGTGTGCATAAAGGGTCAACTTGGTAAATAGACAAAAAAAATTTTATGGTATAAGTGGTCCTTTGAACATTAAAATATACAGCTGTGTTACGAATTCAATATTAACTCTTAACATGTATTTTATAATGTAAGTCCCTCGCATTAGGATCATATTTGGGGGTCAGTAGCATCAAAAAAAAAAAAAAAAAAAAAACTTTGATCACAGATATCATTGTCAGAGCAAACATAAGTCAGAAAAAAACACATCTTGAAATAAAAGCTGCTTTGTGTTAAACGCATTATGGTGAAAGCTTACAGTATTGGGTCCATGCACTGTACTTAAGATTCAGTGCTCCATAAATATTCTGTGGCCTGAGATAGTTAAGGGAAGTATCAGAGAAATTCATTAACTTATGCAAATGATCCTAATTGCAATTATCTCCAAATCTTGTTAAGTGAGAGGAGGGGTTAGTGAATCTCAAAAAATAAAATAAGAACTCCCTTGGCCATTCGAGTAGCTCTTTGCATTCAACCCGATCATGCTTCAACTGTGCATTTCTAATTAGTCTGACATATTCAAAAGCCAATTAACGGTCTCTCAAATCAGAGCTATACCACAAGGTTTTGCCAACTTGTAAAGGAAGGAGAAACTTTATTTTTAAGTGTGCTGATTTAAAGAAGCCCTTGTCTGTGAGGACATGCACGCAGTTTCCCCCCTTCTTTTATTCAATTCTCTAATTAATCCAATTAACACATGCAAATTGGTGTAATTACATTGTTTCCTCACCTCATGTTGTGTGAAGATGGGGAAGAAGCTGAACAGATGAAGAAGGGATATTTTTTTATCAGACAGTGAGGAATGCACAGACCGTAGACTTCTACATTACTCCTCAACACAACTACCCAATCACGGCAATAGGCTAGTACTGCTACTACAGGTCAATGGGTCGACCACATTGTGACAACCTACAACATAAAGACTATAACAATGGATCATGCATCGTTCTTTGTGCAGTTTATTCTTTAAAAATATTCAGACAATAAAAGGCTCAGAACTGAATTAACTAATATAAATGAATACCTTGAATGCAATGTAAGTCGCTTTGAATGAATGCATCTGCCTAGTGCATAAATATATAAAATAATAAAGTTGTGGAAGCAGCTTAAATAGTTCTTTGTGCATCATTTTATCATTCATTAACTCCCACAAGTGGATGAGAACACTGACACATTGTAAGAAGCCCAATATAATATCCCTGTGTAATTAAATGTGTGCTAACCACAGCCACAGTAACTAACTCTAATAACTCAGAGACGTCCCACAAAGGCACACAAATCTGAAAATCGAATCCAATGCTCAGTCATTTAATATAATAAGTCATAGGAGAAGGCTTTTGGTTTAATACCCTGCTTGTGCTACGCAGTGACCTGAAACTCTTGTGCACCGCTATCTTTTGTTTCAGCAGCCAATGGAGTCAGATCCTGTTGCCTGCCTCTGATATGACTATGACCAGGCCTCCTTACTTGTCTCTGATCTGTTTTTAAGCTGCCAGCATCATAAACTCCACAGCTGTTTGGCTTCGGTGGCAGAGAAGCAGTGGAGAAGAGTGCCAAACCGCATATTGGACAGAAAGAAACGGGGAGAGGCTGAAGACGTGTAAGGAAACTTTACAATCAGTTTAGACTCCCTGAATGCTGATTGTACAGTCTTCTTCAAGATGAAACGATATACTGTGTGATGACAGATAAAAGATCAAATTCAGAGTATACCTTATTAAAGTGACATGACCTGAAGGCCAAGTACGGTATACTGCACATAGTGAGTAGTGAACACAAACTGTGGACACACACATCAGAAGGAGTGAGCAGCCATTTCAAGCAGACGAGCCCAGAATATGAACGCAAAACACCGAATTTCTTTATAATGGTTTTCTATGGAAAAATGCTAAATGGGAAACTGTGTGTTGCCTTAAAATTCTAGGTTTATCTGCTTGCCTGTACATAGTATGTTTTATTAATAATGACACGTGTGTTTTTCATATCAAGCATTTTACACACAAACTCTCTGTCTGACTTGTGTGATTTTTTGTTGTTGTTGCACAGCTAAAATAACTGGAGATGCCTGACACCGAAAGCATTACACATTTAAATTTAAAATGGCAGTGCCTTGTCTTACATTAAAAATAAGGTGGAAAGAGAATATAAATGTTATCATTTCTGTGGTATTTGTATCAGTCTTTGCGTTTGTTTCTTTTAGGTTTCATTCAGGTCTCCTCTGTTGGCGTAGAACTGGCTAGGCGGCGCCGTGACAAAAAAAACGAGGGTCCTAGAACTGCGGTCCTGAAACTGCAGGAATATAGTATTGGAAATACAAACTGATCAATAAAATGTAATGTCACTCGTTGCTTATTGTGGTTGCGGCTGGTTAAGACACAATGCTATCCCTTTCTTTTTTTAAACAGATAAATTAACCAGGAAAAAGAAAAAAGGGTAAAGGTTGAGGTGTTACTGGCAAAATTGAAAGACAGGTCAGCCCTCATTAATGGCTCTCATTAGCAGACTTAGCAGAGCAGTTATTGTTGCTAATGATCATAACTGCTTTACTTAGGCCAGCCGGAGTCAGCAAACAACACCAGAGAGCAAGTGTCTGTTTTTATTTGGCAGATATATATTGTGAGGATATAATTTACTGACAGTCAGAGTACAATTTTGGTTGTCAGCTCATCTTAGTACCAAGGGATTTATGTGGTGGTCTCGCCCCTCAGGGACACAAGAATAGGCTCAGTAGACACTGTTGTCCCAGCAGCAGGGGGTGTGAGGTCACTTAAGCTCAGTGCTTAAAGTGGGGGGAAATAAGTGCCGGTACTCTCTTGTGCACCGGCTGGCATATGCAAATCAGTATCACATTTGAAATTTCTACAATGCAAAAAAACCCCCCAACTTTTATAGATATTGATATATTAGATATTGCTGGTACAATATGAATTTATTTACAAAAGGAACCATTTCCCAAACAACTGATTTGATACTATTGTGTGTGCGCGATAATGGAAGTCCTCAGACATCAGGCCTGCAATGGTGCTCCTCATCTATCAGAGGAGGCATAAACACAGAACTGAATGATAGTAATACGTAATTCCTTGCACGACTAGCCTTTACATGACATTCATTCAGGTTATTCAAATTAGCATCATAAAAGTAATTCACGTAGTGGCTCCTGGGTAGTGTGAATTCATTACTAATCACCTAGACCTGACGCTTTGATTCTGAGAGGCTAAGCACCAGCAACATGTGAGAAGTGGCGGTACGCAAGAAAAAGTGAAGGTACGCTATAAGCTAAAGAATACAGAAGTGCCAGTCCACATTAAGCACTGCTTAAGCTGCATCCGAAATCGTATAATTTATGTACTAAGTTCGTTTAAACCTTACTTCTCGACCACTAAAAAGTGTGTTCTATGTGGTATGAATGTGTGTACGTAGTATGAATGAAATTCAGACATACTACATCCGCCATGTTGTCTTTGTCATGTGACCTACAGCATCAGTTGCGACGCTTCACTGTCATTCACAAATCCTCTCCTGTGGCCCCATGGGATAGTATCAAAATCTCACCAGAAATAGTATTATCAGGGTATTTTTCGCCTAATGTTTTAATGAATCCTATGAATTCGGAACTCGGCTCACATACTTTTTTATAGGAAGTAGGAAGTAGGGTTAGTTTCTCAGTTCTCTGAACATCTGATGCATATGGCACACTAAAGTGGAAACATTTTTGTGAAGGCAAAAGTTCTGGGAGCTTTTAGATTCCTGAGTGGTTTCATTGTATTAGTTGTGTGTCCTCTTACATCAACATTGGAAGATCAGGCAAAGTACCTCACTGAGAAGGGAATATCATTTGTAAACATGAAAGTACCGATACTCTGTCCTAGCACGCTGGTTTGTTAATGTAGCATAATTTACATGCCCCTAAACATGACATTGAACAAAACAAAACTGAATAGTCACTGCATGTCAGTCTGATGGCCACTTCCTGACTAAGTGGGCAGTCATTGGCCAATTTCAGAGGCTAAAGAGCCTAGACCCTAAATAGTCAGACAAAAGTCTGGCTACGTGAGACTAGAGGTCACTAGACATAGTGTGTACGTCACTGATAAATAAATGAGCATGATCTGAGCATAACCGAGAAGAATTTGTATGAGAGGAGAAGGGAATGACAAAAAAGCTTTATTAGAGGGATGATGGAGGGGGGTGGCAAGGGGGTGCAGGGATGCTGGACAGCAATTCCATCCAATCAGAAGACTTTGAATAATTAAACTGATCAGCTTAATTAGCTCAATTAAGTTGATTTGACCATGGAACATGGCCATATGGTGAGAGGAAACAAAAGAGGGGGGAACTAATTAAAAGTAAAATAATGAGGATTTTAATTAAGCAGTTCCCCAGACGTCAGCAAGCAGGGATCTGGAGTCATAATTAAAAAGTGCTGTGGTGCTGGCAACATTTTCTCCCCTCTGTTTTAATAACTGCGAGGGGCTCCATCCATCTAATTAAATCTGTAAATGAATTAGCAACATCGTGGGTCTTCGCTTCATTTTTTTTTAACAACCCACCTTCACTTCTACGAATAACTTTGTGCACATGCTGCATGCACACATTCGAGTACCTGACACGTCTGCTGTTAATGAAATGAATCATTGATACACTGTCACAAAGTTACAGGTGCTATACCACAAGCAATGTGTAGACTCACCTCAGCGGTAGCATGCATGCGTGTGCATATTTGTACGCTTCACTCTCAGAAAAAAAGGTACGAAAGCGGTCACTGGGGCTTTACCTTTTCAAAAGGTACACTTTTGTCCCTTTTAGGTACTAATGTGTACATTTTAGGTGCTAATATGTACCATTAAGGTACCAATATGCACCCATTAGGTACAAACGTGTACCTTTTAAAAAAGGTACAGCCCCAATGACAGCTTTCGTACCTTTTTTTCTGAGTGTTGTGTGGTTGCTGCTCACTCTTTCTTGCTCTTATACTGTATACATACATTTTATGTTACAGTAGAGGTAAAAGGAGAATCTATGCTACCACCTTGAACATTTTTGCTGTATAACTGCTCTAACTGAGCACCGAGCTTTGAAAAACAACTGCAAATTATTATAAACAGACTCAACTAACAGACTGATACATGGTGTAGATTCATGAACTAGTCATAGTTTAATGGAATTTGTGCTCAGTATATAATATTTTCATGTCCTAATCATATACTCATAACGCATAAACCTCATAATATATTGGATAAAATGTGAAACTTCTTTTAAAAATCTTTTTTTTTTCCAAGTGAACATATTCAAATTTTATATAGAGAGAGGATTTAAATATTTGGCTGTATGTCTTTGCTGTGTTGCACTTCTAAAATGAAAAAATGCAATTTATTATTTAATACTCTGTTTCTTAATCTTTGTTCACTTTGCGTAACCAAAATGTTTAAAACAACATGTGCATATTGTTTTCTCTGGTAATCATTTTATTGGCTCTCCTGTGCACTCACCCTTTTAGTCTTTCGTAAAATAAATTGCTTTTAACTAATAAAAGCCATTTCCTTCATGACATCATCCTCCATGAAGTGACATTTCTGGCAGTAACAGAACAACACAAACATAAATTCTAACAATGGATATAATGGATTATGTGGTTGATTTGGTTACAATTAGTTTGCACCCTAAAACAATCCATCGTCTTTAATACAAATTATTGCTATTAAAAAAATAATAATACACTTTCAAAGGTCTTCTATTCTATTCAGCAAGGGCACATTAAATTGATTAAAAAAGACTTTTACATTGTTACAAAATATGTGCGTATTTCACATGTACTTTCTTTTCATCAAAGAATCCTAAAAAAAGTTATCATGGTTCCCACAAAAATATTAAGCTGCACAACTGTTCTCAACATTGATAATAACAAGAATTTTTTCTTGAGCAGCAAATCAGCATATGAGAATGATTTCTAAAGGATCATGTGACACTGAAGACTGGAGTAATGATGCTGAAAATTCAGCCATAACAGGAATAAATCACATATTAAAATATATTAAAATAGAAAACAGTTGTTTTACAGTAAATGATAATAATATTTTACTATGTAACAGTGCTTGCTATAATTTTTGATAAAATAATGCCTTGGTGTGACCGACATTTTTGAAAACATTTTGAATGGTAGTATATATAACTACAACATGGGGATGTTATTAAAAAAATATATAGGCCTATATATGTTTCTCTAAATGTACTGCATAACAAGAATGACCCATTTAGATATTTTAGAAACGTCTAGAACACTCCACGTAGTGTCTTATTAGCTCCCTGTGTTTCTGCATTTGTGGTCCCTGTCCAGACCTGATCCCTCTAGTTAATTGTCTGGGTTACCTTCAATTGCCTCAAAGGCGGTTTGTCCTACAGAGCAGCAGGAGAGCATGCTGTGGATTAATTGCTTTGGTTTTGATGCACTATTCCCCTCTCTTGTGAGTACAGTGGAGAGATGCTGTGTGCTACTTTATACAACAATGGACCGACACCTGCTTGTATACACGTAAGCATGAACACAACACGTTTAAAATGACACAAATGTTTGTCCTCAGTTCTAGTAGCACAGCTGAACGCTTGAGTAACTTTGTAAGCTTTTATAGCCAGTGGACCTCATTACGAGATGTCTCATGAAACTTGATAGCGTGCAGCTCTTGGCCGATGGCTAACATTGGGTGGCATGACCTAATCTGGGCCTACGCTTCCAAATAACTCCTTAATGAGGATTTTGTCACAAATGCAGACATATTAAAACTTAAATAAGGTATATGGAATTACATTTGACCCTGTCATATCTAAAGAGATAAATAGTGAAAACTCAGAAGCTATTATTGACCCAGGGCCCGTTCCACTTCCACACGCATAATGCTTCACGATTGAACTTGCAGCCAGAAAAACTGGTTCTGTATCGGTTTTTGGACAGAACTCCCACCCAGATCTGCTCTCCGTGGCGTGCTGATCTGAGTTCTTGAACAGCTGGTCTAGGATCGGCTTTAGAGGGGCCGCCGTGACCCTGGGAGCTAATTAAAGCAGATAAGAGCATTAATGAGCTCCAGTCTGATCAAAGGGCCGCAGCTTGGCCTGGGTGGTAGGAGATGTAGCAGAGATTGGAGGGGAGCTCTGTTTACCCGTCAGGGTCAGTAATTGGGAGGGGAGGTGCACAAGCTGTTCCTTTTGTGCGAGCTGAATACCTTCACTGCGGACTGTGAGTGGACCACGCCAATAGCTTTACACATTAGTTGCATTCCATTCTCTGGTCAAATGGTGTTTCTAGTCAGGGAGTACTGACCCCTTCAAGACCATTTCCTGATTTTTGTTCTTGTACACTTCACTCTAAACCCTAATAAGGTAATCAGCTGATCAACATCAAATATGACGTCCATAGTTATATACAGCTGTAATATAATACATTGTTATAGCTAACGTCATGTATTCAGTAAATCTAACACAACAAATGTGTTAGGCAGCAATAACAACTTGTGCTTGTGATGATTACAATGTAAGGACAATTTTAGGAAAATATTTGAAAGTTTTGCTTGTTGATCCAAAATTGCCGTCATCTGAAATCTTCGCAATTGTTGGCATCACCTGAAAAGATTACCAATGCTGGATCCAAACTGGAGCTGGCGCAATCTGTAGTTACTCCGGGATGGGCAAATAAGTTAGCAGGACTTAAAATTTTGATTTTGTACTACATAAGCATGTTAATTGCAATTTAATTGAAGCATAGAGTGGTGCAGGTATGACGTCAGAAACTGGAAGTCTAATTCGCAGCTGGTTCCTTCGAGATTTTCCTATGGAGTTTTAATTGTTTTTTTGATTTATGTGTAAAATAAAGCCTGTGGTAGACATACCTTGACAACACTTTGATGTTTTGTTCAACAATGTAAATTTCACACACCCATATAATGTGAATTTTGAAGCAGTTATTTTGAAGTGTGTGCAGTGTACGTTGTAGCCTGGTTCTACCAGACTCTCGTACATTTCATTTGTACAGAGAGTCTGGCACCGCTCCATTGACAATCGTTAACTTCCTTGTAGGCGGGTACTCTAATTGAAGTCTAAAACTATTGGATCTGCCCAGAGTCACTCTGGATCTGCCACCAATCGCTAACGTTTGCTCGTGATGTATGTCGAACCCCGTGGGGAGGAGGGCCACAACATCATGGCCAAAACAAAACTAAGCAAAGATTGTTCTTGCTCCGGCTTTAACTTCTTGATATTCGGCAGCGTTGCTACAACGGACCGAATGGCTTGGCTCGCATCTTTCTCCGCTGCCATTAGTGAACTACAACTCAAAATAACGCACGACGTCATCGTTCTCCGCCACTCCCTCTGTTCGCTGATTAGCCCTACAAAAAATTGATCGGAGAAAACCAAAGTCTACAGCAGAATCCCAGACGTAGTACTGAAGGAAAATGAAATTGAGCGGAAGTGCGTAGGAGGGCGCAGCCAGGCTATGTACGTTGTAGAACAAAACGTCAAAGTATCGTCAAGTAGGGGTGGGCGATATCTCGATATTTAAAATATATCGAGATATTTTTTAAACACGATATGGATTTTGACATATCGTATATATCGATATATTGTTTATATTTAATTCTGATTTCGCCACTTTGCCTTCTCTGCGCTGTGCTCGCCTCCGCCTCCTTGCTTTTGTTCCCCCTCCCCTCGCATGTTGTCAACATGGCGGCGCCCGCAACTAGCCCGGAGGCTACAGAACTCGTCTAAAAAGCTGTCTAACATGCACTTCTTGAGGCACACACGCACACTAGCAAACACACGCAAGGTCTCTCGCTCTCTGTCCCTCTCTGCCGTGCGCGCGCTACGCGGTGCTCTCTCCCTCTCTGCCGTGCACACACTACACGGTTTGAACATACATATTCACGCAGCCTTTCGAAAACCGGGACATTCTGTGTCCCGGGAGAGTGGATAAATTTCCCGGGACAGGTTATTAAAAAGAATGACAATCCCGGTAAAACGGGACATGTGGCAACCCTGGCCATTGCCATCGTTGAATTATTATTTTTGTATACAGGGATTTTTTTTTTTTAATGTCGCAGAAGCACTTTGGACTACATGAACTGCCTACCTCTTTGCACTCCAATAAAAAAAAAGACTGTGGTATTTGGCATATTTGTTTTTGCAGTAGTTTTTGTTGGGTTATTTTTCCTGTAAAGATATCGAGATATATATCGAGATATAGCAAAATATATCGAGATATATTTTTTGCTCCATATCGCCCAGCCCTAGCATCAAGTTATGTTTACCACAGGCTTTATGTTACTCATAAATTAAAAAAAAAAAAAAAAAACATTAGGCTATCCCTTAACCGCATACCTCGGGTCTTTAGTGACCCTGGACGTCATTCACTACCCTCCTCCTCGTTCATTTTTTAAAGTTAGACATCAACCTTCTCAGTATTCCTCAATCAATTCATTATAAACAATATAACAAGAATTTTTTCCCATTCATTTTTTGGTAAAAATTGTATAGGGTCACTAACGACTCGAGGTGTGTAAGTTTAAGTTTATTTTTTTTCCCACAACAATAATTTAATCTTTGATGACTGAATAAGTGCAATTCACCTTTATTCCACAAGGTGACAATGTCTAATACACAATGATGAAGTGAAGTTTCACTCATAGTTACTGCAGGCAGAAAACAAAAGAATAGGAAGTATCACCAGCAAAACTTGAAATGGCTCAGCAATTTACTGCAGAGCAAGTACTGAATGCAATCAAATATTAGAGTCACTGTCACTTGATGGTGGATCTGGTGAAGCTGTCAGTGATCAATATATTGATTTTGAATATGTTGAAAATTATAGATTTGAAAATATGTTTGAGATTGTGAATATGAGCCAGATGCTGAATGTACTAGAAAATGAGCTCTGACAAGGACAGTGACAGAGGTATAAAAAATCTGCTCAAACTGAACCCTTCCTTTACCCTTACCCAAAAGGTAACAAAATATGCTTTATTTTATTCTTCTGTAAATGTTACTCTAATACCAGGAGATAGATATAGATATTGACCCGGGTCGCTAAAGACCCAAATATGTAATAATGATTGGCGAAACATTCATGCATTTAAGGGTTAGAAAACCACATAGGAAAATGTTAACAGTTTTAACAGTCAGTTAAACCAGACAGTTAATGTACCCCATTGACTTCCATAGTAAAAAAAATTAAAAAGTACTATGGAAGTCAATGGGGTCCATCAACTGTTTTCTTCAAAATATCTTCTTTTGTGTTCAGCAGAAGAAAGAAATTCATACAGGTTTGAAACAACTTAAGGGTGAGTAAATGATGACAGAATTTTCATTTTTAAGTGAACTATTCCTTTAAAGTGTAACTAAACCCCTGGTTAGAGCCTAACTCCACCCACTGGCAATATTTGAAAAATGCTGGAAAAGTGGGCAGAGCCCAGCGGAGACAGAGGGGACAAACCAAGGGCGGGGCTGAGCGGGGGGCGTGTACCTGAGACCCCGCAGTGACGGATTGATTGACAGCTGTCAGACTCGCAAAGATGGAGAGTGACTGTAGTGATGCCAGTAGCTTTGCAACAGAGCGGTCATTTGAAGTAGAGGACTTTTCTCCCCCACCTTCACCTGAAGTGGAGGAGGGTGAATTGTCTGTGGACACAGGGCCAGAGCAATTTCAATTCGAGCCGCTGGCTCAAACTATGTCTTAACTCCCGATGTCGACGATGCTAGCGAAGCAGCAGCGCAAGAGAGAATGGGGCCAGTGTCTGAGTTGTAAAACATTAGCATTATGGCTAATTTAGGCTAATACTCATAGCAAATGCTAACGAACGTTCAAAAATTCAAACCCATGCATTTAGGCTAATTTTGGTATGATTTAGTGTTAATAATTAAGCAAAAAGGGTGTGGTGAGCTCGTGCCAGGGGCGTAGGTAGTGAGCCGTTGGCAGAGCCTGGATACGTCACGCGGGGAAACAACTTCAAATAGGAGTAGCCACCGTTCAACTCGAAGAGGCCAGCACTCAGACGTTTTTACACCATATATTGTAGAATTAAAACACTTTATACCCAAATGTCAAAACATTTACTCGAATCAATGAACAGCACTAATAAAGCCAGTCTAACAGGTCATTAACGAAAAAAAAGTTGTTTTAGGGTTTAGTTAGCCTTTAAAGGTACAATATGTAGGGTTTTTGCAGTAAAATATCCAAAAACCACTAGGCCAATGTTATATATTTTGTTTAGTTGATTACTTACAATATCCCAAATGTTTCCAACTATTTGTAAATCATGAGAAAATTGCGATTTTAACCAAGGAAACGGGGCCTGTGAGCAGGCGGCATGGCGTCATATCCGCGTTACCCTCGGTTTCCGCTCGTACTGCCATAGTAACCATGGCGACAGACGTGGACAACTGGGTCATGCCTAGCTGGATGCTCACGCTGTTGTTGTTTTGTTCAAACATTATGGACCATGGCAAGCAGACTTTGAGACAAAAAGAGGACTAAAACGAAGATCAACATCTTTCGAGATGCCGAGAGCTCCACGTCCGCGACTAACTTCGACTTGACAGAGACGCGAGTGTTGCATGTACTTTATTAGACAGGTGAGCAATTGTACATAAAACTAATCAATGTTATTTAGTTCAACATGATGAAATGTTAGAATATGATATGTATGTTATTCTAATGTTGATCAAGCTTACTGCTAGTCTCATATAGCCAACAAACAACCTAACTAACAACATTCAACACACTCAAATGCCGTTTAGTGTGACAGTGTAACTGTTAGAGCAAGTGAAACAGCGCTGTGTTACCTCAAGTTTAATTAGTCTAATAAACTGACCTGTGTGAGTATTCATTCAGCACTTGCGTGTAGTTCGGTAGAATGAAATGTCCTTATTCCGCGGGACTCACGTTGCGTGTGGCGCTGGTATATGTCTCTCATTAGCAATCGCGCCCTGCTTCATACCACAGTCATGTTAAAAACATCAATGTATTCACTCATCCATAAAAGATCCATCAGCTTGACGACAAGATCCATAATTCCACTTAATGCTTTGCGTCATCAATATACGCCTTGTTATTGTAAGAGGTTAGCGACCCCTGGTGGCAAAAAATCCTACATATTGTACCTTTAATGTAACTAGCAAAGAGACTACCACTATACTATAGCATGTATACAGTTTAGCAACATGCAACATTGTTAGTTTTAAGGTTTTGCAGTCCATCCTCGACCTAATGGTAACCCCTGCAAAACTGCAACAGAAACCACTATGAATGTTGGGATTCATTAAACACCAATACATCTCTCCAATTCGGCACTTAACGGAAATTGTGATAATCTTTTCTTCCCTATTGTGGCGTATATCTGAGTGAAAAGGCTTCTTGAACCAGTCTCTGATGCTGTTTACGTGAGCATCATGACGCATGCGTGTGATGCTGACGCAGGAACAGCATCAGAGATTGACAAGGAAGAGAATATTTTTTTTTTTTCGCACAAAAAGTATTCTCGTCGCTTCATAACATTAAGATTGAACCACTGTAGTCACAAAAGGTTATAATCATTAACAAAAAAAACATTCTCGTTAACTGAAATAAAAATAAAAACAAGCCATTACAAAAAAACGATAACTTGCTAAAACTGTAATGTGTGTTTGGCAGAACTAACTAAAATAAAATTATAGAGTAAATGTCCTAAGGTTTCGTCTTTGTCAATGTCTTTCATAGAGCAAATAACGTTATATCTTTCAGAGTTGACATTTCCGACCATAGTTTCCGACTGGCAGTGTTTCCCACACATAGACTAATTCGTGGTGGTGCGCCACAGAATCAACACCGGCCACCACATATTGCGTTTCGTTATTCATATTTTTAACGCTATTTAAAAAACGCAGCATATTCGTTCAGCTGCATTTCCTTTCCCTGCTCTCCCTTCGTCTCTCGTCACTCACCAAGGGGGTAATCCATCAGCCGGAAACCGAAGCTTCCCCGGGGGCCGCCATTGATTAGCAAGCCATCACCTGCTGTTAGCATTCCATTGACTCCCATTCATTTTGGCGTCACTTTGACAGCGAATAACTTTACATCTGAGGCGTTTAAAGACTCCATTTGTCCATTGTTTATTTCTAAAGAAACACGACAATGTATAAAAGGTACCTTGTATCTTACGTTATGGCCCCGTAGAAGCAGTTTTTGTAAAAAATAGGCTAACGATTGCGTCATAACCACGCGACTCTCTGTCGCACAGTAGAGAAATTACCGTACAGACAGGAGTAGAAGCTCGCGGGCAATCGGGGGGACGTGGAGCCATAACGTTCGATAAAGTCAAGGGAGAAGCCCATATAGAGTCATAAAGTTGCTCCTGCTGCTAGCTCATGGACAGCTCCTACTCACGCTCTCCGTCTCTGCAAGATTCGGAAGGGAATGATTCAGATTCCTCTTGGCACCGCTACTAGAAGACGTACAACTGTGAGACAGGTTGCTCACGTCACATCTACGTCGTCCAGCTCAGTTTGAGCCTGCGCAGTGCGCTTGGCAATCAGGAAGTGAGTGCTTCTAATTGACTTCACTTTTCTCCGTTGAAGTCTATGGGGTCGCTGTGTCCATTTCTTTTACTATGTCACTCACGCGTCTCTCTCACATACACGCGCACACACACACACACCGTGTCTTAATGAAAACGAGTGTTCGTTGAAAGCAAGTTCACGAAAGGTTGGTATCTCGTGAACACCTTTACACAATCACACATTAAAAAGTGGTATAAAAAATATTTTAAATTCTGAATACAATTTTGTCAGTGTGTTAATGTCGACACGAGAAGCGATTGCGCCTTCTTTAGAAAGTTAACTAGTCGCAAGTATGAGGTAAAATTCAGTTGGGTTGTCGATGTCAAAACACTATATAAGCTGTGATTCAAATATTAAATAATCTTATGTCATTTTTTTACTCTTACACTGAATGTTTGCTGCTTCAATCCAGGTGAGTATTGTAGAGGGTAAATTTAGTATAGGGTGTGAAAATTGTACAGCTGTGGGATTTGTATAGGGTGTGAATTTTGTATAGAAGATGTGTAGATTTTTGGTACGCCGTGTGGATTTTGTAAGAGGTAAAGAGATTGAGCTCCCTGACACTCTGACAGCAACGTCTTGTGTGGCTCAAAAATGGGTTGAATACAAGCTGTTCATGTATGCTGTCTTCTTTAGTCTGTTGGCTATTTAGGTTTTTTCCTGGCACATGTCACATTTTGCACTTACTGTGGAGTCTTGTGTAGACTGTTTACATATTTGTGCCCATATGTACATTTTATGTACTGGTGTTATTGTCAAATACATATTTCTAAAATTGTATGATGTTTTTGTTGAGTTATTATTACACAATACTTTTTTCTGACCTTTTTGAATCTTGCCCCTGACAAATGACCCAAATTACAAAAAAAGACTAAAAGTAACACTAAAACTAATAAAAACTAAACTAAAACTAAGCATTTAAAAAAAAAACTAAACTAGCAAACCCACTTTAAAAACGAATTAAAACTAAACTGAATTTGAAAACAAAAAGTCAAAACGAAATAAAAATAAAAACTAATGAAAAATGCACAACTATAATAACCTTGAGTCACATGGACTATTTTAACAATGTCTTTACTACCTTTCTGGGCCTTGAAAGTTGTTATAACGTCGCAGTCTGATGGGGTTAGAAAGCTCTTGGATTTCATAAAAAATGTCTTAATTTGTGTTCCGAAAATCTTACGGGTTTGGAACGATATGAGGGTGAGTAATTAATGATAGGATTTTTATTTTTGGGTGAACTAAGTACAATGAACTTTCAGTAATGTTTGAGGAAAATGAACACATTTCATTTAGTTAATTTCTGTTTGGTTTTACAGTGGAGAGACTGGAATTGATCTCCTGTAAAGGTTGTGTGGGATGGTGAATTTATGCAAGTGAAGGACTCATGGTCAACAAAAATGAGCGAGCATGTGCACGCCATGGAGAGGATGGCCACCTGTATTCACTGCAGGGTGTGGGAATGTCCGACTCAGCCTGACCTTACCGCATCCCCTGCTGCTGGAGGAAAAACTCGTTATCTGAGAAATCCCTGCTAATTACGCCTGCTGCTTACAAACGTGTATGCACACACTGACACAGCCAAGTGTGTACGCCTAAAAAGACACGAGACACAGTCACCTGAGTAGTTCTGTAGGAATCTGCATCTAAATAGCTGAATTTGTCTGCAGTTACAGCCGTATTTCCTTTCAGTCTTTCATTTAGACTTTAGTTGGTACTGTGCTAAGTAAGCGAATGATATTAAAGTCTCTCTCACTCTCTTTTTCAGTCTCTCTGTGATGAAGGCTGTGAGCCAGCCCGTCTCTCAGTGGGACCGGGACGAACACGGGCCTTCATTAGCACTCCCTAATTAGGAACAGATGCAATTTACAGCACGGGGCCCACACCAAGCAGCACTGCTCTCTATTCCTCCCTCCCTGTTTTTCTGCTTCCTTTTTCTTTTCTGTCTGCCTACAGTATCATGTTGTTTCTCTTTCTAGATTATTCATTCTTTTGATGTTTTATGTGATTTTGATAAATGATACTTGGATTTTTGTGCTACATTTTGCTTATCCTGCCCGTGTGTCTATGTCTCTCTCAAGCAGATTCACTCACCTCACACTTGCATAGTCACAGAGCCACATGTGTAATTAAGGACACTTCCAACTCCATTACACCATGCTGGTCCAGTGCCACCCTCCCAAATCGCCCTCTTTTTTTCTGTCTGTCTCGTACCGATTCTCTCCATCCTAAAGCCAGAACCGGGTTTATTTATAATGAATAGTTTCATTCTCTACGGACTAGAGCTAGAAATTAAATGGACTTCAGATTTTGCACCAAATCTAGCCTGACTCAGCTGTCTCTTAAATAACGGCCATGTATGCGCTTGTAATGAGTGCCTCCGCAGACATCCCTGTGGGAATTTAAAGGAGATTGCTAGGAATTTTTATCTGGTTATTTGAAAACAGCATGCATGCTGTTTAAGACAAGCCAGGAATTTCTACTGGATTTGCTAATTACACTTTCAATATCACATATCACAGTTTTTTCCAAACCTTTTTTGTATTATGTTCTCCAACACAGTCTCATCAGTAATTTATTCATTGACACCGGAAATGCATTTCTTTTAACTCGTATTATCCAGGATATCACTTAGCATTTGCATTAATAATATGAGAATGGCCAATATTATAATGGCTCACTTTACTGTATAAATATATATTAATAGCAAAAAATCAATATTGTGGGGGTAAACAGACTCATCAATCAGCTTCCTCTCAAACGTACTATGCCTATGAGCTATAAAGAACAAAATGAACGAAAATAGGAATACTTTTGTATTGTTTTGGAGGACTGTAAGTGAGATGAATAAAAATCAGCATTGTATAAATCAACCTCCATTAAAAATACATATATTCTGCTGTGAGTGTCATCCAAACACATTTCTGAAACCAGCACTTATTTTTTTTCCTTTAAAGGGTTAGTTCACCCAAAAATGAAAATGTCATTAATTACTCGCCGAGTTAAAGAAGCTCGAGTGAACCTGCTTGATGTGTGAGAACAAACCTCTTGCTGAAGCTCAAACGTGCTGTGCAACACACGAGAATGAACCTCATTGGTTCTTGCGGAAGTTCAGTCGTGCTGCGTAACACGAGAATAAAACTCGTTGGTTCCCTTTCGTTGTCACTCCGAGTTCCGTCGGATGACGACGAATGGGGTTTCGCTTAGGAAGCCTATCGACTTCGAGTACTACAAAACGAGCCAATGGCAAAGAAATGCCATGGGTCTGCGGAATTTGCATAGCGTAACTCCGCCTCACCTCGTGGGTATTTAAGGAGAACGCTGGCAGCAAATAGGCATGTTTTCGCTTCGGAGCCAAGAGCATCTCTTCACTCCACAGCCATTTCTGACTTCACTCTACGAGACGAGCCACTCTCTCTGGTGTTGGTGTGACGGCGATCTGCAGCGAGTTCACATTGCCTGCTGATCTGTGCAGTGATCTGCCAATGAGTGTGTTTCTCCCTGCTCGCTTCAACATCGCGGAGTTTTTTTCTCCTCTCACAAAAGAGCTCGCACGCGGCACGTCTTTTTAAAGACGGCTCGCCCGTGCATTTCTGGTTGCGGTCGACTCATTTCCGATTTTGATGGGCACATTCTCTGCTCTGCGTGCATGGGCTTGATCACGCTAGAGCAGCGTTTGTGGATGGCATTTGTCGAGTCAGATCCTGAGATGACGGCCATGCTTTCCCGGGCCGCTGCGAGCATCGGACTAGAGTGGAACCTTTCACCCTGTCCGAGCGCTCGCTGCTGGGCGATTGGTTTTGGGTGTGGCCGCTGACTCCAGTCGGCGTCCACTCCAATGCCTTTCTTCCCGGATGTGCATCAGGAGATCTCGAAATCCTCAAAGACCCCCATGTCTTCCAGCGATCCCTCGTTGATCTCCTCCGCCCTTCCTTCCCTCGACGGGGCCGCTGCCCATGGGTACACTGGGGTCCCCCCGGTTGAACGCTCTGTTGCGATGCTACTGTGTCCTCAGAGTGCTTCCTCTCGGCGCGATCCTAAGCACCCGTCCGAAGCCTGTAGTTTTTCGTCTACACTTGTGGCGAATTCCTATAGCGCTTCAGGACAGGCAGCCGCCTCACTGCATGCCATGGCCATTCTGCTGGTCTACCAGACCCAGATGCTCACGGACATGCACGAGGGCGGGACTGACCCAGGGCTCTTCAATGAGCTGCGCGCCGCCACTGACCTTGCTTTCCGAGCGACGAAAGTGGCCGTACGCTCCCTGGGTCAGGTGATGTCCACCATTCTGTGGCTGAACCTGTCTGATGTGCAGGATGTCGGGCGGTCCCATCTGCTTGACACCCCCATATCCCAGGTCGGCCTCTTCGGCGGTGCAGTTGAGGGCTTTGCCCAAAAGTTCTCAACCGCCCACGAGCAGACTGAGGCTTATTCTGCCCCGACGGCCCCGCCGTCCGAGCAGATCCCTCAGTCTGCCCACCGCCAAAGGCGCCCTCCTGCGGCTCCCACCCCGCCCGTTCACCCGGGCTGGCTCTGGAAGCCGCAGGGGGACGCCACAGCCCTCTCCAGCCCCGCCCCCCGCTATACGCCGGGTTAAGCGGCACTCTTGAGATGGGCTGCTCAGAGATGGGACTCAGTTCTTTCCAGCAGCTGGTAGCAGGGCCACTCCTTTCCCTGGTGGAGGGCCGGGGAAGAATCCTTATTCCAGAAAGAACTGACTCTCCCGTCTCTGAGCACACAGAGTTCTCGGACGACACGGTGCGCCGCCCGGCCGTGCACCCCTCGTCCTCCTCTGTCCCAGAGCCGGATGACAGTGCGCACCGGACCGTGCCGCTCTCATCCTCCTCTGTCGCCAGACCCCTGGCAGAGCAGACCCCCGTGGAACGTTCGTCCTTCCCTGGTCTCCTCTGTCAGGACGCGGTCTATGACTGTGCCCCCACACCGGGCCGATATGCCATCCACGTCTGGGCCAGTCATTCCGCCTCGCTGCACCACCGATGGGAAGTCTGTGGTTCGTATGACCCCGCTGGTACAGTCGTTGGGAGCTTGGCTAGAGCTTCCCAACCTGTCCCGCTGGGCCGCTCGGACGATCAGGCTCGGCTATGCGATTCAGTTCGCGCGGTCTCCTCCCCGCTTCAGGGGTGTCCGCTCCACTATGGTCGGTGGCAATGCCCCTGTCATGAGAGCGGAGATTGCTACCCTACTGGCGAAGGGTGCGATCGAGACTGTCCCTCCAGCCGAAATGAGGTCCGGCTTCTACAGCCCGTACTTCATTGTCCCCAAGAAAACCGGTGGGTTACGGCCAATCCTGGATCTGCGCGTTCTGAACCGCTCCCTTCACAGGCTGCCGTTCAAGATGCTCACCGCCAAACGCGTTTTCGAATGTGTGCGGCACCAGGATTGGTTTGCAGCGATCGACCTGAAGGACGCCTACTTTCATGTCTCCATCCTCCCTCGACACAGACCGTTCCTGCGGTTTGCTTTCGAGGGGCAGGCATATCAGTACGCAGTTCTCCCTTTCGGGCTAGCCCTGTCTCCTCGCGTCTTCACAAAAGGTCGTCGAGGCAGCCCTTGTTCCTCTCCGGGAACACGGGGTTCGCATCCTGAACTATCTCGACGACTGGCTGATTCTAGCTCACTCTCGAGATCAGCTTTGCAAACACAGGGACTTGGTGCTCCGCCACGTAGCCCGTCTGGGCCTTCGGGTCAACTGGGAGAAGAGCAAACTTTGCCCCGTGCAGAGGATCTCTTTTCTCGGTATGGAGATCGACTCGGTCGCCATGTCCGCGCAGCTTACGAGCGAGCGCGCGCGGTCACTGCTGACTTGCCTGAGACAGTTCGAGGGCAAGAGTGCGGTTCCACTGAAACTTTTTCAGAGGCTCCTGGGGCATTTGGCATCTGCAGCCGCGGCAACGCCGCTCGGATTGCTTCATATGAGACCGCTTTAGCTTTGGCTTCGCGACCGAGTCCCGAGGTGGGCATGGCAACACGGCACCCTCCGAGTACCAGTTACTCCGACCTGCCGTCAGACCTTCACCCCGTGGTCGAAACTCAGTTTTCTATGGGCCGGGGTGCCCCTGGAACGAGCTTCCCGGCATGTTGTTGTAACGACAGATGCCTCTACCACGGGCTGGGGTGCCATGTGCAATGGACGTGCTGCCGCGGGCTCCTGGAGAGGACCCCACCGCTTATGGCACGTCAATTGCCTCGAGTTGCTGGCTGTACGTCTTGCTCTGCGCCGCTTCCGGGCCGTGCTCAAGAATCAACACGTACTAGTCCGATCAGACAATACCGCCACTGTAGCGTACATCAACCGTCAAGGTGGTCTGCGCTCCCGTCGTATGTCGCAACTCGCCCGCCACCTCCTCATATGGGGTCAGAAGCATCTGAGGTTGCTTCGTGCCATCTATATCCCCGGAGCCCTGAACTGTGCAGCCGACGAGCTCTCACGGCTTCAGCCCCTCCCGGGAGATTGGCGACTCCATCCCCAGTCGGTTCAGCTGATTTGGGACCAGTTCGGGGACGCACAGATAGATCTGTTTGCCTCTCACGACTCGACCCATTGCGCCCTGTATTATTCTCTGACCGAGGGCACGCTCGGCACGGATGCACTGGTGCACAGCTGGCCGCGGGGCCGCAAATATGCGTTTCCCCCAGTGAGCCTTCTTGCGCAGACCCTGCGCAAGGTCAAGGAGGACGAGGAGTAGGTCATTCTGGTCGCCCCGTACTGGCCCACCCGGACCTGGTTCTCCGAACTTGTACTCCTCGCGACAGCACCTCCTTGGCCGATTCCTCTGAGGAAGGACCTCCTTTCTCAGGGCCGGGCACCCTATGGCACCCTCGTCCCGATCTTTTTGGAACCTCCACGTGTGGCTCCTGGATGGGACGAGGCAGGTTTGAGTACCCTACCACCAGCGGTGGTGGCTACCATCACTTCCGCTAGAGCGTCGTCCACGAGACACGTCTACGCGTTGAAGTGGAACCTCTTCGTCAACTGGTGCTCTTCTCACCGAGAAGACCCCCGGAGATGTTCGATCAGTGTCGTGCTTTTCTTTCTTCAAGAAGGGTTGGAGCGAAGGCTGTCTCCCTCCACCCTTAAGGTCTATGTCGCCGCCATTGCCGCACATCATGACCCAATAGAAGGTAAGCCTGTGGGGAAACACAACCTGATCGTCAGGTTCCTGAGAGGAGCAAGGAGACTGAATCCTCCTCGTCCTCCTCTCGTACCCTCTTGGGACCTCGCAGTGGTCTTAACTGCCCTGCGCAGTGCTCCCTTTGAGCCTTTGCAATCGGTCGAGCTTAACTTCCTGTCAATGAAGACAGCGCTTCTGATTGCATTGGCCTCCATCAAGAGGGTAGGGGACCTGCACGCATTCTCCGTTGACGAAGCGTGCCTGGAATTCGGGCCGGCTTACTCTCACGTGATCCTGAGACCCCGGCCTGGATATGTGCCCAAGGTTCCTACCACTCCCTTCCGGGACCAGGTGGTGAACCTGCAAGCGCTGCCCCTGGAGGAGGCAGACCCAGCCTTGGCACTGCTCTGTCCAGTACGTGCTCTTCGCATCTATGTAGACAGAACGCAGTGTTTCAGGACCTCAGACCAGCTCTTTGTCTGTTATGGTGGGAAGCTGAAGGGAAAGGCTCTCTCCAAGCAAAGGTTGTCTCACTGGATAGTGGACGCCATTGCTTTGGCATACCAGCAGCAAGGTCGACCGTGCCCCCTTGGTGTGACCGCCCACTCCACCCGGAGTGTGGCGTCCTCTTGGGCTCTAGCGCATGGCGCCTCGCTAACAGACATCTGCAGAGCTGCAGGCTGGGCGACACCCAACACATTCGCCAGATTCTACAATCTCCGAGTGGAGCCAGTGTCCTCTCACGTACTCGCTTCAACCAGCTAGTACCGGACCCGCTCAGGTGTCTTCGCTTGCTCGCCATTCCACTCTACGGACTGGATACGTGCGATATTCTCCTCAGGTGAGCTTCCCGAAAAGCCCTGAGTTCCTCCAGCACTCCTGACGTCGGCGCCAGTGTCTATTGCCTGTACATCGGCTAGGTGCCTCCCCGTGTGCATGGTCCCTCCCCTGAGTGACCCCCACATGTGTATTTCCACTGTAAGCCTCTCTGAGCATGTGTCTTTCCCTCAGCAAGCCACCTTGCCACCCCTGGAGTTGAAATATTCCACCTGCGGCTGGACACCCCAGTGTTCTCCATATGCATCCCTCCGGGTCATATGTGTATTCTCTAAGTCCCCCCCTCTGGGTTGGCAGTAATTGCATATTCCCCTAAAATCTGGGATATGCTCCCCAGTGTACCTTGGTGTTCCTGTGCTAAATAGGAGTCCTTCGTCCGTGCTAGTCTCACGACAGGGATCTCAGATTTACGCAGGGCACTGGAAGACAGCTGAGAAGGTGGCGTGATTAGACTGGTATCCCCATTCGTCGTCATCCGATGGAACTCGGAGTGACAACGAAAGGGAACGTCTCGGTTACGGATGTAACCCTCGTTCCCTGAGTAGGGAACGGAGACGTTCCGTCTTCCTGCCACTTCCGCTGTACCGCGGGGATCGCCTGAGCTCAGTCTTGGCTCCTCAGCGAAGAAACATGCCTATTTGCTGCCAGCGTTCTCCTTAAATACCCACGAGGTGAGGCGGAGTTACGCTATGCAAATTCCGCAGACCCATGGCATTTCTTTGCCATTGGCTCGTTTTGTAGTACTCGAAGTCGATAGGCTTCCTAAGCGAAACCCCATTCGTCGTCATCCGACGGAACGTCTCCGTTCCCTACTCAGGGAACGAGGGTTACATCCGTAACCGAGAGGTTTTTGCTGAAGCTCAAACGTGCCGCGTGAGAATAAACCTCATTGGTTCTTGCACATCATGCGAACATGCTTGATCTTCCATTTACCACAACTGATGTGTGAGTTGATGGATGTTTATATGTGAATAAAAGCCTAAATTCAATCTGTTCATCATATAAAGCGATTGTCTCTTCAAAAAATTGTGGATTAGGTTTACAATCTCTTTATGAACTTTTTGAAGCGTCAAAGTGTCAGTTGCGTAGACTGTCAATGGAGGGACAGAAAGCTCTCAGATTTAATCAAAAAGATCTTAATTTGTGTTCCGAAGATGAATGAAAGTCTTACGGGTTTTGGAACAACATGAGGGTGAGTAATTAATGACAGATTTTTCCTTTTTGGGTGAACTATACCTTAATGTTTATTTAATCAGCCCTAATATGTTTACATTTATTTCATTTCATAAATGTACAAGATTTTATATTTATATGTAACTTGCAAATAAGGCACATCACACAAGCAATTTATCATACAAAAGATTTACGCGAAAACGTTTGCTACTTAACTTTCAAAAACTGTAATAGAAAACATGGTTATTCATAGAATGTCTTTTGGATCTGGTTTATGGTACATGTTTGTCTTGCCAGCCTCACAATGCCAAGCTGGTGCCGAATATTAACGCAACCTTATGCTCTTCTGCCTGGTCCAAACTTCCAGCCTGATCCATCCATCCATTTGGTCTGTTTTCCCTAAACTCTCACAGCAGCCTAGACATAATCTCCCTAATTACCCCTTTAAAGTCGACACAGAGTGCGAGAAGCCTAAGCCAAAGGCCCCTAATTAGACACCTAAAAATAAAGAGGGGACTTTACGGGCAACGTGGGCAGTTTGGGGAATGTTTTAATGAGGAGGGCTGGAGCTGACAATGGTGTTACAGTCATTTGTTGATTAGGGCTGCTGACACCCCCTCCAGCCCTCCACCCCTCCCACGTATCCACAGCACTCTTCATACAGAAAAGGCTACTGTTGGCAGGAAAGACTGGTCAGACGTCACACTTTAAACATCCTGCTGAAATCACATCACCTGTTTCAGTTTTCTATATACACTGCTTCTATAAATACGCTTCTGAGAAGATGATGTTATGCCACATACAGTATTATGAAATGTAAACACTTACACTTGAATAAGCAGAGCTTAACTTTCATTTAGTTCACTCAAAAATGGAAATTCAAACCTGTATGACATTCTTTCTTCTGCAAAACACAAAAGCATGTTTGAATAACAGGTTTTGTCCTTAAAATTTAAGTCCAAAACAACACAGGACCCCATTGACATTTGTGTTCCAAAGAAGAAAGAAATGCATACAGATTTGGAACAACATGAGGATAAATGATGGGTAAAGAGAAAATAATGACAGATTTTAAATCTTTGTGTGAACTGGGCCTTTACAACGGCATAAATCTGAGCAACACATTTTTTTTTCCCACAGCAAAAAATATAAGAAACAAAATTCTTCAAATTTGGCCCATGACGTGTCCTAAAGAGTGACTTTAAAATAACATCACACATAGATCCTATCAATTTCAAATAATTTATCAAATGAAAGAAATAAAGGACACAAATGCTATTCCAATGGCCAAGACAACATTACTTCACAAGTTTACAGCTTATCAGCAACTGTGAATGAGTGTCTTTACTGTTAAGCATTATGTTTGGCTTCTTAAAACATTTAGGTGAATATTGCCCACTCTCAGGTCTTATTTCCACCATCTGTCTGGCAACTTTTATTGGTTATTTTTATGATTAAGTATGAGAATATAGGAATGGAGGCAAGATGGCCTTTAAATGTTTACATCTTTCTACAGTAGGCAGAAATTTGATTAAGTTGGTTAATATTAAGTTGGTTGATTGTGCCGTTAACATACTCAAGCCACACCATTTCATCTTAGTATGACTCAAGGGACTTCATAAAGAATGGATAGAGAAATCAGATATACAAATTCTATTGTGATTCTAACATCTGTGCAGTAGCCACCGGGTGTGTTGTGTAGCACCACATAGTCACATGTAATGTGTTGTGATAGTTTGTCAGACATAAATTGCGCTTGCCATGCTAAATCCTCCAGGGAAAATCCAGCTGGTTGGCCAGATTGAAATTGCCGCGATGGTGTACCCACACTTAAAGTATTTAATGTTAGATGCACTATGTACAATCTCCAAATGAAACTGTAAACACAACAGAAATAATCTTGTCCGTCTGGTCATGTGCTATTCAGGCCCACCAAGGAACAGTTTAGTTCTTAGATCAGGTTAATCCCCGATTGGCCATTAAGAATTAGTTTATGACATTAAAATGGGTTGTAAAAGGCTGTTTAAAAGCTGTCACACTCCTACCTGCTGACATGCTTTAAAAGTGCCACAGTTATGCTATTTTAAAGTTCCTCATTTTGTTTTGGAGGCCTCCTACAATAGGTTTATATGCAGCATCACCTCTTTTCTTAAATGGCTCCATAAAAGATTCAGTCTCTAAACTGAGAGCCTACTCTGCTCTGATTGGTCTACCCGCTTACAGTGCGTGTCATAAACAAAATGACCATATCCATACCATATCTTAATATGATATCTTAATATAAGAGGCTTCCTCAGAACTAGGGCTGTAGCGATACACTAATCTCACGATACGATACGATACACGATATTCGGCTGACGATACGATATATATCACGATATTCAGCCAACGATACGATTCGATATAATTCGATACACTTACATCATTTTCTGAAAGATTTAAAGGGGACAGAGTGATTTTGGTGACATCTTGTGAGTCTTCCATTTACTTGGATTGAATTAATTGAACTGAAAACTGAAAACATCATTTACACAATATATGTCTCTGACTGGGCAGAGAGTACAGCTTGCAAATGCTGGACAAAATGAATCAAATATGTGTAGAGAAAATTAGTTCTATTTATTGAAAGACAACAGTGCAAACTGTAGCTTATAAGCCTTTGTTAATTGCAATACTGCACTTTATTTACTTTTCAATGGAGAGTTAAAAGGTGCAGCAAGTGGCCTGTTGTGAACAGTTTCTTTGCACTGCCTTTTCTTTGACAGCTTTTTTAGCTTGACACTGAACATGTGACGTGCTTCAGTTGTGCGCGAGGTCAAGCCGTCGCACGTCAGGGAAACTCTCTCCGCGCTGGCCAGGGAGGCTTTGACGTGTGCTCTTGCCTGAGTGTACAGCCTGGGAATGCAAACCTTGATGAGGTGTTCGCGGGTTGGAATAGGATAGCGGGGCTCCATCGCGTTCACCATGCGCCTAAAGCCGGCGTTTTCCACCACCGAATACGATTTTTTTTACATTTTTTTTTTTTTTACTAAGCCTATTTAAAATCGTATTTGATTGCAGAGCGCCGCAGCGCATTCACGCAGCACTACCTCGCTCTCGCGCTCTCTCTCTCTCTCTCTCTCTCTCTCTCTCACACACACACACACACACACTCATCCGTACCTCGCGCACTTTCTCACTCACGGAACACCGCTGCACAAATCTGTCCAACACAGCGCTGTCAATTTCGGAGACCCAGCTTTAAAAAAAGCTACTAGCCAGCATGCAAGGAGCCTAGCCAACAAGGAGAGCTAAGTTGTTGTTTGAATACAGCTGGATTTTCGTCAATATCGATGCACGCGCGCAGCTGGCCACTAGCGGCTGGCTGACCAAATCACTCTTCATGCAACGCGAACGGGTTTAACACGGGGGATTTGAATGGGACTTATGTATCGATACTCGCGGCCTAAAAATCGATACTTTCTTGGGAGAAAAAATATCGATTTATATCGCAGAATCGATAAAATCGCTCAGCCCTACTCAGAACTTGTATTTACAGTGATATGAACAGTAACAATGGTGTCTGTAATTGCTTACACATGACAGAAAAGAGCACCTTCTCAACATGATGACAAAATGAACCAAACTTTTTCAGGCCTTAGCTACAACTAGTGTTTGAGGGCGGGTCAAAGCAGACGTTGTTTGCAGGCAGCCAATAAAGACTGTTACGTCCCTTTTAATGTTGTCTAGAGATTAAGGGAATAACACTTTTAAAAATGGTGTGTGTGTGCCTCAAAGTGCAGGACAGAGTAAGAAAAGAAAGCGTACTCCTCAAATTCAGCTCAAAGGGATTTATTAATCCTCAAGGCCATAACGAATGATTGAAGAAAATAATATTTACAATATGTACAAACGATGAATAACAACAACAAACAAAACAAACATTTAAACACAAACAAAACCCCAAGGTGGAAAGGCGAGCACGAGAGATGCCAAATCAAAGAAATCAATAAAACAAAACAAACTAGCTAAAGTTAACTCAACTAATCTAACTACCAAACAGAAAATGTAGAAAAGAAAAGTCTTCGGCGTCAAGACGCTCTGATTAAACTATACTAACTAAATAACAAAACTTACAAATTGGGCACTCTCCTAAACTGGTGTGTCTAACATATTCACAAATATCCTAAGTGCAAAGTGTATGTCGCGCGACCTACTAACCTGCTCTCTTCCCAGCTTTACACACTCCGTGTAAACTGGTCAGGCTGAACAGTATCCTCAAAACACAATGCAACAATTAAACAGAACACGAATGTTAGACACACAGACAAATCACTGACAACAAGTCAAACAAGCGCAACCGACAAGGTGAGCACACAGCTGTCCGACATCGGAGTAATCACGGCATTTAACTGCAGCAGTAAGATGTGATTGGCAGAGGTGAACCGAGACGTCATCGCCCTTCATTAAGATTGGCAGTAGACTGATCCAATGGACACCTGAAACACACAGACCACAACAACAACAACAACAACACCCCCACATGTCCATATTGCAACACTAAACTACGTACGAGTACGTAACACTTCCCCCCTTAAAGATTTAAATTACTTTTAAAGAAAACGTAGATATACCAAAAAAAAAATATATAGTTTAGTTAGCTATATTATACTCTCGACAAGGCGTCAGCAACAACATTTGTAGAGTACTTTATCTGGTGCTTGTTAAATTTTCGTGAAAAATAACAAACTGGATGATCTAGACAAATGTCATCTTCCTGAAGAAGTATAACGCCAGCACCCAACGCACTCGCATCCACTTCAAGCCTAAATGGACGCGAGAAATCCGGAGCGGCTAGGACAGGTGCACTACTTAACAGGGTCTTTACACTATTAAAAGCATGTTGGCATGATTCTGACCATATAAAATCACTTGCAGGACTTAATAGATTGGTAAGGGAATGTACAACAGTTGAAAAATTTCGGCAAAAATTCCCATAATACCCAGCCATGCCTAGGAAACGACGTAACTCTCGTCGTGTGGTGTAGGCAAAGACAGCGATTTGTCAAACCGAGTCGAAACGGGCTGACATTATGCAAATTTGTTACAAACATTTGTTTCTGCAGATAGTGAGACTGGAATTACTGATGACTCGTTTCAGTTAGAATCAGTACTATCTTTTGGGAGACCTCAATTTGTCGTGAAATCTGATCATGGAAACTTTGCGGACTTTTTACATTTACAAACAGCTGTATTTACACCTTACATGAAAGGTAATATCAGAAAAATCACAATAGGGGCACTTCTTTGACTAGATTCACACACACTGATACACAAATGTAAAGACACACACATATATATTTGCACACATCTGTACACCTCCCTCCCCCCTACACACACACACACACACCCTCCCTCATGAGATCAGTAACAGGAAAATTGGTCTCTCTTTCTGGCCCACTTGGGATTGGCGGAACTGATTAGCATTGCAGGGACAATTAGCGCCACTCTCAATGAGCAGCACTGAAAATAACCTCTTCCTCATCATTTTCAGTTCACTGAAACAGCACACATTGACTGGATGTGTTTCCATCGGCCTGGACATAAATAACGTAAAAGCTTAATTCATGTGGCTTTCCTCAAAGAACATGTTTAGATTCTTTGAGCACCTGCTCATCCAACAAGTGTAGGTCATTTTTAATGTTTCTGATTTCTTTTCATACAAATCAGAAAGGAAAAAAAAAAACAGTAAAATTTGACCTTACAACATCTTGTCAATAGGGCAGTACTTTTAAAGGGACACATATATACCGTATTTACTATTTAACATTAAAAAGGTGCATTTCAGAGCTTAGAGTAGAAATATGTACCCTCCTGGTACAGCTATGAACCTTTTAGGGGTAAGGTACAAAGTTGTCCTTTAAGGGTACTTCCTCAGTGACAAGCTGTTGTACATGTTTTCACTTTTTTCCTGAGAGCTTACAAAGTAATAATTGGACCCCAATGACTTGTATGGACAAAAAACAACAAAAATAGTAAAAAAAAAAAAATCTTTTTAAGTTTTACAGGTTTGAAATTACATGACGGTGAGTAAATGATGACAGACTTTCTATTTTCTTTTTAAGCACTTACATTTGCTAACAAAAAAGTAGCATTGATTAAAATATAGACAAGAAAACTAACAAATGAATGACAATGATTACAAAATGCTCCCCCCCTGGTTTTGAGTTAGCAGCAAACTGATTGGAGAAAGGGGGCAGGACATGGAGGTGGGCGGGGCTGTGTGCCAATGAGCCATGTGACATGCAAGTCAGCAGACATATGGCTTTGCTTAGAGAGGGTGGAGAGAAAAATAAAACAGGAGAGAAGTCACATGGAACATGAGGCTAATGGTTCATGTCCATCGACACATTTAGAATGGAGAAAACAAGTGGGATGAACAATTTTTAGTCCACAAATTTGTAATATACAAAATATGTTTGTATTGTTGTTTGTAACAAAATTTGTAGAATACAAATTTGAGTATTATTTGTTAAAGGGACAACCATTCAGTTGTGGCATCTTAATTAAGGTCAGGAAACCTGTGTATCTGATATGAGGTTTCATAGGTTTTCCAAACTGGATTTTATGTGGAGCATGTACATAGTGCAGAGGTCATCCCAACGTACTGCAGCTAGCATTCCTCAACCAGACTGAAACCTGAAGATGAGATGAGAAGCGGAAACCTTTTTTCACCACTTTTTATGCTGATTTTGGGGGTAATGGACAAAAGGATCATAAAATGTCTTGAGTGGAGCTGACAATACTACACTCTTATTGTTAGCTGAATGCATAATCAATTTAGCCCAAATATTTAATAAGCAAACACACAAAGGGCAGTATTTACATGTGCAAAATTTTAGACTTTTTCAGTGAATGTGAGGACCACAAAGTATGTAAAACCAACTGCCATCTAACAATTTAAAGAAAGCGATTGGATGCCTATTTAATACATTAAATTGTTTAGTGCCTAATTAAGAAGCAATACTGCTGAGACCAAAAAGGAAATTATTTGGCAGATGAAGCAAGGTCTCTACGGAACAAGAAAAGCAATACATTTGACATTTGAATTTGGCAAAAACATACATTTGAATTTATGCATTTGACAAAAGCTTTTTACACCGCATTCAAGGACTACATATTATTTATTTATTAGGGCTGTCAAACGATTAATCGCGATTAATCGCATCCAAATTAAAGTTTGTGTTTACATAATATATGTGTGTGTACTGTGTATAATTATTTTTAATACATAAATACCCACACATGCATGTGTATTTAAGAAATATTTGCATGTATATACTGTATATAGACTGACTGTAGCCTATATATAATGTATATTTTATATAAATATAAACATTTTATATATAAATAATATATTTTTCTTAAATATATACATGTGTGCATTTATATACAAAATAATTATACACAGTACACACACATATATTATGTAAACACAAACTTTTATTTTGGATGCGATTAATCGTGATTAATCGTTTGACAGCCCTATTACCGTATTTATGCATTTCCTATGAATCAAACTCACAGCTTTGGTATTGTTAGCACCAAGCTCTACTGTTTGAGCTACATGAACACCTACAGATGGCCCTCAGATTAAAGAAACACTAACAGTCTACACTTCAACCTTAATGCCATTACAGTTAACAAATTACCGGAGTATGCCATAAGAATGAAAAGAAAGCATTATTGTCTGAGACCGGTATGGAGTTCACAGTATACATCTGGCCTAAATGACTAAAAAGTCATGTTAATGGGAAATCCTCCTCTTGGGACCTCCAAATGTGTGGCTCCATGGATTAATGACATGTGTTCACCCCTCTTTAGCCGTTTCTTGTTGGCTCAATAATGTGGCTGTTAAGTTGCGTAAAGACCTTTTGAGTCTTCAGTGCTGCCCCATGTTCTTTCCATATTTCAGAATCAGATAAATTACACATATATTAGACATCCGATGCATTTCCTGATAAATCCTATAAAGAAACAAACTGTTTAGGAAAGTAATAAATATTGAGAAATTAAAGATATGTAAGGAATAATAAACCAGACAAATAAATACATATAAATGGAATATTGAATTGAGGTTAATTTTATTTTATATTGTTACAAAATATTTCTATTTCAAATAAATGCTGCTCAGTTGAACATTAAATTCATCAAACAATCCTGGAAAAACGTTTCATGGTTTCTAGAAGAATATTAAGGAGAACAATGGTTTCTTTTCAACATTGATGATAAGAAGAAATGTTTCTTGAGCAGCAAATCAGCATATTACAATTTCTGAAGGATCATGTGACACTGAAGACTGGAGTAACGACTGCTTTGCCATCACAGAAATAAATGACATTTTAAAATACATTTAAATATTATATTAACAGTTATTTTAAATAGTGAGTAATATTTCAAATAGGTTATATACATGTCAGATTTATATATTTTTTCTTTCTTTCTTTCTCTGTATATCTTTACATCTCCCTGGAAGGAAACCTCAAAGATTTCAGCCTCTTTCTCTTTCTTTCCTGGCACTGGTGGGAGGCGGAGGTTATAAAGATGTTAGTCCTTCTTATTGAGATGCAGTGTTAGAGGTGCTGGGAGGTTTCAATAAAAAAAGTTTAAATTGTATAGGTGAGGCTTCACTTACAGCGTTGGAGCTAATTGGCAATAAATGAGTCCATCTGGTTTCATTTGCAGCTTGCGAAAGCACCTCCTGCTTTGTGTGTGTGTGAAGGAGAGTGAGGAGGTGGAGGTGCACCCCCTATTTCAATCCCCCACACGTGCCTAAACACTATGCTTAAATTGAAATCTAATGCATGTATGGGAGTATGTCCAGACAGCAATGCCCCAAAGTGATCAGTGAGCTTTAGACAAGCCAAGTTACAGCCAACAATGTTGAGAAAAAGTCAAGAGGGAGCACCTCTATAAATAGCCATATGATAGACTATGGAGAATATGTGATTACCTCACGGCTTTGTGCGCCGAACATTTAAGCAAAACAAAACAGTGGGGGTGAAAAATTATTGAGAAGGACAGAAAGATTTCTGAAAGTCTGACCAGAGATACTAAAGGAAGGAGAGCACTGTTTCTGATGTGACGCGCGCCTGTATGTATGAGGCTGTTTGGGGTTGAGGAGAGACGAGTGAAAGATATGTGTGTCCTGGGCTTCTCGTAGATTGCCGGTTATTTTCTTTACCCGGGCAGCTCAATCATGCCCTGTGTGTTTGCGCAGCTTGTTAATCAACGCGAGTGTGATTAGCCCAGAGCCTGGCTGATCAAACCCCGCCGAGCCAAGCGGAGCCAAGGCCAACCCCATCCCTCCCTCCTTCCTCTCCCCCACCCCCTCAAACAGGCTTCATCCATCCCAGAAACATCCTACTTACTGACTGAATTCTTTGTGCATTTGCAAGATTCTCCTTCCCATCGCCTGCTCCACCTTGAGGAAATCGAAGGGAGGAGCACCTACAGTAGCTCCATTCTCAGGGTTTGGCATTTGTCTTGCAATTACAGGAATATTCTGGGTTATATAGTTAAGCTCAATTGATGACATTAGTGGTATAATGTTGATTACCAAAAAAAATTCTAATAATCAATTACCAGTCATTTTAGGGTTTATGGCTTTATGACAAAGTTGTACAATTTGATATAATTTTACACAGAACAAGTTAGTACGGGATATTTTCACACTACAAGCACGTCGACACGCATATAATTTATGTCTTGTGGCTTATTCTTGTGACACAGAAACAAACTTTAACGTTTACAGATTGGCCACATTCACTTCCATAGTTAGTGTAACCCATATTTTTACCTTTTATTTAAGAGAAGGAGGGACAAGTGGAAATTAGTGCTTTCAATTGAACCCGGAATATTCCTTTAATGACAAAACAGCTTGTGTTCCTCTCTCACTCATTATCTCGGTTGATAAGGAGAGGACATAAGGCATACACTAGATCACAAGAGAGCAAAGGTGTTGCTTTCCTTTAATTTTTCATAAACAAAGCTGAACCTAAGCACCTCCGGTTGGTCGCCTGAGAACCACTGATGCGATCCGGTTTGTGAATGCAATCCGGTTTCACAGGACGCTACTGTTTATGCTGGTGGTCAAGGTCACACATGAGCTCTCCCTCTCTCTAGCTCTCACTGTATGTCCCACTCTTAAGGCTTCTCTCCATTTCTGTCTGATGCCCAATTGGGTTTCCATCCATCAACAGAAGTCCTAAATCTCCATATAAAAATATCTGGCCAGTGAACAGCCCTCCTGGCTATTGTTTGAGAGGCACTTTTAGGGTGGCCTTACTTCCTGTATTAAAGCTATGGGGTTAGATCGATGCTGTACATTCTGTTTCAAATCAAGATTTTGGCCATAGCAGAGGGAAATTTCCCAGGTTGACTAACACACTGTCAGAGTTCCACTGTCAAATATAATCTAAAACAATAATTTATGCTAGGGTTCATCATATGGAGTAATGCAGCAAAAAGTTTTCTCAAAAGTTTCAACTATGGGCACTTTTTTAAACTCTCCTAAAGGGACAGGTTACCCAAAAATGTCATAGGTCAACACCATTGTTGAGTATTTTCTCTTTAAAAACTGCAGTGAAAAAAAAAACGCGGTTTGAAATCACTTGCGTTTCTGACGTCACAAACTACCTTGTAACCAATCATTTCAACATGCTTTAGCATATCCTCTCAAGAGAAGCCAGGTTATCCTGGTATATTTTTCTGTTGATATGAAAAATCGAGTACATTTAGTAATACAGGGGGTTGAATTATGTATATGATGAATATACGTAATGATGACCTATATGCCGTTCTCCACTGACGTTTTGAGTTGTTCAAAGCGTTTCTACGGATACTGATTGTTAGAAGGCAGCTGTCTGACTCTGAGATGGCAAACAGGGAACATGGTTTGTGTAACATTAGCAATACATTATTAGCTGTTTGATAATGCAGTCAAGCCAAAGACTAATATTAATTACCGTTATGTATCCGACGTTGTAGAGTGCGATACTTAAAAACGCATTACCATTCTGATGCATCAACTTGTAGACGAGCCTGTATGAGCGAGTGGAGGAGGCGGAGCTCATTTGCATATCCTTGGTTCCGTGTATACGAAATAAAGCAAGGGTGCAGAGTTACATTCAAGCAATTTTTAGGCATGAATGATTTTTGTTTCACAGGAAAAACATTTAAATTTAAAACATTTAATCAAAGAAGAGTTTTAAGGGAACAATTATTGACTACAGGGGGGCTTTAACATTTCCAGCACACTGTCATTTCCACCACATCTGTTCTGTTGTGGAAATTACATTTAAAACTTAACAAGTCCACCACAGAGAGGTGTGACAGTGTGTGCTCCAGTCTACCTAAATCTCTGTCATCACGAGCCCTAATCTCAGCTGACTGAGGTTCAAGGGAAGCGCCAGCCCTCGCTCACTATCACAGTCACAAAGTCTAGCTACCAAACATAGTAGCATTGCCTTGTTTCACACTAGTTTGTGAGAGGTGCTATACCTGAGGGGAAGGAGTGAGCTTCATCTGCATAAGCTGTGACAAGCCGATGGTAATTAGCAGGAAGACGTAGAAGTAGATGGTGGCTCAGGTTAAGAGAGTCTCTGCTCATTAGGAAAGATGGGGAGACGGGGGCTCGGGAAAGTGATAGCTCAGTGAGGGAAACAGGATGAGCGGATATTGGGATTTGGAGCTGAAGAAAGATGTAAGTGAAGAAGGTGATGACACCTGTATTTCCTCACATGCTCTTCTCCTTTGTTTTTTTTAGTTTGTTTTTTCACTTTGCTTTCTTTTTTTTATAATTTCAACTCGTTTAAAACAGCCAGCAACATGCACTTAATAAACCTTCATTCTCACAAGCTTACTTGCTGAGGTTCACACACACACGATAAAACCTCTTGTGTAAAGGACAATTGCTGTATTTACTCTTTGTCACGAACATCCTAACAGACATCCTTTCTGAGACCTACCTATTGAAATGGGTGACAAAAGAGGGAAGAGACAGCATGGAAAAGTGCCCAAACCTGTATCTGTTTTCCTCCGCATGCACAAGGGAGAACAGCCGGACGCTGTGTTTGGGTGAGTTCTGATAGCGGCTCTTATCGAGCCCAGTCTCTCTCTCTCTTCCTCCTCTCCTTCTGTCTTCCGACCTGCGCCTCGAGGGGAAGGCGCTTATGTCATGCCGATTCTCCGGGCCTTGTGGGAGAAGGAATGAAAGCAATATATTGAGAAAGAAATGGGAAAAGGTGCATGCACTGCGTTTGTAACTTCATCTGCATGTTGAAGTAGATAGTGATTCAGAAAATACAGATGGTTTAAAAGAATCTTTATTCTGTCTTTACCAAAAAACTGAAAATTAGGTCCTCATTTATTTACCCTCACGTCTTTTCTAAACCTATAATCACTTTTTCTTTCTTTCTTCTGTGGAAACACAAAAGATGATATTTTGAATGATATTTGATTGAAGTCAGTGGGGTTCAAAACAAATTTCACTTTTGTGTCCCACAAAAAAAAAGAAAATGCATCATACAGATTTGGAATGACATTAGGGTGAACAAATGATAAAAGACTTTTCATTTTTGGGGCGAACTTAAATGGCTTCAAAGTGATTTTTACTAACTTTATAAGCAGCTGAGAAAAAATAAATAAAGATGGAGAGACCCAAACAACAGCCAACTGAAAGTAAGAAAGAAGAACGGTGCCAAAGAAGAGAAGTCGTCCAGGGTCTGTGAGAGGAAATGAGCATTGTAACAGAATGCTGTGTGGTGTTGAGGCCTGAGGGCAAAACTCAAAACCTCATATCCAGGAAAAAGAAGCCCCCTTTCTCTTTATTTCTCTCACATCCTCTCCTCTCCATCTCCCTTCCTCATCTCTCTCCCACACAACTAGCATTCGGGTTTGTCCTACTACTATCGCTGCCCCCTCCCCCCCCAACAGGAAATGAAATCCATTTTAAAATCATTTGGAAAACCACAGGGGCTTCAGACCAGGAAATAATCAGCGTGGGTGAGAGAGATGAGCGAGAGAGATAGAGCTCTATGGATGGATACAGGACAGAGATGCTCCATGATCTCAGATTTGTCTGCCCTCCCCCTCACTCTCCGGCTTTTTCTCTCCCTTCTGTGTCTCGTCTATTCCCATCCCTCAACGGAAACTGGATATTACACAGTGGGTGGCCAGTCCTGGACCTGGATCTCCCTTTGCCTTGCCAGCCTGACCCCGTTCTGACCTTCAGTAAAAAAGTGCCACCTAGGGGGCGCTGTCCACTTATCACTACACTGATAAGATCTGGGCTGACATTTCTTTGGTGCAGTATCTTAAAGGCTACCACTGAAGTCAAATGGCCAAAATCCCTCCTTTTCATTATTCTGTTTTCACCCATGAGACTCTCGCTCCCCCTGGACAGTCTGAAGGCAGTACTGAGAAAGTAGACTTTTCTATACACGAAGGACCCTAGAGAAGGTTACGGTGAAACATTGAGGCTATCAGGATAAATGTGTTGAATTCTGAAACTAAGTATGAAGTATACATTCTCATACAGCTTTTACATTCTATTAAATTTGAACAATGACTAAATAAGTGGTCAGAAGTGAGAGACATTTACAAAACATTTCTCTTTCAAATAAATGCTGGGGTTTTTTTGAGCATCAAAGAATCCTGACAAAAATGTCATAAGCAGTACAACTTTCAACATTGATAATAATAAAATATGTTCATTGAGCACCAAATCAGCATATTACAATGATTTGTGAAGGATCATGTGACACTCAAGACTGGAGTAATTGTGCTGGAAATTCATCTTTTCCATCACAGAAATGAATGAAAATAGAAAATTTTATCAAAATAGTTCACAATGTTAAGTGTTTTTAATGAAGCAGTAAAACCAGTAAGAAAACATACCGAGCCCAAACTTTTGAACAGTAGTATACAGTGTGCTTAATGTTGGAATTATCACATTTGTGAGTCAACTGCACATGAAAGTCATCAGTCATAATAACCGGTGGGCAATTTTTTTTTTTTTTTTTTTAAGATTTAAGAGCGATGAAGCCTGCCTGAAAATACTACATAGAAAGCCGACCTGTGTGACCAAACTACATTTCCCACAATTATCTGTAGCAGCAAAATATATATATATATATACACACATTAAAAAATTAATTACAAACCAAAATGGGCCTACTTCCATTTGAATGCACAGCAACTATACTGTAAGTGAACAGTTTTATTAACTTAAAAAAAAAACATTTATAAAAAAAAAAAAACAATTGTCCCTTTTAGAGCAACTTTGTAATAGGTCAAACTGACTTATATTCACCATGTACATTTACAGATATATCATACCAGATATATTTATGCTGACTTTAAATTTGATCTCCAAAACAATAAATGGTATGATATCATTAGCAGTTAGCATAGCATTCCTACAAGCAGTTGAACACATTTTTTAAAACATGACTTCAGTGTTTAGAAGGCCTCGGTATGCTTTTGTGTACTGGTTGCAATTGAGCATTCTTGGCACGTAGCAGGCATATCAATTTCCCCCTGCTATAAAACGGGCATGCTAAAGAGAAACAACCCAGAACAGATCATTTTCCAGGTGTGTTTAGTACTGGTTAATTTACACCAAAAGCAGAGTGTGCCACAGCCTGCTCCAGTGGTTGCCTGCCGCTGCCTCCTGGTGGTTAAAATCATGCAACCTCAAAGTCGTATCTGTCATCAAGGTCCATTAAGTATCTACTTTTGTTTTTCTAATAAATTTATCGGGGTATAATAAATCAAATAGATTGATAAAAACGCTTAACAATAGCAATAAGCCTGTAAAGACGAACAATGATTTGGTATTAAAAAATTATCCATTGATAGAGTAAAATTACATTTCTAATACAGTATGACTAACTTTAACCAAGTCAATCCAGCACTGTTCCAAGAACAACACAGAAACAGAGTCATGCTCCACTTAGGCCTGTACAGACATTCAGATACAGTCTCAATAAAAACACAGCAACTAATCTCCCAAAGTCCACTACCCTGACCAAATCACTTTACTTCAAAAAATGTGAATCAGAATTTCGCTGTAATCATGTCCTCGTTACCCCACAAATTGTGAAAAAGTGGAATAGATTGTGAAAAACAAAGTCAGTTTTGTATTGCAAGACACAATCAGGAGGAAAAGCCCCCACGTTCACTCATCAATCAATGTATGCCATTAGTGATGTGTACTGTTCTGATTAAAGGCCACCACAGAGAGGTGTGACAGTGTGTGCTCCAGTCTACCTAAATCTCTGTCATCACGAGCCCTAATCTCAGTTGACTGAGGTTCAAGGGAAGCGCCAGCCCTCGCTCACTATCACAGTCACTGAGAGACTGATTGCTTTGAGGACTTTCACAAACATCAATGCATTTACAAATAGGCAGACTATACAATAAAGGTGTGAAGAAAAAAAATTACTTTACAACATGGAGTTCTAATATATATAGAGTACAATACAAAGTATTAATATTTTGGTAGTGGTCAACAAGATTAATTGCTAACCTTTTTTGACTTTCTTAATCTTGGGCCTGTACTATTACTGCATTAGGAGTTTTATAGATATTTTATAGGTAAATAATGAGATGGTTCTAGACCAGTAAATGTAAAATTGGTAAATCAATAAAATATATTTTAAATAAATGAAACATAATATTAAAATAATATAATAACAATCTTTCACATTTTATTCTGCATCTCACTGTCTCTTAAACATAAAAAATAAATATTATTAGTATTAATAATCATTATTATTTATAATATTAATAACAATAATGGTGATTATTATTATTAAATAATATTATTAGGGTCATGTCTGTTCTGGAGTGATATGGTCACTTATTTAAAGCATCAAAATTGAAATGCAAGAGTTTAATTACAAATTGTTTGCTGTCTGTATACAGTACAGTATACATATAGGTCATTTTGACTGCTTCAGTACTGTGACATTTTTGCAATTGACCTTGAATACAAAAATGTAATCTTCACAGGCACAGCCAAATGTGTCAAATGAGAGTGTAATCATTGCCAAAACCTGGTTCACACAATTTTTTTTATATAGATTTTCCATTTGACAATTTGGCTCCAGTATTACGAAACCTGTCCTATATTATAGGCTACTTAAGTTTTGCCACTAAGAACAAAGACATAAAATATATATACGTCTACTGAAGAACCACATACTCTCATAAAATTATACAAAGCTTAAAATAAAGTAATCCAAGCATCTCAGGAGAGCACAAACTCCAGAGGGAAAATCCAAGCACCAAAAGTATTTTCCACTAATGTCAGTTTGTAAGTCACTTTTTCAACTTTGAATTCATACATGTGTGAATGACATCTAATGTGTGTGCGCTCCGTGTACGAAGTGTCGCCACGGCGCGTGACGCACCCCAGGATTAGACAGTTCCAGCGTGGTGGGGCTTGATTGATGAGCCCATTCCAAATGTTTTCGCGTCCAAGTCAGTGGGAGTTTGAGTTGCCTTTGCGCATCTTAATACCAAACAAAACATTAGCGTCGGATTCCCAGGGCTGGCTGCCTCTCACTGGATTTCATTAGTCACCCCTCCACAGCACACAAATGCGCTGCATGGCTCCGGGACATGGAGAAGAGGGAGAGGAAGGGCAGGGGGCCATTAAGGGATCATCATCTCATCCCTAGCTTCCCTACCGCTAAGGATCAGTGTGTTAGAGGAGGAAAAAGGAAAATAGAAAAAAAATGTCCTTATTCTTCAGTAGTTTCTGATCAGCTCTGCCGCTCAGTGACACATCATGAATCTGGACCAAAATGTGGATACACATGAAATAATTCATTTTAAATCAAAGGCCTCAGTTGCTATTTGCTTATTTAATTTCATGTTTTTGCAGTGCAGAGACCCCCAAGATCCAGCTCACTTGTCTAAACTGCTATATTTAAACGATCCCTGCCACATATGCAACCGGCTCCATCAGGAGAAACACTGATCTCATTCCCCCACTAATGAGGGCACTCATCTGTGTGTTTGTCTCCCCTGCCTACTTTTCCTCCTGCCAAGCCTTGATGCAATTACACCCCCACATCTGCAGGGGGCTCCCTCCTCCCATCAGCACAGGGCTTTCGAGGGGCCCTGGTGCTCCTGATTCACGGTTAATCAATCATGGTGCCTGGGTAATGACGCCCCACTGCTCCCCTAATGTCTTCTGGCGGGAGCCTCTGCCGCTGGCATTGAGCTCACGCAGGCACACATATGGCCGCTCTGAGTGAGTGACAGGACCCCTTTTTGCGTGTGTGGCACCCCGCACGACAGAAGCCATCAGCTCCACACATAGACACGCATGCTGACAACCACACACACGCGCCTGAGGCAAGGAGGAGAGAGGGAGGAAATAGAGAAGTGCCGCTTGGCCAATCTTCTCACGTCAAAGTGAACTGTCAAGAACAAAGCAAGTAGGGCAATGTGATATTTTCCAAAGCAACTTGGTTTAGGGAGCATTTGGAGGCCAGTGACAGAGGGTTTATGACATTGAGAATTCAATTTAGAATATATTTTTAACTTACAATTCAATTCCTGAACCTGAGCAAACAGGATGCAGAATTGCAATTCAGATTTGAATACAAGGAAGTAGATTTAAAATGAACAGAAATTCACAGAAAGTTATATAACTAAGTTTTAGCTGGAAAAGCAAGGTTTGTCAAGTCAAACTTTGAATATTGGCTTCACAAAGCCCTGCTTGAAAGTTTTAAAAAGTTTATGGGCAGTTCCTCACATTGATAATAATAGGATATTTTACTTCAGCACTAAATCAGCATATTCAAATGATTTGTGAAGGATCATATGACACTGAAGACTGAATTAATGATGCTGAAAATTTAGCTTTGCCATCACAGGAATAAATTACAGTTTAAAATATATTAAAAACATATATTTTAAATTGTAATAATATTTCACAACATTACAGTTAAAAAGTTTGATGAATAAAGTAAAATGTGAATACAGTAAAAACAGTAGTGTACAGTATCTATAAACACAATTTTGTTTAACAACACTTCATTCCTCAGAATGCATTTCCTGCATTGAATTTATTTGAATTGCAATAAATTATTTTTGTTACTTCAGATCAAATTCTAATTCAACTTCCTGTGGGGTGTGGTCAGTACAATTCAATTTAATTCAGATTTCTGGTAAACAAATGCTGTTGATATTTGAAATCACCAAAACAAACTCACCCCTACCCAAAAGGATCACACCCCTATCTTTAAGCCTCTGCCCCTTCATTCACATACGTACACGCTATGCAACACAGGCAACAACTATGGCGGAATCTGTGCCCGCCGCCAGAGGGTATGATGTCATCAATAAGTGAAAGCAAATTGAGTTACTATGATAATTCAGGTCGAATGTCTAATTGTTATTTAGTTATGTTTATTATGTATCTGCTGTGATTATTTTATGATTCTTTTTATGTAAAGCACTTTGAATTACCATTGTGTATGAAATGTGCAATATAAATAAACGTGCCTTGTCTTCTCCTCTAGTCTTCTCTATATAATATATATATAGAAAGAAATTGTTAGAATACACCTTGTATAATATTTATTTCCTCCCTTTCGTTTCATTTACTTGTTAAACCCAAGTCAGCAATTAAAGGGGTAGTTCACCCAAAAATGAAAATTCTGTCATCATTTACTTACCCTCAAGGTGATATTTTGGAGAATGTGGGTAACCAAACAGTTGATAGTATAAAAAAATACCATGGAAGTCAATGGGGCCTAAGGAAGTCAATGGGACCAATCAACTGTTTGGTAACCCATATTCTTCAAAATATCTTATTTTGTATTCAGCAGATGAACAAAATGACATTATGATATTAAATGACATCATTTTCATTTTTGGGTGAACTATCCCTTTAATTAACCTGCTTCTTATGGTCATTCTTAGATTTCATTCTTCATATACTCTTTGCCAGATCAATTTTATTTAGTACACTTAGCACATATGGCTTTAATAGATTTGGCTGGATTTCCAAAAAGCCCTTGTCAAAATTCAAAAGTAAAAAAAAAAAATACAAGAAATTTCAGATTAAAAAAAAGAAAAGACTATTCTGGGAACTTAAGTGAATTTGTGAGATTCATTGAGCATAATTTCATTAAACCCATCTTGTCGACTGTCTGTGTCTTTGTGGCTTATATGGGTGGCCCATTCAATCTGTTTGTATGAAGAGATGCTCCTCAGGCTCGAAGCATTTGTATGCAGTATATAGAGTGGCAGAGGCCCATCTGTGCAGCCTAAAACCATACTAATTTATGTTTCACACCTCTTGCTGCTGCTACACTTTGCATCTCATAGCACATACTCTCTCTCTCTCTCTGTCTCTCCCTCCCTCCCTATCTCTCTTTTCAGTGGCAGTGACAGTGACAGTGAAGTTGCTTTGGCTGTTAAAGAGCAATCCATCATCTGTTTAAAGCGCTTCATCAACATTGTGTATATAGCAGTGCTAAAACAGAGAGGATTTATTGTTCAGACAGAAGCTTTTTCTAGTGCCATATGGATGAGATATAAAAATCACAAAAACCAATTAAAAGGAATAACGTGCATGCATTAGGTTGTGAAAGCTGAGACAACAAAAGATCACATTGGCAGCTCTTATATGAGCTTGTGCTTACAGTATCAGACTGAGGAATACAATCTGGTTCTTTCACAGTATGAAAGTCTCGCCATTTGCTGTAGTCTTTTGATCTGATTTTTTTTTTTTTATTGTATCGTGCTTGTATTGCCACATTTGAGCATGATATGGATTACTGTGACTATAAAATAGAACTGAGCTTTTACAAGAAACGACTGTGGTTCTTCTGTACCATGGTACTTTCAAGAACGTCATGCACTAAGAAGCAGAATTCAGTGTTCACTCAGATTTACCAAATAATTGTTAAATATTTTCTAAGAAATAATTAATGATGCACCAATATTAAAATTCTGTACGCTGATAATTATTTTCATGTTATGACTGATAACTGATAAATGGTGGCTATTAACTACACGATTGTGTCTAAAGACAAACAAACAAAAACAGTCAAATTAAAATCAATAATTTTACAGTATGACAAATGAATATTCATTTTGACATTTAATAAAGATTATATTTTACAGAGTTAGAAAATTAATGTTTTTAAAGAGTAACTTAAAGTGTGAAACTTCAAGTGTTAAAGTAGGAGAAATTGGCATGTAAAATTAAATATCCACTTGGTAGATATAAATATTTTAAAGGTCTCTAAAAACCAATAAGGTACCGATATATTTCCCATCCCTATAATACGTTGCAGGGATTATAGACGTAGGCTATGTATGAAGTATGATGATCTACTTTGAACCTCCAGGAATTTGATTTAGAGAAAAGGCAATGTCAATGGTCACTGTAAACTTAAGACACGATTGCTCAGTAAATGAAGTCCTCCTCTGCGATTTTCAACTCACAACACAGCTAGTTGATTGAATTAATGTTCCTTCTTCCCCCTCTGCTCTGGTGTCGACTGCAATTCAACTCAGAGCTTCCTTCCTTCAATGTTCCATGAAATTGGGCCAGATTGTTGTGTCACGTTAATTAATGTAATCCTCGTTGCATTGAAAGAGCTTCAAGTTAATAATTAGACCGTCTTGGTGACAAGATTTAATATGACAAATCTCATCTAAGATTAAGAAAGGTGTGGACACGATTCAGCAGAGCTGTTATGCAACTGTTAAGCAAAACTTTATATAGCGTTTCATTCCGTATTGTCCTAGGTTGGTATAACCTAGTACATGTAGTTTTCTGTAAATCTGGCTCAGTCACATACCTTTCAGGTTTATGGAGAGAATACTTCGGCAGAAATCCGGGTTTAAAACATCACAGGATTTTTATCTGTGAAGTGTAAACCAGTCACATCAACTCTCCTCTCCTTCAACACTCAAATCTCATGAGCGACCTTTTCAGTGACTATCCAGCGCCACCTGCTGGTGAGAACAGAAAAACCACAAAATTCCACAACATTAACGCATTGTACTGAATGTTTTATGATCAATTGAAATGTGAAACACCAGCAGTAATCAAAGTAACATTTTCGTATCAATAAACAATTTGTAACTTTTGCAGTCTGGAGCTTTTTATGATGTAGATAAAACAGTGGAGTGGTAGCAACGCCAATGACATGGATTAGATTCATTTAATGCACTGTAAGTCGTTTTGGATAAAAGCAAATGCCAAAAGCATAGGCTACATTTAATGCACATTCCGAAATATAAATATTTCATATGGATTTAATCAGGGACGTGCAGAGAGATCCTCAGGGGCAGGGGCTCAAATGTAAAAAAGGGCCATAGCCTATATATAGACTATGCTTTGAAACACAGAAATAAATTATATTTTTTAAAGTATATTAAAATAGAAAACCATTATTTTAAATTGTAATCATTTTTTTTTCTGTATTTTTGATCAAATAAATGCAGGCTTGATGCGAATAAGGGCCTTTACATATATATATATATATATAGTATACTATATATATTATAGTATATATACAAATTACTATATATATATTAAATTACTATATATATATATATAGTAATTTGTGTGCAATTTTTTTTTACCAATAGTACTGTATTATTTTAACATTTTTGATAATTTTGCAGCAATAGTATAAAAGTAAAGTCACCATTTCGCGTGTTGTTGTCAGCCTACACCATACTACTAGGCCTGCTGCAGGCCTGGGCTTCATTTAACAAACTATGATAGTTTCATGGTAAACGGTGTATCAATATAAATACAAGTGACTTGAATACTATACTTACCATTAACGCTACTTTTGGTGCTGTTTTTGTGCAGTGCTTTGCAGTCAATTAACATCCACTAGTTCAATGACGCAGATTCAGATCGCTTCATAAATGTAAATTCGTCTGTCCGTGTAATTTTCAAACGATTTATTTATAAATGACCGCTCCACTTCACATATTGTCCAATGAAATTTGAACTTTTGTTGTGCCAAATGACGATTGGTCGGTGTATTATTAATGACAAACAAACAGACTTCAATGAATTATGTAATATTTTAAAATATGTGGATTTTTTATTGAATCGACACACAACCTTTTATCATTGAAGTAGAAAAAAAAGACTGTGGCAATCGGATACCTACGTACGTTTCATAGACTGTAAAAAAAAAACCGTTTACACTAGTGCATTTTCATTTTAAAACGCATAACTTTTGCTACGGTTATGCCTGCCGTCCACACACTACTCCGGAGTTTTAGACCCTCGAAAACGGACACTGACCCCGTCAGTCGAGTCCGAAGCAAGACACACGCAACTTGACGCAAGTGACGCAACCCATAGCAACGCGTTATAGCAACGACACCTCAGACTGACAGAGAAACGTAAAAATAAACGTAAATTTAGGCTACTTTACACATTGTCATGTTAATTATAATCAAATACATTTTAATTTATTGACTACAATATTATCATTGATAGTTGTTTGAGATGGGCACTTTTGATTAATTAATCGAGTACCCAAAGCCCCGCACGTGCCTGGATTTAATTGTAACAGCCTATTCCCCAGTTTCACAGACAAGGCTGAAGTCCCAGACTAAAATGCATGTTTGAGCTGTTTTAACTGAAAGCAACTTGCACTGGCATATCTTAAAATATGTCAATGCCATTGTTTTGTCTCAAGATACACAAAAGTAATGTTTTTTTCTAAGGCACGTTCATAAGAACTACTTGAATATCGTATTTGAACTAAGGCCTAATCCTGGCTTAATCCAAGCCCTGTATGTGAAACCAGGCCTATATGTGTGGTTAATAAAAGTAATTTATTAATCTTGGCTTACGCAAACATGCTGTTGATTTAGTTGCATAGTGACCTTAAAAATGCTTGTTTAAAGATTTCTTAACTTATGTTAAATAAATTATATTCAAATTTTTCTAAATAAGACATTGATATCAGTGCTACATTTGATTAAATCTGAGAGAAAATCTCTAGTGTACTTATGGATACATATTTTCTCACCTGATTTTTTTCCCAATCTATCTCGTTTTAAACGCTAGATGGCGGTCTTGTATCATTGAATGATCTGCACACTAACATGGCTTTCATCTAGTTTGCTCTACTGTAACTGCAAAGTATTCAAATTAAACATTTTTGTAATTAAAGAAAACACTAATCTTACTAATTTAACATTTTTATATATTCTGTAGTTACACAAAGAATGAATGGTAACCAATACAATTAGTAATGTTCAACCGAGCTTCATCTACAATTCACTTCAACACATCAGCAAGGAAAAAGGCCAAAGACAGACAACACACCCCAAAAGACTGCTATCAAATTCAGAGATTTTTATTAGACATTGTTAGACATTGTAGGAACATTGAGAGCTTTTTAGCAGCTTGTGAAACTGCTTGGGAGGAAGAGATCAAAACAAAAAGACAAACCAACGAATAAGGAAACTGAACAGAAAAACAATGAACAAGAACTTGAGCGGTCAACTCTTTATGCAAGCTCCTCCTCTCCCTCTTCCTCGAACTCTCCCTCCTCTTCGGCAGTGGCGTCTTGGTACAGCTGGTACTCTGACACCAAGTCATTCATGTTGCTCTCGGCTTCCGTGAACTCCATCTCACCCATCCCCTCACCCGTGTACCAATGCAAGAAGGCCTTGCGCCTTCATAGACATGCGGCCTCGGAAAATGGCGGCCACGGTGAGATAGTGACCGTGGCGGGGGTCACAAGCAGCCATCATGTTCTTGGTATCGAACATCTGCTGTGTGAGCTCAGGAACCATAAGAGCTCGGTATTGCTGACTCCCCCTGCTGGTGAGGGGGGGCGAAGCCCGGCATGAAGAAATGCAGACGGGGGAAAGGCACCATATTGACGACCAGTTTGCGCAGGTCAGCATTGAGTTGGCCGGGGAAGCGCAGGCAGGTGGTGACCCCGCTCATTGTGGCTGACACGAGGTGGTTGAGATCGCCGTAGGTGGGTGTAGTTAGTTTGAGTGTACGGAAGCAAATGTCATACAGCGCCTCGTTGTCGATGCAAAACGTTTCATCCGTGTTCTCCACCAGTTGATGGACGGACAGCGTGGCATTGTAAGGCTCTACAACAGTATCTGAGACTTTAGGTGAGGGCGCCACGCTGAAGGTGTTCATGATGCGGTCTGGGTACTCCTCACGGATTTTGCTAATGAGGAGCGTGCCCATGCCTGACCCGGTGCCTCCTCCAAGGGAGTGGGTGAGCTGGAAGCCTTGCAAGCAGTCGCAGCTTTCCGCCTCCTTACGGACCACATCAAGAACAGAGTCTACAAGCTCAGCACCTTCTGTGTAATGACCCTTGGCCCAGTTGTTTCCAGCACCACTCTGACATATGATTGAAAAGAATTACAGATTATACAGGCTCAATTTAAACATCAAGAATTTAACATTCAGTCAAATGGCATATGAAAACAGGCTTACCAAAGACAAAGTTATCTGGTCGGAAGACCTGCCCAAATGGTCCAGATCTCACCGAATCCATAGTACCAGGCTCCAGGTCGACAAGAACAGCACGAGGAACATACTTTCCACCTGCCGTAGTAAAGTGCACATTTCCACTCTTAATGTAAAATTTTGAATGCCATTTTTTCTCTGTTTTAATACATCACAAACTGACCAGTGGCTTCATTGTAGTACACATTAATCCGCTCCAACTGCAGATCACTGTCCCCATGGTAAGTTCCTGTCGGGTCAATAGGCTACGTGCACAAGCGTAGTGACGAACTTCCGCTATTGTCAGAAGTCGGCATATCAGTTTCCGGTTTACGACTGTTCATCCACATCCGCTAATAAACAAACAAGATGAGTGCTGCTGTTGTACGAGAAAAAAAAAAGAGTTCTTAAATACATCTAAGTTTCTAAGAACTGTAGGTGGATCTAACGCCCGTTTCACACATAACGTTACCCCGTTTGCAGTACGTGTTGCGGTGCAGGAGCAACGCGTGCTATTGAGAGTGAGGAGTCACGTGCCGATTTGGGCGGGGTCTGAGCCGGTGTGGTGAATAATCCCAAGGGGGTAATCCATCGACCGGAAGTTGAAGCCGGCCGGGTGCCGCCATGTTGTAGCAGAACTTCACTTGCGTTAGCATTTCCATTGACTCCCATTCATTTTTGCGTCACTTTGACAGCGAATAACTTTACATCTGAGGCGTTTAAAGACTCCATTTGTCCATTATTTATTTCTAAAGAAACACGACAATGTATAAAGGGCTCCATTACCTTCTATGTTACACTATGGCCCCGTAGAAACAGATTTAGTAAAAATAGGCTAACGATTGCGTCATAACCACTCGACTCTCTGTCGCGCTGTACAGAAGTTACCGTACAGACAGGAGGAGAAGCTCGCAGGCGATCGGGGGGACGTCCCGTCAAGGGAGAAGCCCATAGATAATGAGTCCATAAAAGCAACGGAATTCTTACTCCTGCTCACTCACGCCAAAGAACTCTTTGCTCAAGTTCCCCGTCTCTGCAAGATTAACGTTGGCAGTTTTCACGCACAGCTACTAGAAGATTAACGTCTGTCAGACAGGTTGCTCACGTCATCAAGCTTAGTTTGAGTCGGTCTGAGTCTGCGCGTCAGGAACGGAAGTTCTCAAAAATCGCTAAAAGTGGGCTTCAACTGTCTCAACTGAGTTCCAATGAGATCGCTCTGTCCATTTCTTTTACTGTCTATGGAATAATCCGGTTACTCGGTGTGAATAGTCCGGGCGTAGGACCCCATTAGTATGCCAGTAGTATGCCTGATCTGAATCTGTTCTCGCGATAACTTGTAGCTAACGTGAGCTGTTTTAGTGTTATTATTAGTAGTGGGAAGTTCGGATCATTTTACTGACTCGGATCTTTGAGTCTCGTTCAGCAAAATGAACGAATCTTTTTTCGAGTCATTTCGTTCATTTCAGCAGTGGCGGCTCCTGCAAAATCTCTCAGGGGGGGCAAATGTTTGGATTATTGATAAGGATAAGGTCCACCCATGCAATGGATAAATTAACAGCTTAAGCATGTAAAGGCAACTTCATTACTTTAAGATTGTGTTGCAGACCTGACAAAATAAATACATTTATTTTAGTTATAAAATTATTTATTATAATATAAATATAGAGATACAAGGTTTCCATTCCGACAGCAACAATGTATCAGGCAGAATCCATATTGTATATTTCCCTATTTTTTCAAAAATGAATGCTATTGGTCACCCTTTACATCTGTCAATGTGTTTTACCAATATTTTACCAATGGAAAGCATTAAAAGAGCTTGGGAATTATTTTGGGGGAAAAACAGGTTTTCTTTCGTTTCCTGAAAAGTAACAGTTTTGGACATACAAGGCTTCCGTCCGACAGCGATGATGATGTGTGTGTGTGTGTGTGTGTTATTACGTTAATTAACATTTTACCAAAATTCAAGCTCAAATGGAGTTTGACAAGGGTTTTTGACCAGTAAATGCATTTTCAATCCACTCAGATAGTTTAAGTTATTTTATTAAAGATTCCACTAGGTGGCGACAAATAATATTGTTGACTGAATCGTTGACATGTAGGATAAAGATTGTGTTGGTGTTCGAATGGAAATGTACAAATTTCAAAGTGCAATGCTAGGAGTAAAAAAGACTGCTACCATCCTTTCCTAAACTGATTGTAAAAACAAAGTGAGATTTTCCAACACTCGAGTATTAAAATGTTCAGCAATAAATACCTCTTTAGACAGCCTCTGCTTGTCTTCTTCTCCCAAGGCCCTCCTAGATCTTGTTGTTCCTGTTGCTACTTGCTCCTGCTCAATGTATGCTGATTACTACGACGGGCTGAATGGTATTTATTTTAATGACACGATAAATGACTGTGTTATGACTGCGTTCGCCATGACGTTGTTCAAGTTCAACTGGTCCCAACAGTCTCTCTCGCTCTCGTTCTTTTTTATTTTTATTTTTTTAATCACATTTGATAAAGATATTATAGTAGTGTTTCATTTTTTCTTGTTATTCAAATTCAAAATTGTTTTCAAATATTATTTGTCACTTAATCTTAAAGATTTTTAATAGTGTGTTTTTGTTCCCACCAATCGCTGCACAAGTTAAGGATACGTATGATGACGTAAGCACGTTAGTGCGAGCAGTGTTGCCAACTTAGCGCCTTTGTCGCTATTTTTAGCGACTTTTCAGACCCCCTTGGCGACATTTTTTTTCAAAAAAGCGACTAGCGACAATTTTAGCGACTTTTTGGACAAACCTCAGTAACCTCCAAATGTTGCCAGTACTATCCTGCGAGCGCGAGGTCTTGCTTTCTCCCTGTTGTCACTCTCTCCAGCTGCGTCTCCTCTGTTCAGTGAATGGCTGAGAGGAGCGCACGGCCGCTGACAGACACAGTGAGCAGTGTTTTTCCATGGACTTATCACTTATCTGCTTTTCTTTTGTTTTATATTTAAAGAATTTAGTTTGACCATTTTAATTTTATTTCTTTTCTTGTGCTTATTACTTGTAAACACAATCACAGAGCTTAGTTCATCCGGTTCCCATTCAGATAATGTGCCACATAGGCCTATAAAAAATGTAATCATTCACTATATCATAGCTACTCGTTCAATTGTCTGACAACAAAAAAATAGGAAACGAGAACAGCTTTATTTGACATTCGGCTATATTATATTGAATAGAACATTAATTTAGAGAGAAAACGCACTAGGCTGACAGAACGCAAGTACGACGCGATGACGTCATTAATATGCTAATTGACGTATGACGTCATTTAGCGACTTTTAGGGAAGGCCTTAGCTACTTTCCTTTGAAAATAGTTGGCAACACTGAGTGCGAGCCCTCCCGGAACCCATAGAGAATGCATTGCAGTGCCTGCAGTTAGAAAAAAAACATCTTTGAATGCAAGTCTATGGGAACACTCTGGGCGATTCTCAGCCATAGTGAAATCGCCCAAAAAGAGGCGGTACTCTACAGAACGTGACATGACGCTGATTGGACTATAGTGACGGCTAGCGTAACTCTGTGGTTGAATGAGATTGTGAATGTGATTGAAAAAGTCACTTTTACACTTTGGTGGTGCGTCGCCCAATCGCCCTAATGAAGAAACCGCCCCAGCATTTCAGCATAATATAATTTAAAAAACGCATTTTAAATATCCCAACACATCTAGAACTTACGAAAATGTTGATTACATTTGTAAAAAGAATAAAAATAAATTATAGGGTAATGCAGCCAAAGCCAAATTATAAGAAACCGAAATTTTTATGAATTGATTAGTTGTTGGGTTTTAAGTTCAGGCTATTGCAGTCTGATTCTGTTAGTTCACCTCACCTCCTCATCCGAGACGTTCTTTCCTTTGCAACTTCATATTTATCAGGTTTGTTCTCCTCCTCTTGTGTCTCGAGACGTTAGTTGTCGACTCGTCAGTGTCTGACTCTGATCTGTCTGCTGGGCCGTGCCACTGCGGTCACGCCATCTGTGCTTCAGAAAAGCGCGGTCACGCCATCTACGCTTAAAAATATATTGCGCGTCTACACGAGGTTGCGTGGTAGGCTCAAGGTGTATGCGCTTGGTGTCGGCAGACTTTAAAAAAAATATTCATAACAAAATAAATAAAATCAAATTGTTTTCTGCAAATTCCACCAGATTATTGTTCTACATCTCACAGACTACCACTGTGGTGATTTTCATGTTGATCTACTGTTTTATTATTTAATAATTAACTGCCAAAGTCCTATACTGTATACCTTGTTATACAGCAATATTTAATAAATTCATACAAATTTTAAATCAAATTGTTTTCTGCAAATTCCACCAGAATATTCTTCTTCATCTCACTGACTACCACTGTGGTGATTTTCATGTTGATCTAATGTTTTATTATTGAATAATTGCCTGCCAAAGTCCTGTACTGTATACCTTGTTATACAGCAATATTTAATAAATTCATAAAAAATGCTAATCAAATTGTTTTCTGCAAACTCCACCAGATTATTGTTCTTCATCTCACTGTCTACCACTGTGTTGATTTTCATGTTGTTTTACTGTTTTATTATTTAATAATTACCTGCCAAAGTCCTATACTGTATACCTTGTTATACAGCAATATTTAATAAATTCATAAAAAATGCAAATCAAATTGTTTTCTGCAAACTCCACCAGATTATTGTTCTACATCTCACTGTCTACCACTGTGGTGATTTTCATGTTGTTTTACTGTTTTATTATTTAATAATTACCTGCCAAAATCCTATACTGTATACCTTGTTATAAAGCAATATTTAATAAATTCATAAAAAATGCAAATCAAATTGTTTTCTACAAACTCCACCAGATTATTGTTCTACATCTCACTGTCTACAACTGTGGTGGTTTTCATGTTGTTTTACTGTTTTATTCTTTAATAATTAACTGCCAAACTAATGAATATTTACATTGCTATACAGCAATATTTAATAAATGAATAAAAAATCGAAATCAAATTGTTTTCTGCAAATTCCACCAGATTATTGTTCTTCATCTCACTGACTACCACTGTGGTGATTTTCATGTTGATCTACTGTTTTATTATTTAATAATTAACTGCCAAAGTCCTATACTGTATACCTTGTTATACAGCAATATTTAATAAATTCATAAAATGTTTAAATCAAATTGTTTTCTGCCATTTCCACCAGATTATTGTTCTACATCTCACTGTCTACCACTGTGGTGATTTTCATGTTGATCTACTGTTTTATTATTTAATTATTAACTGCCAAAGTCCTATACTGTATACCTTGTTATACAGCAATATTTAATAAATTCATAAACATTTTAAATCAAATTGTTTTCTGCCAATTCCACCAGATTATTGTTCTTCATCTCACTGACTACCACTGTGGTGATTTTCATGTTGTTTTACTGTTTTATTATTTAATAATTGTCTGTCAAAGTCCTATACTGTATACCTTGTTATACAGCAATATTTGATAAATTCATACAAAAAATAAAATAAAATTGTTTTCTGCCATTTCCACCAGATTATTGTTCTTCATCTCACTGACTACCACTGTGGTGATTTTCATGTTGTTTTACTGTTTTATTATTTAATAACTAACTGTCAAAGTCCTCTACTGTATACCTTGTGATGCAGAAATATTTAATAAATTCATAAAAATGCAAATCAAATTGTTTTCTGCAAATTCCACCAGATTATTGTTGTTCATCTCACTGTCTACCACTGTGGTTATTTTCATATTGATATACTGTTTTATTATTTAATAATTGTCTGTCAAAGTCCTCTACTGTATACCTTGTTATACAGCAATATTTAATAAATTAATAAAGATTTTAAATCAAATTGTTTTCTGCAAATTCCACCAGATTATTGTTCTTCATCTCACTGACTACCACTGTGGTGATTTCATGTTTTTCTACTGTTTTATTATTTAATAATTGTCTGTCAAAGTCCTATACTGTATACCTTGTTATACACCAATATTTCATAAATTCATAAACATTTGAAATCAAATTGTTTTCTGCCAATTCCACCAGATTATTGTTCTTCATCTCACAGACTACCACTGTGGTGATTTTCATGTTGTTTTACTGTTTTATTATTTAATAATTACCTGCCAAAGTCCCATACTGTATACCTTGTTATACAGCAATATTTCATAAATTCATAAAAAATGCAAATCAAATTGTTTTCTGCAAACTCCACCAGATTATTGTTCTTCATCTCACAGACTACCACTGTGGTGATTTTCATATTGATCTACTGTTTTATTATTTAATAACTAACTGTCAAAGTCCTCTACTGTATACCTTGTTATACAGCAATATTTCATAAATTCATAAACATTTGAAATCAAATTGTTTTCTGCCAATTCCACCAGATTATTGTTCTTCATCTCACAGACTACCACTGTGGTGATTTTCATGTTGTTTTACTGTTTTATTATTTAATAATTACCTGCCAAAGTCCCATACTGTATACCTTGTTATACAGCAATATTTCATAAATTCATAAAAAATGCAAATCAAATTGTTTTCTGCAAACTCCACCAGATTATTGTTCTTCATCTCACAGACTACCACTGTGGTGATTTTCATATTGATCTACTGTTTTATTATTTAATAACTAACTGTCAAAGTCCTCTACTGTATACCTTGTTATACAGCAATATTTCATAAATTCATAAACATTTTAAATCAAATTGTTTTCTGCAAATTTCACCAGATTATTGTTCTACATCTCACTGTCTACCACTGTGGTGATTTTCATGTTGTTTTACTGTTTTATTATTTAATAATTGTCTGTCAAAATCCTCTACTGTATACCTTGTTATACAGCAATATTTCATAAATTCATAAAAAATGCAAATCAAATTGTTTTCTGCAAATTCCACCAGATTATTGTTCTACATCTCACTGTCTACCACTGTGGTGATTTTCATGTTGTTGTACTGTTTTATTATTTAATAATTAACTGCCAAATAATAATAATAAATAATTATTCATATCCCCAAAAACACAGCATAAACATATAGATAGATGGGAAGTACAAAAAAAAGGTATTTCATTTATATATTAAGAAATGTATTTAAGTTGGCTTGAGAAAGCCAAGCTACTGAAATCCTATTTAAACGTATTATTATTATAAATTACGTACTTATACTTTTTAATATGAATTTATCAAATATGCCTATATGTCAACGTATACAGAATAGGACTTTGGCAGTTAGTAATTATTAAATAATAAAACAGTAGATCAACATGAAAATCACCACAGTGGTAGTCAGTGAGATGAAGAACAATAATCTGGTGGAGTTTGCAGAAAACAATTTGATTTAAAATGTTTATGAATTTATGAAATATTTCTGCATAACAAGGTATACAGTAGAGGACTTTGGCAGTTAATTATTAAATAATAAAACAGTAGATCAACATGAAAATCACCACAGTGGTAGACAGTGAGATGAACAACAATAATCTGGTGGAATTGGCAGAAAACAATTTTATTTCGATTTTTTATTAATTTATTAAATATTACTTTATAGCCAGGTATACAGTATAGGACTTTGGCAGTTAATTATTAAATAATAAAACAGTAAAACAACATGAAAATCACCACAGTGGTAGTCAGTGAGATGTAGAACAATAATCTGGTGGAATTTGCAGAAAACAATTTGATTTCAAATGTTTATGAATTTATTAAATATTGCTGTATAACAAGGTATACAGTAGAGGACTTTGACAGACAATTATTAAATAATAAAACAGTAAAACAACATGAAAATCACCACAGTGGTAGTCAGTGAGATGTAGAACAATAATCTGGTGGAGTTTGCAGAAAACAATTTGATTTGCATTTTTTATGAATTTATGAAATATTGCTGTATAACAAGGTATACAGTATGGGACTTTGGCAGGTAATTATTAAATAATAAAACAGTAAAACAACATGAAAATCACCACAGTGGTAGTCTGTGAGATGAAGACTCATATTAAATATTGCTGTATAACAAGGTATACAGTAGAGGACTTTGACAGACAATTATTAAATAATAAAACAGTAAAACAACATGAAAATCACCACAGTGGTAGACAGTGAGATGAAGAACAATAATCTGGTGGAGTTTGCAGAAAACAATTTGATTTGCATTTTTATGAATTTATTAAATATTGCTGTATAACAAGGTATACAGTAGAGGACTTTGACAGACAATTATTAAATAATAAAACAGTAGATCAACATGAAAATCACCACAGTGGTAGACAGTGAGATGAAGAAAAATAATCTGGTGGAATTTGCAGAAAACAATTTGATTTCAAATGTTTATGAATTTATTAAATATTGCTGTATAACAAGGTATACAGTATAGGACTTTGGCAGTTAATTATTAAATAATAAAACAGTAAAACAACATGAAAATCACCACAGTGGTAGTCAGTGAGATGTAGAACAATAATCTGGTGGAATTTGCAGAAAACAATTTGATTTCAAATGTTTATGAATTTATTAAATATTGCTGTATAACAAGGTATACAGTAGAGGACTTTGACAGACAATTATTAAATAATAAAACAGTAAAACAACATGAAAATCAACACAGTGGTAGTCAGTGAGATGAAGAACAATAATCTGGTGGAATTTGCAGAAAACAATTTGATTTAACATTTTTATGATCTTATGAAATATTGCTGTATAACAAGGTATACAGTATAGGACTTTGACAGACAATTATTAAATAATAAAACAGTAAATCAATATGAAAATCACCACAGTGGTAGACAGTGAGATGAAGAACAATAATCTGGTGGAATTTGCAGAAAAAAATTTGATTTAACATTTTTATGATCTTATGAAATATTGCTGTATAACAAGGTATACAGTAGAGGACTTTGACAGACAATTATTAAATAATAAAACAGTAGATCAATATGAAAATCACCACAGTGGTAGTCAGTGAGATGAACAACAATAATCTGGTGGAATTTGCAAAAAACAATTTGATTTGCATTTTTATGAATTTATTAAATATTGCTGTATAACAAGGTATACAGTATAGGACTTTGGCAGTTAATTATTAAATAATAAAACAGTAAAACAACATGAAAATCACCACAGTGGTAGTCAGTGAGATGTAGAACAATAATCTGGTGGAATTTGCAGAAAACAATTTGATTTGCATTTTTATGAATTTATTAAATATTGCTGTATAACAAGGTATACAGTATAGGACTTTGACAGACAATTATTAAATAATAAAACAGTAGATCAATATGAAAATAACCACAGTGGTAGACAGTGAGATGAAGAACAATAATCTGGTGGAATTTGCAGAAAACAATTTGATTTCAAATGTTTATGAATTTATTAAATATTGCTGTATAACAAGGTATACAGTAGAGGACTTTGACAGACAATTATTAAATAATAAAACAGTAAAACAACATGAAAATCACCACAGTGGTAGTCAGTGAGATGTAGAACAATAATCTGGTGGAATTTGCAGAAAACAATTTGATTTAAAATCTTTATGAATTTATTAAATATTGCTGTATAACAAGGTATACAGTAGAGGACTTTGGCAGTTAATTATTAAATAATAAAACAGTAGATCAACATGAAAATCACCACAGTGGTAGACAGTGAGATGAACAACAATAATCTGGTGGAATTGGCAGAAAACAATTTTATTTCGATTTTTTATTAATTTATTAAATATTACTTTATAGCCAGGTATACAGTATAGGACTTTGGCAGTTAATTATTAAATAATAAAACAGTAAAACAACATGAAAATCACCACAGTGGTAGTCAGTGAGATGTAGAACAATAATCTGGTGGAATTTGCAGAAAACAATTTGATTTCAAATGTTTATGAATTTATTAAATATTGCTGTATAACAAGGTATACAGTAGAGGACTTTGACAGACAATTATTAAATAATAAAACAGTAAAACAACATGAAAATCACCACAGTGGTAGTCAGTGAGATGTAGAACAATAATCTGGTGGAGTTTGCAGAAAACAATTTGATTTGCATTTTTTATGAATTTATGAAATATTGCTGTATAACAAGGTATACAGTATGGGACTTTGGCAGGTAATTATTAAATAATAAAACAGTAAAACAACATGAAAATCACCACAGTGGTAGTCTGTGAGATGAAGACTCATATTAAATATTGCTGTATAACAAGGTATACAGTAGAGGACTTTGACAGACAATTATTAAATAATAAAACAGTAAAACAACATGAAAATCACCACAGTGGTAGTCAGTGAGATGTAGAACAATAATCTGGTGGAGTTTGCAGAAAACAATTTGATTTGCATTTTTATGAATTTATTAAATATTGCTGTATAACAAGGTATACAGTAGAGGACTTTGACAGACAATTATTAAATAATAAAACAGTAGATCAACATGAAAATCACCACAGTGGTAGACAGTGAGATGAAGAAAAATAATCTGGTGGAATTTGCAGAAAACAATTTGATTTCAAATGTTTATGAATTTATTAAATATTGCTGTATAACAAGGTATACAGTATAGGACTTTGGCAGTTAATTATTAAATAATAAAACAGTAAAACAACATGAAAATCACCACAGTGGTAGTCAGTGAGATGTAGAACAATAATCTGGTGGAATTTGCAGAAAACAATTTGATTTCAAATGTTTATGAATTTATTAAATATTGCTGTATAACAAGGTATACAGTAGAGGACTTTGACAGACAATTATTAAATAATAAAACAGTAAAACAACATGAAAATCAACACAGTGGTAGTCAGTGAGATGAAGAACAATAATCTGGTGGAATTTGCAGAAAACAATTTGATTTAACATTTTTATGATCTTATGAAATATTGCTGTATAACAAGGTATACAGTATAGGACTTTGACAGACAATTATTAAATAATAAAACAGTAAATCAATATGAAAATCACCACAGTGGTAGACAGTGAGATGAAGAACAATAATCTGGTGGAATTTGCAGAAAAAAATTTGATTTAACATTTTTATGATCTTATGAAATATTGCTGTATAACAAGGTATACAGTAGAGGACTTTGACAGACAATTATTAAATAATAAAACAGTAGATCAATATGAAAATCACCACAGTGGTAGTCAGTGAGATGAACAACAATAATCTGGTGGAATTTGCAAAAAACAATTTGATTTGCATTTTTATGAATTTATTAAATATTGCTGTATAACAAGGTATACAGTATAGGACTTTGGCAGTTAATTATTAAATAATAAAACAGTAAAACAACATGAAAATCACCACAGTGGTAGTCAGTGAGATGTAGAACAATAATCTGGTGGAATTTGCAGAAAACAATTTGATTTGCATTTTTATGAATTTATTAAATATTGCTGTATAACAAGGTATACAGTATAGGACTTTGACAGACAATTATTAAATAATAAAACAGTAGATCAATATGAAAATAACCACAGTGGTAGACAGTGAGATGCAGAACAATAATCTGGTGGAATTTGCAGAAAACAATTTGATTTCAAATGTTTATGAATTTATTAAATATTGCTGTATAACAAGGTATACAGTAGAGGACTTTGACAGACAATTATTAAATAATAAAACAGTAAAACAACATGAAAATCACCACAGTGGTAGTCAGTGATATGTAGAACAATAATCTGGTGGAATTTGCAGAAAACAATTTGATTTAAAATCTTTATGAATTTATTAAATATTGCTGTATAACAAGGTATACAGTAGAGGACTTTGACAGACAATTATTAAATAATAAAACAGTAAAACAACATGAAAATCACCACAGCGGTAGTCAGTGAGATGAAGAACAATAATCTGGTGGAATTTGCAGAAAACAATTTGATTTCGATTTTTTATTAATTTATTAAATATTGCTTTATAGCCAGGTATACAGTATAGGACTTTGGCAATTAATTATTAAATAATAAAACAGTAGATCAACATGAAAATCACCACAGTGGTAGTCAGTGAGATGCAGAACAATAATCTGGTGGAATTGGCAGAAAACAATTTGATTTCGATTTTTTATTAATTTATTAAATATTGCTTTATAGCCAGGTATACAGTATAGGACTTTGGCAATTAATTATTAAATAATAAAACAGTAGATCAACATGAAAATCACCACAGTGGTAGTCAGTGAGATGCAGAACAATAATCTGGTGGAATTGGCAGAAAACAATTTGATTTCGATTTTTTATTAATTTATTAAATATTGCTTTATAGCCAGGTATACAGTATAGGACTTTGGCAATTAATTATTAAATAATAAAACAGTAGATCATCATGAAAATCACCACAGTGGTAGTCAGTGAGATGTAGAACAATAATCTGGTGAAATTGGCAGAAAACAATTTGATTTAAAATGTTTATGAATTTATGAAATATTTCTGCATAACAAGGTATACAGTATAGGACTTTGGCAGTTAATTATTAAATAATAAAACAGTAGATCAACATGAAAATCACCACAGTGGTAGACAGTGAGATGCAGAACAATAATCTGGTGGAATTGGCAGAAAACGATTTGATTTGCATTTTTTATGAATTTATTAAATATTGCTGTATAACAAGGTATACAGTATAGGACTTTGACAGACAATTATTAAATAATAAAACAGTAGATCAACATGAAAATCACCACAGTGGTAGTCAGTGAGATGAAGAACAATAATCTGGTGGAATTGGCAGAAAACAATTTGATTTACAAATTTTATGAATTTATTAAATATTGCTGTATAACAAGGTATACAGAATAGGACTTTGGCAGTTAATTATTAAATAATAAAACAGTAGATCAACATGAAAATCACCACAGTGGTAGTCTGTGATATGTAGAACAAGAATCTGGTGGAGTTTGCTAAAAACAATTTTATTTTATTTATTTTATTATGAATATTTTTTCAAAAGTCAGCCGACAGCAACCGCATACACCTTGAGCGTACCACGCAACCTCGTGTAGACGCGCAATATATTTTTAAGCGTAGATGGCGTGACCGTGCTTTTCTGAAGCACAGATGGCGTGACTGCAGTGCCGTACTGCGTGTGATACAGCAGGGCCGGAAAGAGTAATGATTAGTTCATCTTTCGAGTCTCGAGTTCGGGTTCGGCCGGGTCCGAGTCCTTCGTTCTTCCTGTCAGTCCCATAGAGGCTATGCTGTCAGTACCGGAAAGAGTAATGATTAGTTCATCTTTCGAGTCTCGAGTTCGGGTTCGGCCGGGTCCGAGTCTTTCGTTCTTCCTGTCAGTCCCATAGAGGCTATGCTGTCAGTACCGGAAAGAGTAATGATTAGTTCATCTTTCGAGTCTCGAGTTCGGGTTCGGCCGGGTCCGAGTCTTTCGTTCTTCCTGTCAGTCCCATAGAGGCTATGCTGTCAGTACCGGAAAGAGTAATGATTAGTTCATTTTCTTCAAATCTTCGGGTTTGAGTCCTTCGTTCTTTTGTCACGTGACCGCTGGTATCTCGCATCAAATACAATATTAGATTCGTATCTAATATTCGTATTCGTGTCAGACTGCGTCTGAATGTATATTGTTTTATATTTAGGAATTAAAATACAAAATATGTGAAATAAACATTATCTGAAAAATAAAAGTTCCATCTTATTATTGTCCCTGTCCGTTTCTTTAAATGTTTCTTGTGCATCTGTGGTGTGTTTTATTATATATTATACATTAATTAACTACTATTATATTATACATTAACTACGTGCTTGTTTGTAAAAAGGTTGTGAATTAGTAGGCTATTCAATACGGTGACAAGTCACGTGACAAAAGAACGAAGGACTCAAACCCGAAGACTCAGAAGATGAACTAATCATTACTCTTTCCGGTACTGACAGCATAGCCTCTATGGGACTGACAGGAAGAACGAAAGACTCGGACCCGGCCGAACCCGAACTCGAGACTCGAAAGATGAACTAATCATTATTCTTTCCGGTACTGACAGCATAGCCTCTATGGGACTGACAGGAAGAACGAAAGACTCGGACTCGGCCGAACCCGAACTCGAGAGAGATGAACTAATCATTTCCAGTACAGATTCAGAAACCATATGTTGCGCAATGCACATGCGCGATCAACACAAAATGAACGAATCACTCTCTGAGACAAGTAACTCGGTAGTCCCGAGTCATATTAAAGATTCGTTCAAAATGAACGAATCGTTCATGAATGACACATCACTAGTTATTATGTGGTAGCTTTATGTAGAATGCTAACTCCCGTTGCTATTTGCAAGGTAAGATGAAATTAAATTGCATATTGTATATGTAAATTGTGTATATTCTATATCTAATATTTAAAATCTCAAGTTGCGTCAATAGCAGAGGAGAAAGACCGCGAAATTTAAAAATACTACTGTTATTGTGTATGAAATGTAGTTTTAAGAGTTTTTCAGTCGACAATGTAGTTGTTTCAATATCAAATATGTTGTTTGTTTATACAGATAGCGCCTATTTAAAATTATGATGTGACGTTTTCGGAGATGTGAGATCCAAGGGATCACCGGACGCTCAGCGCTCAAGTACCCCGCCTGGACCAGCCCACCTCGGCTAGTCCAACCATTCCTTCTTTCCTAGGAGACTCTTGTAGATAAAAACATATTGCAGCATCAAGCAATATCTAATGAATCATATCACAGTTACATTTTCCAAGTTTTGATTTTAGATTGGGAGAAAAATCTGATTAATCATCTGTCCACTGTAGTGGACCTCATGCATCAATGCCATGGCTATATTTCAGCTATAGTTCATACTTATACTGTGAATATTGTTTTTGAAAATACTTTATGTAAATAAATGTATTTGTATTATTATAATGTAACGTGGGAACAGAGAACATTACTCACTGCTCCTAACTAAAGAACTTTTGTAGCTTTAAAAAGGATTCATATATCTAATTTATACATTATGCAGTGCAGAGTGTTGTACGCTTTATTCAATTTCTTTTTATTTCCCATATTTATCAAGACATCAGTAGCCTTATTAGTATCAGTGATACTGGCCTTCATGTACATATTAAAAAAATATGTCATTAAACAAGTAGTTAAAATATAATGTCTCTATTTAGTTATTTTATGTTTTTCTACATTAATCTGGAGATTAAATGTGAAGTGATTAAATGATAAAATATAGTAAAAATGTATAGAGACTTGGGTAACACTTAATAATAATGTTCAGTTGTAGGCCATTAATAAGTGGTTAGTTAATGATGAACTAATCATTTACAAAACATGCATAAATGATTAACAAGTGATATACTAACATTTTATGTATGTTTTTTGTAATTTCCATTACACGTGATTAGTAAATGATTACCTAATTATTTATGAAACATGACTATGCGTTCATAAATGATTAATAAGTGATATACTAACATGTTTTGTACATTTCGTTACAAGTCATTTACAATTGATTAGTTAATGATTAACTAATAATTTACAAAATATGGCTATGCGTCTCATAAATGTTCATTATGTTAAATTTTTTGTATGTTTTGCTCACATTAGGTGCACAGTGGTTAAAGATTCTTGTGTTTCAGAGAAGACAGCTGTCTATACCCTCACCAGTCAGCACTTACATTGCAGTGCACACTACACTACACACTACAGTGTTCAACACCTGTTATAGATGTGTAAACGCATGAATAAATATTTTACAACACTTTTTGCATCCCCCAATCTAAAGTGTAAACTATTAATTACTTGTTAATGTGTTACATTTACCTTTTATAAATGACACTTACCCGTTAAAAATTATCTGTATGTGCATTCAAGGCATTTACAACGCTTTCTGCACCCTCTAACTACATACATACACATTTTTATTTTATTTATTAACCCCGTATGAAACGCATATTCATGTTTTATAAAAGATTAGTTCCTCATTGGTAACACTTTACTTGAAAGGGTGTGCATAAGACTAACATGACACCGTCATAATCTTGACATGACACATGTCATGAATATGCAGGAGTTTTTATGCATGTTTATGACAACTATCATTAAAGGGGTCATATAATGCCATTTTTGTACAAGCTAATATGATTCTTTAGGGTCTAAATTAAAAGTTTGTAATATACTTTAATTAAAAATTCTCATTAGTATTGTAAGAAAACACTTATTTTATCTGGTCAAAAACAGCTCTGTTTTCAGCACGCCGTTTCAGTGCATATGACTTTAAATGATCATGAGCTTTGCTCACCCCGCCTCTCTGTTCTGTGCATACACCGTTTGTAACACAATAACCACGCGTTGTTCATTATAAACGTGGGATTATGAATTATATTGAGAACGTTGTACATAGAAAACATGCCGTAATGTACCCTGAGTGTAAACCTTAGACGCATTCATCGTGAAGCGTGCAGCTGGCGATTTGCAAAGATTAATATAAATATTAATATAAAGATTAATAAAACGTTACACTCACTTTAGTTCTTCTGAAGGTTCAGCAGGAAGACGAATAGCTTCCGATCCTTTATTCAGGTGCAGCTTCTCAGCAAAACCAGCTTTACACTGATCCTCGTTTATAAAGCAGTCCACTGAGAAATGATTCGGCAAACATGAGAGCATTGACGTTGCTCGTGGGGAATATTCCCTTCGAAAACAAACTCAGCCACTGCGTCTTCAGCGGTTCGGATTCAGGAACATTAAAATGACTGTGTTCGTTATTACACCCAAGAACAGAACACCACAATCGCTTAGACGCCATTCTGCTCATAGACAGTGCTCCAGCATATCAACAATGACCGCGCCGGTCCGCGCAGACTATGATTGACAGGACGAGCGAGGGCGGGTCTGTGTTGAATCACTGCTGTCAATCAACAATCGTGGGAGGGGCGTCCGTTTTATTGACGTCACAAAAACGAACGGCTCAATTTGAGACGGGGGAAAACATATAAGGAGATTAAAACAAAAACACTGGATGGATTTTTATCATTATATGATGGTTGTGTACAGGCACTGCCAACACACATTTCAGTACAATCAACTTGTAAAAGTGCATGTACCATTATATGACCCCTTTAAGTGTCATTCGCTCAATTATGACATTTTGAATGCAAATATGACATTGTGTGAGATGTCTTTGTTCAAACAAAAAGCTGCAAAAGGGCCAAATTTCATCCCAAAATTTCACTGTATGCGAGTCTCTATTTGCCCCAATGGAATAAATGCTTTGTGGGATCTCCATATCTCAGCTCTGGAAGGCTCTAGAGCCTCCAATCATGCATTCATGTCTATGTCTCGGCACCTTCTAACAGAATACAAGATTTCGAGAATATCCAAGAAACTTTTTTTTTAGACCCAAAATATCTATAAGGGGTACGTGTGTACACCTTATAGTTTTTTTGGGTCGAAAAATAAAGTTTCTTGGATATTCTCGAAAACGTGGATTCTGTTAGAGGGTGCTGAGACATAGACATGAATGCATGATTGGAGAAATTTTGGGACTCAGGCGAGCCCTCCATATCCGTCCAATGGCAGCTTATTTGTATGGTCGTTTGTACAGGAACCTCCTATATGTACTTCTTATATTATTCACCAAAATTTGTATTGATATCTACTATTTCTTTTAGATTCTTGACACAAGGATTGCACAGCTCTGTAAAGCACATGGTGGAACTGCTTTGCAGGTGCACACGTTCGTTCTCTGGTGGCGATCCTTCACTATCAAGAAACATGTGGATGACAGTCACATTTCTTGTCTGAAGGTAAATTAAAATCTTATCAAATAAATTTCAGGGGCAGGGGACACATTTACTTACTTATTTACTTAAAAACATTTTAAAGGACCTTGGTGAGATTGACACAGTCCTTATTCCAAGAATTGTTGGTGGACAGAGCCCCGAAAAGGGAAACCACTTCATTTTGTGGGTATGTATGGATAAAAAAAATTTTTACATTTTTGCTCAACAGTTGTTACTCTGGTTACAGCGGTTTCTGTTTATGTTGTAAAGGTCTTGGATGGTTTGCTGAATCGTATTCGCGTTTACGACCCCACTGGCAACTACAAGTCAATTTCTGCGATGGACCTGGCTATACTATGGTATTATGTGCTTTGTAAATGTCAAAATTGTTATCTTTATTTACTAATGTACATTTATTAATTTCTTTTTTCTATTGTACAAAAGCAATGCCTTCCGAAATACTTGGGACTTGGGAAAATGGACTGTTGAGTACCCAGAACAGTGGAGGCTGGCTGACTCTAACAACTGTGGGGTTTTGGTTTGTACAGTAAGTTAAACAAATGCTTTTATTTATTTATTTTATTATTTATTTTTAGCTACATTACTTTAACAACTGTGTTTATTGCATTAGATGGCAGAAATGGAGGTGAGGGACAAATGGACCTCTATGAAAAACGAGGTGATACAGGGAGACGATCTGTGGCATCTGAGAAGATATCACGCATCATCAATGGCAGCATATGCTGTTCAGCATATGACGTATAAAAGGTATGTGTAAAATGTGTGTCCTCATTCAAATAAATCAACATAAAAGTGTAATAGATCAAGTAGATCGATGATTTTTCAAATATAGGACAGTCGAGGAGGTGGAAAAAAAGGGAATTTGTTCTCTTGTCAGTGATACTGAAATTCAGGTACATATAAGACTTTACAAAACTTAAAATGGCTAGATATTGTTTGCTATATTAAATATTTTTTTCAGGAGTTGTTCCAAGGAATTGTGAAAGGCTCACTGAAACCTACGTGGAACAAATGGTGGCAAACGAAGACTGGGAAAATGTCACAACCAAAGAGCTTTCATCCAGCCTTGTCAGCACATGTTGAGGAACTTCTAGGACACATTGACAACATTGTGTTTAAGCAAAAGAAGGAAAAAAAGCTTGAACATATCGACCTTGTAATGTGTGAACTGATTCCTGAGGTATGCAATTTAAGGTATCATTTTGGTACAAATATATACTATATAGTATATATTTTAATTAAGAAATTGAATCTTCTGTTGTTCAGATCAGCCTTATAATACTGAGACGAATGGAAGGTTTCAGTCAATTTTAAGCTGAGATATCTTATCTTGTGGAGTGTGTCATTAAAATGGCCTTGTAATGTCACAACATCCTAACAGTGAGTGATGTTACACAGCACAACAGACTTTGCGTGTACAAATGCATGTGTTACAGGATGTTTGTGTGTTTTGCAGGTCACGACCCAATCATACCAAGGGGAAATGACGACAAGGTTCAGCGAGGTAACTACGCCTGCTGCGTTGTGCCTTCCAGTTTGCCCATCTAAGTAAAAACAGTGAGTGATGTTACACAGCACAACAGACTTTGCGTGTACAAATGCACGTGTTACAGCATGTTTGTGTGTTTTGCGGGTCACGACCCAATCATGTGTTTTTTTGCAGAGTTCCCTCAAGCCAGTCCATCTATGACACCCCAGGTTCAACGAGCTAACTACGTTCTGCTGCGTTGCACCTTTGGGCTTGCAGATCCAAGTAAAAACATTGAAACCCATTTTTAACGTGTTTTTTTGCAGAGTTCCCTCAAGCCAGTCCATGACACCTCCTCGCCTACCAGGTCACGACCCCACCATCTAAAAGGGAAATTGACTGACTGCATCATCTAGGCCTTAGGATGGTTCCACAAAGAATTGACTGCATATACAACATGAATTTACTTCAAACTAAAGATTTGACTTTTCATACAGCAAAAGACACTGCATCTATTTGTGTCTCATTAGTTCTCAAACTTTAACCTTACAGTTCATTAAATATTTAAACACAGCTAACTCGACATTAATTGTTTTTAAATCTTCACAATGTATAGCCAGAGAACTATCACAAAAGTATTTAGGAAAGTAAAGACATACAAAAGTATTTCTGTTTAAAGCTGCTTTGTATTGTTGTGAAAGCTCTATAAATGTCCTAAAACGATGTGCATTTTGCTTGTAGTTTTGTGTTAATAGAAATGTAATATATTACATCTCATAATTAATTCAGTTGAATTCATTATGTATTGTGAAATTTAATTAAAATTTTATACAAGTTTTGGTTCACTAATTTTATTACATTAAATGTTATTGTGTTGTATGATGTTCTGTATTAAGATTAAATTATGCCATAAATCATAATGCATTAGTACACAAATGACATGCTTGTAATAAAAAAAGCATATTATGCCCTATTGCTTAATAACAAATAACTTTGTCACAAAACACACTTAAAAATGGTATTTCTTTAAAATAAAAGATTATTATATGAATTAAGGTGTTTGATTACATTAAGATTTGTGATTCCATAATGTTATTATACTGACTTTAGTCAAGGCTTGACAACCAATTAAATATTTATACCCACAAAACATAGCTAGCATTCTGTAATTTATTTAAATGTCTAAACTGTTAATAAGAAAATAGTAATATACACAAATAAACATTATGTTAGGGCTCTTTTAATAAATAAAAGTGTACCTGTAACATATTGTGCCGATTATTGCTTAAAAAATAATGAATTATAATCGCACTATTAACTGCTGTGAATACAGTAATGTAGTATCAGTGCAGTATAAGCTCAGGTAAAGCTCATAGCACGATCATCGGATAACGTTAGCTGTATGCTATGCTACTATCTAAGCTAACTAAAAAACACACTAACAACGAGAAATGTTTATTTTCACAATCTATAGCTTCGGTTAAATACTAGTATATGAAACGTATAATTTAAAATACATTAATGACTCGTTATATCGTAGTACAAACGTCTTCTATAATAAAGTGATTTTGTATGATTTGTAACCAGGCACCAAAGCGATTACCTATAAAACGTGCTTTGAACCAATCGGATTGCTTGGGTCCTACACCCGGACTATTTACACCGAGTGACCGGATTATTCACCACACCGGTCGGCCATGATGGTAGGAGACGCTATCGGTTGCCAGGGGCAACGCCTTCAGAACTTCACAGAGGCGCGACACTAAACATTACAGAAATAGCGAAAGAGAGACAGCACAACTTAGTATTTGTTTACATTTTACCGATACGCCGCAGTTTCTTTGGAAGATATGGAGAAGGAAGAGAAATGAAAGGGGTTCTATCGGGAGAGACTAAATAACAATGCTAGCCAGCTTAGAGAAACTGCTTGTCAATAAATTGACAGCAGCAACAGCGAGCAAAGCTTGCTTTCAAAAGCAAAACATTTCAGGACAGTTCGCCTTTTATTTAACACAAACGAACGAAATTAATACTCTGTTATTCAACTAGAGTTGTTTCATTTGTTATAGATATATCTGTACCGCGAAATGTTTTAAAAAGACACTTTTTTAATGACGTACGATTCGCATTGACAGGGGAATGTCCGATCTGTTGAGATAGGTCCGACTGCAGAACCGCAGAACCATACGTCATAGCAGTGTGAGGATGACAGCGCCAGCCTAACCGTCTGATGCCGGAAGTGGGCGTGGCCAGGCATTGCGCTACTTCTGTGATTTAGAACGTTTCAAAGTTTAAAACAATGCTATTATAAATATTTGTTTAAACGATTTAATTAAAGATATGTTTAAGATGTGTGTATATATATATATATATACACACATCTTATGTATACATCTTATGTGTATATATATATACACACATCCTACACATCTTGTGTGTATATATATATACATCTTGTGTGTATATATATATACACACAACTATATATATATATATATATATATATATAGTTGTGTGTATATATACAGGTGAAACTCGAAACATTAGAATATTGTGCAAAAGTTCATGTAATTCAGTAATTCAAATTAAAAGGTGAAACTAATATATTTAGTATATATAACTATATACTATAACTATATACTAGCATGATTATACTTTTCAGAGGGCCGACATTTCTGTATTTAAAATCCTTTTTTGTATTGATTTCATGTAATATTCTAATTTTCTGAGATTTTAAATTTGGGGTTTTCATAATCTGTAAGCCATAATCATCAAAATGATAACTTTTGCATGATATTCGAATTTTTCGAGTTTCACCTGTATGTATATATATATATATATATATATATATATATATATATATATATATATATATATATATATATATTATATATATATATATATATATATATATATATATATCAAATATTATAAAATATAATAATTATTTGTCCTATTAACAAAAGACAATATACTACTATTAAAAATGCTTTTCAATTCAATCAAATGTTCAAGCTTTGTTTTAATTTTATTATTAATTTTGTTTAAAGCTTTATTCAATTTATATTGTTCATTTGACACAACAAATGGATAAAGTATAATTTTAACTTTTAAAAAACTATTTTGTTAATACTCAACCATTTCACAACTAACAATTTTTTTTTCAAAGACCAAACAACATAATTCTATGGTGGATTGAAACAAAAATTATTAATTAAATACAATTATTTTTTTCCTCTGAAATGGCAAAAGCATCACACACAGATGTACCTGCTCTAAATAAATAATAGTAATTAAATAAAATTAAAAAATCGAACTAAATAAAATAAATTATAAAAAAACAAAATCAAACCAAAGAAAATAAAAGCGAGTGTCATGACGAAAGGCGCCTCAGGAATCATCAGGATTAACTCCATGCGTATGGAGTTTTGATCTATTTAGTTTATTTGTCACTTGAGAAGTATTGTTAAATGTGTGCCTGCATAACTTTAATAAGATTTATTTTCTTTGGTTTGATTTTGTTTTATATAATTTATTTATTTTGATTTTATATTTTGATTTAATTACTATTATTTATTTGGAGCAGGTACAGCTAGTGTGTGATGCTTTTGCTATTTCAGAGGGGGAAAAACACATTTTATTTAAAAAATGCTTTTCAATTAAATCAAATGTTCAAATGCTCAAGCTTTGTTTTCGTTTTATTATTTTGTTTGTTTTAAGCTTTGTTCAATTTATATTGTTAATCATTTGACACAAAACAGATGCATAAAGTATCATTTTAACTTAAAAAACACTATTAACATTTGTTAATAGGCTACATTGCCAGTCTTTTGTTAATAGGACAAAACATAGTTATTATACTTTATAATTTTATAAATATTATATTTTATAATATTTTATATATATATATATAGGCCTATCTCTTAAATATACATTTTTAATGAAATCGTTAAAAAAATATATTCATAATAGCATTGTTTTAAACTTTGAAACGTTCTAAAACACAGAAGTAGCGCAATGCCTGGCCACGCCCACTTCCGGCATCAGACGGTTAGGCTGGCAGGTCGTACGGGTCCATGTTGATGTCAAGTAGTTTCTCTAAATAACGCTGCTTGGTGTTGTTATTTAGTCTCTCCCGATTGAGCCCCTTTCCTTTTGCTTCCCCCTTCTCCATTTATTCCCAAGAAACTGTGTCTTATCGCAAAAATGCAAACAAATTTCAAGCTGCTCTCTCTCTCTGTCGCTATTTCTCTCGGTCTCACGGTCGAAGTAACCATGACAACGGATAGCGTATCCTACCAAGATGGCGAATCCTTCCCACAATGCAACGCGGAGTGATACGCGTGACGTCACCTTCTCATTCTCCATCCGGTTGTTAAGTCGTGACGTAACCGCTCTCCGATAATACTGTTTCCGGGTCCAAATGCCGGGTCCTCTCTACCTACTCACCGCTTTCGCCCGAGTTTTAACATGCCGCAGTGCTGTGTCCCGTGTTGTTTAAATAGATCGGAGTTAAAAAAAACAAGTGACATTCAACTGTCATTCTACCGCTTTCCATGTGACGAGAAAGATAAGAGAAAATGGCTGCAGTTGATAAGGTAAGTTACAAATCTTAAACGAATGAAGAAACTTTGGCGCCAGTGGGTGCTATCAGAGACTATTTATATAGCTGCTAGGTGCTATCCCTTAATCCCTAACACCCACTGACGACTTTAAGAAAAGGGCTTATGTAGTCTATGGGTTTTATATGTTGTTTGTTGCTATAAACCCAAATCTTGCATCATGTTTCGGTTGTCAGGCCTTGTTCTGCCGCCTAGTTAAGATGAAACTAAGTTAGCTAGCTAAGGCTAACTTGCTAACGTTAGCTTTGGCAACAGTCTATAGACAAGTCGAGCATGAAGATGTGTGTACATAGCAAGGAAAAACATTAGACCAGTTATAGTATGATAATCTGCTAACGTTTCTCATTTGTCTGAGATATAAGATCAGACTCATGTCTATTAATGTACTACAAAAAATAAACAATGAGTCCGCACACCAGAAAATGCTCCTAAGTGAATTTAATAGTTGCTCACCACTTGTAACGTTTCGGGCCCAAGCTGTCTGATGAAGGGCTTGGGCCCGAAACGTTACACGTGGTGAGCAACTATTAAATTCACTTAGGAGCATTTTCTGGTGTGCGGACTCATTGTTTATTTTTTGCAACTACCTGTCTGCCCAGCACCCAGCTTTATTGTTTTGGATGTGCGTGCTGCACCTCTATTAATGCACACTCTATTAATGTACTACAACCTGAAACAAACAAACCCCCTTTTAGTGAATTAAAGTAGTATATTATTATGTAAGACAGTATTATTAGGTATTATCAAAATGTCACATGTAGTAAGTCAGACAGGTCACTAGGAAAATACTACAACCTTTGGAACATGAAAAAGTACTTTAGGTGAATTACAGTAATTGTTTCATAAACCTACTTGATTGTTGTATGTACAGTAAGCGAGCTGCGAGGTATTGTCAGAATTTCACCTGAAATAAGTCTTTCTGGTCAATAGGAACATGGTACAAATGTTTGAATAATAAAAAAAATCCCTTTGGTGAATGAATGTAATTTGATTCTAAAAATAATAAAAAGTAAAATTTAAAAAATTCTTTTTTTTACAGACGTGAAAACTTCATCCCAAACTGCAACTCTAGGGTGTGCAGTTGGCATTTCCCCAATGGAAAAGCTGCTGGGCCATCAAGATTTGCTTGGAATGAGGGGAAGACTTTCCAATTCCCAGAGCACCTCAGCCATCTCCCTAAACGAAAGAAACAACTGGTCCCTAGCAATGGTGAGGATGAGGGAACGGATGCTGACATGGTAGAGACCCCTGCATGTACTTCAAAAAGTCTTGTGGCACTTGAGGTGGAGAATGAGATGCTGAGAGAAGAGAATGAAAAATTGAAAAAACAATTGGAGAACCAGAAGCAAATTTTTTCCTTCAGTCAAATTTCTAATAGTCCTGACAGAGTTCAATATTTTACTGGATTGCCTGATGTTGCCACAGTCCTGTTTTTGGAAGCGCTTCTTTCTAAATTTGAGTTAAAATATCATTCTGATTGGATTGTCCAAATTATGCCCTTAGTTGATCAATTGCTCCTGACCTTAATGAAGCTTAGACTAAATTGCGGCCACATAGACCTTGCAACAAGATTTAATTGTAGCACAGCCACAGTAACCAACATCTTCACCACCATCATTAGTGCCCTGTATGAGATTTTGTATGTCGGTTTGCTTGAGAACAACATCCCCTCCACAAGCAAGAATCAAACATCGCTGCCAGACTGCTTCCAGCCCTTCCCTAACTGTAGGATCGTGCTCGACTGCACAGAGGTTGCCGTCTCCAACACAGAGAGGCTTGATGCACAGTGCCATTTGTACAGCCAGTACAAAGGACGAACCACACTTAAGGCTTTAATCGGTGTGGCGCCTAATGGAATTATTACATTTGCCAGTGACCTGTACGGTGGGAGTGCCTCAGACAAGGCAATAACAGCTGACTGTGGACTTCTCCAACATTTACATCCTGGCGATATGGTTATGGCAGACAAGGGCTTCACAATTCGGGACATTTTGCCAGAAGGAGTTTCCCTGAACATCCCGTCTTTCCTCGTCAATGGACAATTTACGCAGGAGGAAGTGAACAATAACAGATTCATTTCAAAAGCTAGGATACATGTGGAGCGTTCAATTCAGCGACTGAAATTGTTTCACATTTTGGACCACATTCCATACCAGTTCAAACAAAATATAAACAAGATACTTAAAGTGTGTGTGTGTCTTACAAATTTACAAACACCCATTTTCCGTGAAATTGGATGAGTTAACTATTGTATATACATAAATTTCTGGGTGTAATTCATGTCTGTATATAAATAACTGTATTTATAGTTTTATTTTAATTATATATATTTTTTATTTTAAGGTGTCATTGTAACAGTGTAATTATATATTTAAGAACTGAGTAATATTAATTAACTACATGTACTTACTATAGGGTTAGGGTAGGATTAGGGTTTGGTTGAGGGTTAGTTGCATGTAATTATGCATCATTTACTGATATTACTATGTAAGTACATGCAACAAATGTAACACACTGTGAAATAAAGTGTTACCTTTATAAGTTCTGTAGCATGAAGGGCCTAAAAACTATACTAATAAATATGTAATATTTGTGACATAATATAGATGTTAAATAATAATTAATAATAAATATGTATAATAAATAAATTACCTGGCTTGTGTGAAATGTCACATTTTCATTTATTTGCAAATTTTACAGCACTTACAACTGTGAGAGAATGTATGGTAGGAAACAATCTTTATAAAATATTTCCAGAATGTCAATGTTCACAGCCCATGTAGGGTCTTTGAGCACTGGTAGAAGGACAAGGTCAAGAGGAGTCCACACAAGCAGGTGACAGCTGTTAGCTCCAGTCAGGTGCAGGTTTCCTTGGATCTGATGCCAGTATTTGTGAGTTTGTTTTAGCGTCAGGGAACCAATCACTTCATCAAACTCCATGAAAAAGTCCCTACTCTCCGCTGCCTGCAGGATAGTCTTGGTTCTGGCTGACCACGGACACTTGACTTCAATCATGCAGTTTCCAAACACCGTCCCATCCGGAGATCCACCAAGCAGGCCGCTATCAGACAGGAACAGTCCCCTCTCTTGTATAACAACACCAGTGCGCTCAGTGTATTCCTGCTTTGCCCTTGGCTCATGCAGGATTCCCCAATCACATGCCTTGGCGGGAGGGGACAAATACCACTTAGTCTTAATAAGTGTATTCTTAGACACAGATGCCTTCATTTTAAATATTCACTTATTAACTACAACTTACTTCCTTCTTTGAGGTTGTACTGGCCAAGCAGGGTTTTGAATAAGGAAGGCGGGTAAGACTTCCGCTTGACTGCTGCCAAGACCAAACCAAAGTTACTTGCTGTTATCCTTTTCTTGCGATATGCAAACCTGTTAAAAGAAACCAACCACGAGAAAGATCAATTTTGCTCAACAATTGGCATTACAGTTTCATGTAAAAACAATCTGATATTCTGCAGCGCACTTTCTAAATTCTGAGCAAATTTACAGCCTTTAGCAGACACTTTTATCCATATCAGCTTACAATAAGTAAATTTATCGAAAGCAACTAACATTCTCTTAGAGCAGGGGTGTATTAATTAATAAGCTTTCTTACCATAATGCATTCTTAGCCTGGCCAACTGTTGCTTCCTCAATCTGCTGCTTCTCCTGATCATTAACAGCAAGCCTTGACAGCACATATAGAGCCTTGTCCTCAGCTTGGACAAAACCTGGGCTGGTCACCAGCCCATCAAACATCTTGATTGGGAGAGTCTAGATTTAAAGTTAGGCAAAAGTTGTAAAGTCAGTGAGGTGTCCACATACTTGTACATACACATACATACACATAGTGTATACAAAATACATTTGAAATGAAAGCAATAGTTTACATACATACATACATACATATGTGTAGTTTACCAAATTTTTCATGAGCCTAAACTATGTAATGTTACTTATTAACTATATTACAGTTTGATTTGGTTCAAATTTCAAGAATTTTTTAAACATATAACATTGTACAAAATTATTGTGTTGGATGACAAAACCCTAACCAAATTGTCATCAATTTAATGTAGTGTAGTTGTGATGTTTCTGCTAATTTTAAGGGAACATGAAAGTACCAAAGTAAAAAATCTTACCTGAGGCGTCTCTGGACTCAAAATCCACCCCATCCCTGTAAAACGCCCAAGTTGCACCAGGGATGCCTGAACCCATTCTTTGTCCTCCTGGGTGACAGGTCTTTTGATGCCAGCTGAAATAATGGTATAAAACTGGTTATAATGATGAAATGAATAATGATATTTATCTCAATATAATAGCCTTTTATTATGATCATCATTTATTTATAGCACACAATCTAAGCATTAAAAAAAACTACAACACACCGTGAGTTTATGTTAGAAGAGTTTCATAAATGCGATTAATATTATTAGCAATAGCTTTAAACCACATTACGTAGTTAAGAAAATAATTAAAACCCTGCAACATCAACAAACTTATGACAAACCTCGTGTTGTGGATGGTGTCATCTCAGACACTCTCTTGGCTGCAATTTCGTCCCCCTTCGGAGTGTTGGCCTTCTTCCACACACATTCCACGTCGGTGCGGGACACATTTTGTTCTGCCCAAATCAACAAAGCTGCCATATGATGGCACTTGTCTCTGCCGATTGGGCACTCGCATGTGCTGTACCTGACTGCCTGACCCTCAACGTGCACCTGTATTGAAAACAATTTAACCCTCACCCTAAACCCTTCTAAAACACATTGCTGCCAGCGCTGTTTATCATAACAATACTTCTGTAGCTAGCCCGGGGCTGTCAGATCATACTACTAAATTGACTAGCCTCAGACTAGCCTTAAGTTCACTAAACCCTATAAAACCTGTCTGTCACATTTTTACTTTTTAATCTTCGTTTTTAAAATAAAATAAAAAATATATTTTTGAAATACCTCATCCAGAACAAGGAATATCACCTTATGTCAACTAGCTAGCTAGCTTACAGCTAACTCACCTCAACCTCGTAAACCTTCTTTTTCATTGATGCCTGGACTCTACCCTTAATTATGCCACCTGAATGATGAGCTACACTAACCACTCTGTTGGAGTTAAAAGAGTTTAAACCCTTTTTGACCGCCAAGGGTGCATCACTAAAGTAGGACGTGATCGTAAATAAATTAACAGGTTCCGCCATTGTTATTAGATCTGGACCTATGATCTGGACGAGCGGAGCGCTTGGACCCGGAAGAGGCTAAACGTCACGCGTGACGTCAGACTTAACAACCGAATAGTGCTTTCACATATTATGATGCGTTTGCAGTGAATAACTGATCCGCGGCTGTACCACAAACACATACTTACTATTTTTATTTAAAATCCAGAAGTTATGCTGCAACTTTTATTTAAAAAAAAAAAAGTTGTCAGCATTGCGATTCTTTGTATGCACGTTTATACACAATTTAAACAACGTAAGTTAGGGCTATTATTCCATGCATTACTTATAAGTTGCTCAAGCAAGTGGTCAAATATATACTATATTAAAATCGCAAATAATTTAAATTAAAACTTAAAATGCTCTCTGCCCACGCAAGGTCTCTCGCTCGCTATACGCGGTTTGGAGCACAATCTCTGTCTCGTGGCAGTGGCGGATCTAGAAAATTTTATATGGGGGGGCAAAGGGGTGGCAAGAGGTCTTGGCAGGGTGGCAGGGGTAGACGGTACATGGGAATCCCTATATGTGAATTGCTTTAACAAAACAAACACAAAAACACTTTTAATCATTATTAAATGATTAACGTTATTGTTTAATCATGCCCTTACACACTACAAAGGTTTTTAGGAATGATTTATTAACAAATCCCTCTGAAAATATCTTCAGAATACTGCTAAGTGTATAACTGGAAAGTTTGGTGTACATAGGTGCTACACCGGCTGAGATGTTTGTACTGGAGAATGACAAAAAACTAATTTTGAGAAAACAGCATTTAAAGATTTGTAATGTAAAAATTCATACTTTTTTTAGTGGAAACAACTATTTACAGACACAATATCTTACCAAATCATTAGCAACAACAATACAAACCACCTAAATCACAGCATTTATGGCCTTCAACTGAACAGAAAAACAGTCAAAAACGCATATCTAAATGTCAGAGCACGTCACGTGATGCATCTGAACGAATCACGTTGTCAGAAATTGACATCAGCCAATGAGATTTCGGTTTTAGAGTTAAATGCCCATTGTACTTTCACGATTGGTTGCTGATTAAAAGGAAATGACCATATTTGGATACGACAACAATGTACAGGAGAGAGAGCTTTCCAACAGAGATGTATGTGATGACATTGACATGCAGCGATCGCGGAGCAACATGTTGATTTAGAACGACAACTTCTGTTGAATTTAGGAGAATACTGACGCAAATAGACAAAGTGTAGTAAAATAAAGTCCTAAATGTGTTTTTTTGGAAAAAAAATTTCACCACAAGTCTGAAAGAAGACATGTTATTGAAGACAAATAGCCCAAAATCTTCAAATTAACCAGTGAAAAAACCCCCGATGTTTTTGTGTCTCGCCTTAAGCTGTTCTTGTCTTTACTAAAATCAAAATTAGGCTAATCAAAGGGAAGAGTGCTCTTACAAATCACGAGGGAGCGAATTGACCGCTGATTTTGGCTAACGTAATAGACGCGCTGTTTTTGCTGATGCTGAATCGTCTTTAGTATACAATACATTCATTACAAATGTAACTTTAAGTTAAACGTGTGTGTTTAAACTACACCTGGGGAAACTCACTTCACCTTCAGAGGCTCTGGGGAAGCTCACTCTCTCCAGTCGGGTTGCAGGGCCACCTCACCGCAGCAGACTCGCTGTGTGTGTGTGTGAGCCGCCAACCCCGCTCTGCACGTTTGAATCAGGGACGCAGGGGGGAGGGGCTAATAATATATTAAAAATTAAAAATTAAATTGTTCACTTTTGGTAAATGTATTGTTTAGTTCACTGTTTTGAGAAGCTTGTGGACATAGTGGCAGGTTGTTTTTACAAGTACAGTTTTTGGATCATCAAAGTTAGGGGGGCAGCAGGGGGGGCAAGGCTCTAGAGAGGGGGGGCACCTGCCCCCCCTTGCCCCCCTGTAGATCCGCCCCTGTCTCGTGGGCACGCTCGCTCTAGATTGCGGGAGATTTTTAACGAATTTGCGGTATAACTAGTCGATCACGAGTGGCTCAACAGGTAGATCTGTAGATAAACTCATCTTTCAGGCATTTGACCGGCCGGGTTTACACTTCAGCGTGAGAAATCGGGAGTGTGGCGTGTGAAACCAATCAAATGCGGGTGTCTCACGGCCAATGCGTGAGAGTTGGCAGCTCTGACACTGACCACACAGAAGAAAAGGAGTCAATATCAACAATTATATCACCTTAAACGTCTTCAAAAATTATTTAATTTTTAACGGCCACTTTTGAAGTGTTGTCATGGCAACTTGCAAAACTACACACAGGGTTTAGGAAAAAAAACTAAACGATAACGTTAGATCGGTAGTTACTCATCATCTTAGCAGATGTTATTTTTCTTTAGAAAAGCACTTAAATATTAATATTCAGTTATAATTAGTTCTACACATGATAACTAGACAACACACAGACTAAAGTTATGCCCCTCGCGACAGGCCTTTACTGGCCTAACGTCGTAATCAATACCCTTAACTGTTACTCACTTTGGCACCGATTTGGTTTCCACATTGACCAGCTTGCAGGTTAACAATTTCTCTCATGTTGATTCGTTAAGGAAAAAGCACTTTCTTATTAAAAAACAAATGTAGTGGACTCTCTCCCACCGCGCGTCGTCTAAACTCTGCAAAGCCCAGCGTCAGCGAACGGTTTGTGGATGAACGAGACGTCAATCATTATCCGTCCGCTTTTGATTGGTCGAGGAACCCGCGCTCTCTTGGAGCTTCTGCTTTTAATTGGATTAGAGATGTTGTAATCTGTTGCCAATGGTTACAACGCGGATCACATTTCACACAGAAACCGTTTTGTATTGGTAACCAGAGACCTGCTTTTATGATCGAATAGAAGAATCGTGTTACCAAGCACACCTACCTACACCAAACAGTAGATTGCATGTTTGGACTTGTTAATTTGTTACATACAGTACACTGAATGCGTTTGCTATAATATTATATCATATTTTAAATCAGCTTCATACCAGCTCAAATTCATATGAGAAAAAAAGGAATTAACTGAAGTAACTTAACTGCATTAAGAAGTTTTGCTGGCATTTGAAATCTTTAAAGGGGGGGGTGAAATGCTGTTTCATGCATAGTGAGTTTTTTACACTGTTAAAGAGTTGGATTCCCATGCTAAACATGGACAAAGTTTCAAAAATGAAGTTGTAAGTTTGATGGAGTAATTCTGTTCCAAAAATACTCCTTCCGGGTTGTCACAAGTTTCGGAAAGTTTTTTTCGAATACGGGCGTGTGTGACGTCAGAGTGGCCGGAATTTCCTTATACGGGTCTTAAGGGCACTTCTCCCGGAAGGGCGCGCGCGCATCTGTAGCCTAGTGCGTGCGAGAGTACGCCTATGCCCATCAGAGCGCTGGGCTCGGTCGGCTGCGCTGCAATTAAAAAAAGGGCAAGACAACACTGCACAAATTTCCAAAGAACCCAGCGTTAAGGGACCAGTGGATGGATTTTGTTTTTCCAGAGCAGCAACGGAGTTGTGCAAGTGTTTTTGTTTGTTCCCTTTATTTCGACGGTAATAGTTTTATAAACAAGGCCCAGTTCAACGCCGGATTTGCAGATCGCCTACTACTTTTAAGATGGAGCAGTCCCAACGATAAAGGTTCACGGTCGTGCGTTGGAACCGCAGGCGGTGAGTAAAACTGCTTAAATGTCTGTGAGTTGTTAACTATCGGCGTGTAAGCACAGCAAGTAAACAACATGATCACATACAGTTAAAGTCCCTGTAAAGTCAACATTAAGTATGTGTTCTGAGTTTGTCACACCACAGGAAAATGTGTTATTAGTCACCCAGCCAAATTTGAATGATAAAAAAAGCCAGCAAGTACATAAAATAAGCTATCAAAATCTTGAAAAAATGAGCAGAATACTGCTCTCAAACGCTGGGGGCGTGTCCGCTGGCTGTGCTGAAGCCACGCCCACTCGCGGGAAAGCTGCCGTCGCCACACTCAACTCTACAGCCGAAATGGATGCTCGCACGGTGGGCACCAGTTGTCGGCGCGACTGGAGGATGAAGGCCGAGGCGGGAGATAGTCGGTTCGGCCCCATTCACCAGTAACAGCGGATTATCAGTGAATCCCAGTTGTCTCTGATGAAAGTTTATAAAACTATCCCGTGTAAAATGATCACTTACAGAGGTGGGTTTTGGCGGTGATCCTCAGCTCTCCATCAAGGTGGCTCTTCACAAAATTAATCCACTTCTTCTTGATGTAATCGTTTTTCGGAAATGTAAATAAGGACACCAATCTGTTTTGTACTGATCCGGTGATCGCATCCAGATAGTAACGTTACGCATTTCCGTGACGAAGGCATAGCTAGCTAGCAATCTGTAGGCCGTTACTAATAATAGTACTGACAGTAACTCGCGAATGAGCGGCAAACTGATGTGAATGTGCTCTATAATATTGTTAGGAGCGGCCAGCCTCAGCGGCTTTAGTGCGTCATCAAGTAGGGGCGTGTCCAGGAGCTCAAGGGCTCCAGTGCGTCATCGAGCCCCATTTTAGCCCCGCCCAGAAAATCCGGAAAATAGCAATGGTGAAAAACTGTTTAACGGTCTAACTCCACAATTCAGTACTTCACAGTTCACAGTCTTTGTAATATGTTTAATCAATACATTTATAACATTTATAATGTGTTTAGAATTTTTTTTTGAATTTGCCTTTACAGGGACTTTAATGTATATATGGAGCATGCGATGTATGGTGTGTGTGTGTGTTTAAATACATTTGTTTAGCTGGCCACTGTAGGTGTCAGTTTGTTTATTGTAAAAATAAATCATGTCCTCATAAACCACGAGTCTGTCTGTTTACAACACACAAATGTTATAAAACTCGCGCATGACATGGTGTTCTAAAAACACTGCGCTCAAGTTCAAATCATTGATATTTTTTTTTTAAAACGCTCGAGACCTTATGGTTTTCACCCATGCATTTCACTGCCCATCTCACGTTTTTGTGAGCAAAAACGCGTTCTGTATGAACGAGCCCTTAGTATTGTTTAGATCCTTGTTCTGCATGGGATTACTATCTGATTGTTAGCCATGGTTTATTTTCGGATGTCACTCACAGCTTCCAGACGCTCTCAACGCAAAAGCTTCGCGCGCTCGTGTCGTGATTATTTAGCTCCGCCCACACGGCAAGCCTCCACCCGCTCGGGTTTTTCCGGAAAGACTCGGTACAGCCTATCTTTAAATATAATAAAACTAAAGACTTTTTGGAGATATGAAGGATGCAATACTACTCTATAGGTACTCAAGATTAACATGAGATTGAGTGAAACTGAGTGTTTCACCCCCCCTTTAAAAAGCATAACGTGTGTCATGGCTGGGGAAGTTACTTGTAAAGACATGCTCTTTTTCAAGTAATTTATGTTACTAATTAAAAACATCTTTGGCCAACATTTAGAAGCCAAAAGGGTACATTTTCTTGTCAGACTGTGTTATGTTAATGGTTTCGCATATTGTTGGACTTTTCATGGTAATATTAACCATTTTCATGTTTGATATATGGACTGTCAGTGGAGCGTAAGCACATGGAATGAAAATATATGAACGAGATTACAAATTCATACAAATGATTCACCAAAATGTAAAATAGTAACAATTGGCCTATTTTGCTGTAGTGCAAGTATCACTGCCCACATCCTAATCTGCTCATTGTTTAAGATATGGATCTTTTCAAATAGAGATCACAAAAAATGTATAGCCCACTTCCTACAGTACGTCTTTGTATTTTTTTTCTGAATAACAGAACAAACCCTACGCCCCCATTAGTTGACCCATTCTGATAAAGATCTATAGCTGTTGATGAAAAGAACTGAATGAGAGCTTTGATATCTTTGACCCTGTTTCACCTCTTTATTTAAATCGACACAAACTTGACAATATACACAGGGACAGACAGAAACACACTCATAAATATAAATGCTTAAAAGAATAAAGTACTTAGACAGTAAATTGTTCCTTGCTGATGCAAATTTCCAATACAACCAAGTATTTGTGAAGGCCAATATTGTGCTGCCATCCCTGAAGCACTGAGTGTCTCAGCACAAGTGGGATGCGCAGCATCGATTAATTAATTATGAGTGTCTGAGGTGTCATACATCCTTATAGAGGGCATTCAGTTCATGCATGCTATGACAGAAGCACACGTAGGCTGAACAAAACGAAATAGGAAATAATGACGAAGGCATGCAGAATGAATTTCAACAGCAGAGCTTACGATGCATTATGCATTATTTGTATTATAATAATCAAGTCTACTCATCAGCATTTTGACAGACCACAAAAAAGGTCAAAATCATGTTGACCTTTAAAGGATTAAAGGACCCAAGATTCTATGACATAACTGGATAGTTTTTTTTAAGCCTATATAACATAGCAAAACTGTTTCATCAGTAATAATAATAATAAGAAATGTTTCTTGAGCACCAAATCAGCATTATAATGATTTCTGAAGGATCATGCGACTATGAATTTTGGAAAATGGCTGCGGAAAAAATTCAGCTTTGCCATCACAGGAATAAATTACATTTTAAAATATATTAAAATAGAAAACAGTTATTTTAAATTGTAGTGATATATTCAGCCTTGGCGACCATTTAAAAACATTAAAAATACTTACCGGCCCCCAAAATTGTGAACGATATTGTAGGTTTCCGAGATATTAGTAGTTATTGTTTGATATGAAATAATGTGTGTCCTCTGCTCAATATGTAGCAAGGCTCATGAAAACTAGGGAACTGGTGTGAGGTACTCCCTCAGGGATTGGGAAAGTCTGAACTTGACAGGTTGTCTGTGCATGTGTGTAAGTAAAACTATGCACTGCATAATTGATTAGCATTCAAAGTGTAGCAACACTGGCAGCAGCTGCCTTGCACGCACGCACACACACACATGCACACGCACACACACACACGCTGAATACACAAAAGTGGGACATAAGAAAGAATACCTTCCTGCCGCTTTTGACCTGAAACACTGTGATTTCACCTTTTTTTAAGTTGACTAGACACATAAATATAGAAATATTTTTTAGTCTCGTGTACCAGACACTCAGGTTTACATGTTATTTTGGCAAGGCTTGACCCTGTTTTCATTCCCTTACTGTTGCTGGTGATCCCTAGAAGGAAAGATAACCTAGCTGGAAAACATCCTCCTCAGCACAACAAAAACAGCTCTATAGAAACGGCAGCAGTACTATAGAAACTCTCCCCACACTGTATCTGTTGCCTCATTCAACTGTAAGTACTATATATTCATGGCCAAGGAAACTCAAAACAAAGCTGATTTTTCTGTTTGTGGACTATTTAACATGTATACATGTACTTTGATGTGATTAAAAAAAAGCCAAAAAACAGGAAACCTCTGTGTTTTCTTGTCGTATACCTCTCTGAAAGACACTGAGAAGGAAAAGAATAACTTAAGTACTTAGAGAAATTTAGATTAGTATGTTTATATCCTTGTTCTTTTGCAGGATAGACCCAAAAACACCATCAAGTAAAATTGTATTAACAAATGCATGGACCTAAATAAGTCCTCAATGCCAGCCTTGCATAATGTTGGCAACTTGAGGCTCTTTTGCATACTCCTGTTTTACAATGCAATGTTCTTGTTATTTTTTTAAATCATACTTTTATCCTAAAGGCTAATTATATTATTGATAAAGTAGTTTTATTATTTTAGTTTTGGCCAAAGTGCGCTGAAATGTCAACCATAAAGGTATCTCCATTTCAGTTTATCAGACAATTTGTTTGACCTTGTTTGAATTGAATTGTTTGACCTTCATGTTATTCATGAATGAGGGCATCTATAAATGAATATAAGAGCGCCGTCTCATGTGTCTCCAGCAACACAATGTGATAAGATGTTCACACAACATGACACACCTCGGCATTTCAGTTTTGCATTTCCGCCCAAGCTCTCTGGGGCTGTGCAAGAAAAGCATTCACATCTAGATGCAAAATGACAGTGATTTGTGTATGAGAATGCAATTTATACGAATGTGCTTGAGTTTTTGGGGAAGAGGTAGACTTGTTAGCATTTCAGTATCTTTATATATCTGATGAAAGCTGAAGTTTAGGATATGAAAATATGTAAAATTAAATTGTTGTTTATACAATTATTTTTGTCACATGATTATCAATCACACCATAGACTGCATTTAAGATAAATGGCTACATGGACAGAACATTTGCATTCATTTAATGATTATTTTATGTCAAAATATATGTTGATTTTTATTTATTTATCACACCTTCTTTCTATATAAGTAATTTCCCATTTAAAAATTCCTGTATCATTCAAGAGCACATATACACACCATCTCTTATTACAGTCAATGAGTGGATATCACCTTAACAAAGAATGAGAAATGATTTATATGTATATCAGAACCATTAAAACAAGCATATTGTCAAAGGTGCAGTTGACATTTGTGAACTGATGTTTTTGTACATGCAATATATTCTGTTGACTGACTTTCTGTTTACAAATGAATAATAACATAGATCAATTCCCACATTCTGATTTTTTCAATTATTGCTGTTCATTAGTAAAATGGATAAAACCTTCTTAATCTTTCTTATTCAGCAGATCACCTCCCAGCAGGTTTGACATTATCCTGGAAGTAGCCAGGGTTGGTGATGTTGCCAGCAGGTTTGTAAAAGGCCACAGTGATGAACTTGCCCTTTCCATCTGATGCCAGGCCGACCCCAACCTGGTCTGTAGACCTCCAGATCATCTGGGTGAAGTTACCTGTGCGTGCAAATATAAAAGTTTTTTTCAGGTGTAAATTTTTAGTTATGGTTTGTGATATGTATTGTCTTTGATCTGTATTTTAACATAAACATACATATTGAATCGATCAATATTTGCTATAATATTTTACAGCTTTGTAAGACTTGAGAAATTAGATAAATGCCAGGCAGTCTACTTGAGGAACGACCACTCCCTGAGAAGACAAAGGACCTTTCTGGAAATTAACATTTGAACTCTCTCTTGTGAAGGTAGCATTACCATTTGAGATGCAAATCTCACCTCAGAATCATCCACACTTCCCCCACTCCCTCTCTCTCATGCTTAGATCACCTGAAACTCACCCAAAATCTATATGGTTTATATATGAACAATTATCATACAGTTTTATAAATGTTTGGTATAATTTGAAATGTCTCAGTGCGACTGGTACAAAGGTCTCATTCCCAAAGAGGCCACTAAGACACTTCAAATTATACCAAACATTTATAAAACTGTATGATAATTGTTCATATATAAACCATATAGATTTTGGGTGAGATTCAGGTGATCTAAGCATGAGAGAGAGGGAGTCAAACATTCGCTTACATTTAATGATGCACAGATATCATTAAAACCTTTTCATTTATGGAGTCAGATGAAATAACGAGTTAGAACATGAAAACATTTATTTCATTTAATCAAATTAAACTTTGCCACAAGGAAAAAAGTAACACGCAGAGACCTTCACCCGCTGATCGAATGCTGCCATTGGATCAATTGAGTCGGGCTTGCAGCTTTAACCATTTAACCTCTTCAGTTGATATGAGTGCAAAATGAATAACCTACCAGTTCCACTTTGAAAGCCAGGAGTTGCAAAGTTGTACTTTACATTTTCCTTGTACCATGATTCAGCAACCTCTTTTCCTGTAGTTAAAAAAATATATTATTAATAGTTTTTTTATTAACTTTTTCATTCTGGTGTGCTATAGTTTCTTATATAGAGACCCATTTGGGGGAATAACCAATTTACCTGTTGGATGCACCATGTTGGATGTCCATTTGTAAGACATAGTCTCTCCATGACCTTTGCCGCTGTTCTTCAGGGCGTTAATGCTAATCAGATGTGCTGCCCAATCCTGAGCCTCTTTACTGAGGATGGGGCACAGCGAGAGAGGCCGTGCCCCATGTTGCCGCCGGTACTCATTTTGAGCTTCAAGCAGAGTCTGACGAAACTGGGACAAGATCTCACCTTTATCACAGGAAAAGAAAAAGCTGTTAATTCCTGAAGAGACTTTTGAGTTGAAACTGAGGCTTTGGTCTTTTTGACGTCACTTTTTACATGATTTCAAATAAGTTTGTGCACAGCTTTATACATCAAATAGTGCTGCAAAATGAAAACAATGGACCTGACTGTGTGTCTTTATTATGTTTAATTGCAAGTGTTCCACAAAGCAGTCTTTGTAGGAGCTGATTTTCTCAAACTAATGACCAATTACTGGTAACTACTCATTAAAACTACTAATAGTTTTTGAGTAAGTACATGTTGGCATGAAAGGAAGCATTTATTCTGCTGAATTCAAATAGATGCAAAAAATAGCATTGTTTTATTAAACAATAGTGTACTGTGATGATCAGAAAAGGGTTATAATAGTTCACTCATAGTTAAAGCTCCAGTAGGGAGTTTTGAGAAAACGTTGACTTAGCCTGAAAATTTGAACAAGCACAACTTACAGGCCCCACCCCCTTGCTCTCTGCTGCGCTACAGCCCTCCCTCCACAGCTCGTCCTCCACAGCGGAGCCTGTCGTGAACGCGCAGGCTATTAAACAGGGCCACCGATAACAGCGGATAAAAAGTTACATGGCACATTCACTAATAGGGACTAAACGTCAATAATATGCTTTACATTGACTATGGCCTGCCCATACTTTGACTACAAACTTGGTCCTCAAATCATTATGTATTTTCCAATAGCCTATGTAACTTTATAACGTTGCACTCTTTCTATAAGTTATAAATAGCTAGTAAGATAACGTTAATATAACGGTAACTAACGTTACAGTATGTAAGTAATTATTCTAGCGATATATAATGCTAGATAAGGTGTGCTAGTACATTATTTCAGCAACATGACAAGCCAGTGAATTAGCAGGTTTCAATTGTTGCTTAGCAGAGTGCGTGACATTTTATCTACATGTTATGCGGCTAGAGTTTTGACACCGAGTCAATGGGCTCTGTGTAATTCTTTCTTTTTCGCTTGTTTATCGTCATCAGTCTTTTTCCTTTTACCTTTTTTGTTTTATGAGCAGGTGTCACTCGAGAATTGGCAGTTTAGGTTGTTTCTCCGTCATAAGCACAGCTGCAGCACGCCGGCAATCTCGAGTTTGAACGACGGCTCGCGCAACGCGCTGTGCAAGAGAGGGGTGTGATCAGCGCGTACACGAGCGTGATTGACACTGCTAAGACATTCCTCCTGGCTCTGATTGGTTGTTTCTGACCGGGAGCGTGTATTTCTTGCAAATGGCAATAGGACCACTGGGAGGAGCCAGAGGAGCTTGATTTTTACAGAGATTATCTGTCTCATATTCTACTGTCAGGACATAATGACAGTTTTAGCAAATACATGTTTTCAAAAGTTACCTACAGCAGCTTTAACCCACTATAAAACAAACAATTCTGTTTTTTACGGAAGTCCATTTCTGCTACATAACTGGAAAAAAATCTTTATTATGACATATTAAGTCAAAATTATGACATAAATTGAAATTATGAGATCAAATGTAAACAATCTAATAAAAATCTCATAATTTCCATAAATCCATCATTTTGACTTAACTGATTCATCAAAGCATGCTTTATTTTCTTATGTGGCAGAAAATAGTCCTCCATAGTTTCTTGAGGTATTCATGTCCTCATTGCTTACCTTCTGAGCTGCTGCTCTGTGGAGACTGACTCTTACATGGTGCTGGTCCAGAACTGTGAGATGATGAAGGCAATTGGTTTGACTTGATGCTGAGAGCAGCAAGTGCTTGTCCAACTCTGTCAGCTGAACACCAAAAAATATGTTTAAAACTTTCTGTGAACATTATACAATAAGAGTTATAATAAATATAATTTAATTATATTGAATTTATTTTAATTCAATTAATTGATATATTATTTATAATTATACAATAAATATAATTACAAATTATAATATATATATATGTATTAATAATAAATAGTCATACTTTCAATCTACATCTACTTTATACATAGTCATACTTTCAATCTACATCTACTTTATACAATAATCATACAAAATATATTCAGTATTATATCCCTGGACAATGTATGCATATCAGACTCACCAGATGGGGTGGATTTGAAGTCGAGTTTGGAACCTTCCGGTAGAACATTTCTTTCAAAATATCCAGCATTGCTGATGTTTCCTGCTGGGAGGTACTGACCCACCACAAAAGTTGTGTTCCCGTCAGTGGCCAGTCCAACTCCCAACTCCTTCGTGTCCTTCCACACCACCTGTGTGAAGTGACCTGGAGAAACCACCAGATGTCAGAACAGGGACTAAAGCAAACGTCTAACCACCCCAGATTGTTTACAGTAGATTCACCTGTTTTGGAGGTGAATCCAGGCCTGCTGAAATTGTAGTCTTTAATCTCACTGTACCAGCTTTCCACTGCCTCACGTCCTGTATAAATTACAAACACGCGATTTTCAAAACATGCAAACAAGATCATGAAACACAACTGGTAATGAAATAATGATTGCTTTAAAATAAATAACCCAAGCTCCAATTTTATGCAAAGAATTCACATCTTAAGATGCCTGACTGAAAAGTGAGCAAGCGAAACATTAGCAAATGATACAGACAAAGTAGCTACTAAACTCTGACCTGTGAGTTTTTTGTTAGCTGAGCTCCAAGCGTAATATACATTTTCTCCATGATCTCCATTGCTGTGTTTGAGGGTCCTGATTGACAGCAGGTGTTTCGCCCACTCCTGTGAGGAGCGGCACAGGTTTTTGTTTACGGTGAGCGGCGGGGCTCCATGATGTTTGCGATATGCATTGTGAGCCTGTAGGAACTCAGCTTCAAAGCTGCTGTCTGCTACACACAAACAAAAAGGTAGAAAAAATTGAGATTCCTGAACAAAACATTTAAATACAAACTCCCCGTTATCTTACTGACTGTGTATCTTGATTGGTGCACAATACACATTTGCACTTTTTTTCACTGTTTGTATTTATATTGTATATTTTGGTGTAAGGGAGACTTGCAAAATAGAATTCCATTTTGTGGTCAAGACCGTAGTGTTTTACTGTGCATATGATAAAAAATATATATTGTATCTTGTATAAAGAGTTATTTGATGTGCAGATAGCACATTTCATGCTGACTGAAAGGAGCCTCACAGCCTCACTTTCATTCCTGTTAAAAATCAAAGATGGCACTGCTGTGAATAAGGTCTATTGAGGTGCACATGCTCTGTTTCAGAAACCATAAAACAACAGTACAAAGAAAGAGTGGACTATCACATTTCATTTGCATTACGGCTAGACAGATAAATATGCCAAAAGGTGCATTTTAACCTGTGTGTTTGCATTTGTGCAAAGAGGACACCATTGGAAAAGTGCTGAGAAGAAAAGCTGCACAATTTAAAATATATTTAATGGCCATTTATTCATCATTATACAACATTTAGATTAAACAAATTGCATTGATTTTTAGGTACCTTTCCCACACCAAACTTAAAGGGTTAGTTCACCCAGAAATTAAAATTCTGTCATTAATTACTCCCCATCATGTCGTTCCAAACCCCTAAGACTTCCGTTCATCTTCGGAGCACAAATGAAGATCTTTTTGATGAAATCTTAGAGCTTTCTTTCCCTCCATAGACAGCTACGCAACTGGCATTTTGATGCTTCAAAATTTCATAAAGAGATCGTAAAACTAATCCATATGAATTGAGCGGTTTAGCCCAAATTTTCTGATGAGACTCGATTGCTTTATATGATAAACAGATATAATTTAGGCTTTTATTCACATTCAAACACTGATCAGCGAACATAAACAGAAGCTCAACCGAACCTGCTTGACGCGTGATAACAAACCTCATTGGTTCTTGCTGAAGCTCAAACGCGCTGCGTAACATGCACATTTATTTGTGTTCCGAAGGCTTACGGGTTTGGAAACGACATGAGGGTGAGTAATTCATTTTTTTTTTTGGTGAACTATCCCTTGAACTTACCTTTTAAGCTGGTTGGCACATGAAGATCCCCTCTGCCTCCTGATGGTGATATTTCAGTACTGCGAGGAACTGAGGGTGCTCTGTTTGAAGGAATGCCCAATACACCATGCGTTGGACCCACTTTGTCAGCTGAATGTTGCCAGATAAATCAAATTTTTACTATACTGTAATTAACATAAACTGTATCTAATATTTGAAGTACTCTGTAACATTTTATTAATGTTTAAATTAATTGTTATAAATTAATTAAATAATTTATATTTATAAAGTGTAATATTAAGGATATAGAAAAAAAAAACATGAAACAAATATCTTCACAAATACATAAATAAATAAAAAGTGTACTCACTCGTACCAGAGGGCTTTGAGTCTACTTTGGAGCCTGTCGGTAGGACATTTTTTTCAAAATAACCCACATTTGTGATGTTTCCTGCTGGGAGGTACTGACCCACTACGAAAGTTGTGTTCCCATCAGTAGCCAGTCCCACCCCCACCTCTTCAGTGTCCTTCCACAGCACCTGTGTGAAGTGACCTGGAGAAACCACTAGGAGTCAGTTTTGTAGAAGAGACAAATTAACCACCCAGAGTGTTTACAGATAAGGTGCGTTCCATTCGACAGGGACCCTATGCAGTGTTCACTGCTCCCTACTCCCTGAACACGGTACATCAGTTGAAGTGGACTTCGCTGACAATAATCACTCATTTGAGTCATTTGGAATGCCCTGCAACGTCATCAAAGAAAGGCAACAACAGGGTCGCGCAGATTATGATATAACTTAACATATAATCACTAATTTGGACATATAGACTCACCTGTTTTGGAGCAGAATCCCGGCCTACTAAAGTTGTAGTCCTTAATTTCACTGTACCAGCTTTCCACTGCCTCACGTCCTGTAGAAAGCAGAAAAAGATTGGCCTATGTAGCCTAATTGTTTCTACAATGCCGTATATGTCAAAACACCACTGGATTGGTTCACAGTGTGCAATAATAATTGCATGTATTAAAAGACAACACAAATGCTTTATCTCCATCGTTTAGTGTCTTGTAATTAAGTTAAAAAGTTTTGACAACAACAGGAGAGGATTGACAACATCTAATTATAGTGCACCCCGATCGGTCTGACTGGATATGACTGTCCTGGGCTGCGTTTTCCAAAAGCATCGTAAGCGTCACTAATGGTTTCTACTACAATCGAATGCTTTTGAGAAGCCCTGGTCAAAAGACTGGTTGCATTTATGGGAGGTTTGATTACCCAATTAAAATAATTTGACTTTCATGTTAGCCTACTGATTTTGAGAGCAGAAAGCTGACCTGTGAGTTTTTTGGTAGCTGAACTCCAGGCATAATAAAGATTTTCTCCGTAGTCCTTGTTGCTGTGTTTGAGAGTCTTGATTGACAGCAGATGCTCCGCCCATGCCTGTGCGGAGCGGCACAGGTTTTTGTTTACGGTGAGCGGTGGGGCTCCATGCTGTCTGCGGTACGCGTTATGAGCCTGTAGGAACTCAGCTTCAAAGCTGCTGCCTGCTATAGAAGAGCACAGTTTAATAATGCGCTGTAACAAAATGAAATTAAGTTTAAAAGTTTATTTCAATTACTATTAGATGCTCTAGTAGTCTACATCATTATCGTTGGATGAGTTTTGATAAACTTAAGGTTAACTATAAATGCTACTAAAATAATAAAAATGATTTTAAATACATCAATAGCCTATTAAATAAATAAACGTATTAATTATTTAATAAGCTGGTGCACCAAAAATAGAGAAAGAGAGTTATAATTGGAAAATAGATTTGAGTTTGGCCAAAGTTGTCTTGACTCACCTGCCATAGATAAAGTTATGTGAGAGACTGAAAAAAAAGAAAACAGTGAAAATTTTCAGAGACTGAAACCAACAGAATATCTGAACCACTCCCATTAAAGATGGATATGATGGTATGTTTTTAAATCTATTCAATTACATGGAGTAAATAGAAGTCTACTCTGTTCACTTTGCAAAACAGTGTTAAGTTAGACTCCTCATAGATAGTTTTATTAAATAAAATGTAAAAACAAATCCATCCCAAGATATTCGATTTGTGTAATATTAATTTTGATTGATTACCTTTTGAAGTTTTTTTAAGAATTTTTTTTTAATTGAGATGTTTTCTTTAAGTATCTCTTGTAGACTTGGAATACATTGCATTGACAACTGCGTCAGCGAGTGATCATGACATACTGTACAACTAGTGCTCAGACTAAAGCTAAATGGCAAAAGATATAATATATACTCAGACCAGTATCTTCATTCAGTAAACTAGAGATGATCTTGCTTGTTGTGCATACTCGCAGACACAATCATATTTTTAACCTATTTCATAATACACTTCTGTTGATGTTAAAATAATTAAACTAACATAGGCTAACATTTTGTGTTTGTTGTCAAAAGAACCAAGTCATTGGATGCTCTCTGTGACCTTAGGAGACAGTCAGGAATGTGAACCAGTTTGTTTTTCCATTTGAATGAATTTAACCTTTAACTATACTTGGTTTGCACATGAAAATGTTTCATTTCCTTTATTGTGATTAGGTGTCCGTGTGTGCTTGTGTACATGTAACAGGAAACTCTGCTCAGTCATTCAGTGAAAGAGCACAAATTTTACTGTCACAAGACTGGTTATTCTTGTGACACCCTTGAACACTAAACTTCTAGAAGGACAGCTAGACTCAACTGCAGGATACGATACGGGTTGTGATTTGCATAGTCAGACGGCATTAAAATTAAGTGGAACTGAAAACTCGAAGACCACAGAACATGCCTTAAAGGTATGAACAGTCAATTTGCATTGACTGAAGATTTGCAGAAACTTATCAGGTTACTCAACATAACCATGGTTCCCTGAGGGTATAGGGAACAAGACATTGCGTCACTGGCTGACGCTTTGGGGAAATTCCTTTCTACAAAAATGCTGAAGCAATGCCTCATTCCCTACTCTTATGTTGAGTAACCTGAGACAATCCCTTACTAGTTAGGTCTCTTGACATTGCGTCACTAGCTGATGCTTTGGGGAACGTATAAAATCACTGCCGTGTAAAAACTACTAAATTCACAAATCTAAACTTATAAGTATAAATCTAAAAGTATAAGTAAGCAGGAGAGCGCAGAGCTCCCTTAGGTCGGCCACCGGACCTAGTGGAGACACTCAGCCAGTCAGCTGGCAATCGGCCAAGACGGCGCTGAGCCGCTTTTCCACTGTTGGGCTAGTGTGAACCAGGGCTAAAAACATGCTGGAGGGGGTACGGGGGGTAATAGCCTTGGACCTCAAGCACCGAGGCCAAAATCAAGTTGCGTTTCCAGTGTCGGGCCAGTAGCCCCACAGCACTACCCTAAAATCTGCCCATAACATGCCTCCATAGAACGGTCACACAACTTCACCATTTCACCAGCTTACTGAAAACTAGCTAGATCGCAAAAGGATCATGACAGAAGCAAATGTTTGGTCTTTACTTAAAGATTCCAGCATCGATATTTGACCAATGTTTTACAATAAAAATGTTAAAGTGACAGTAATTTATTAATTTGTGTCAGGAGTGCACATAAATCATGCTGAATCAAACAGTCATGACTCTTGACTGTTCGGTTGCACCTGCTCCATTTATTTGCGATCACAGGAATGCACAAAACAACTCCATTAAGGCTTTTAAGTCCAAAGGCGTACACATTTAGAAACGTATTGATAAAATATCACATGTTTACATCACAGTACGTTTACGTCATATTTCTATTGATTGTCCACAAAATTTTGCAATCTGAGGAGGTTTGAGCGGTCTCCCCCTTCTCACTATACTGTTATCCTTTCAGCCAGAGCAACAGAGGGAGCTCACAAGAAGAAAACAGGAGTTATGTGAGTTATATGGGTTATATGAGTTATATGTGATCAGAATCCCATAGGATCGCAACGCAAGGAAGTTATTTCAAACACTTGCTGGTGCCTTAAAGTGAGTTCTGAGCTGAAAATTGTTTAAAATGTTGAAGTTAGCTGGTAGCCTGAAATAATTACATGGGGAATGAGCAGTGGTGTTAACCCTCTTCTGACTCTGAAGCAGTTGGCCCGCTTTGGACCAAGGTATTCGGAAGGCCAAAAATCCCAGGCCGTTGGCCCAGAGGAAGCCCAGATGAGGACCGATCAAGCCCTGGAAGTGACAGTGGAAATGCAACTGGCCCTGGTAATCGCACGACTCGCTTTTGGCCCGACAGTGGAAACACGGCTAGGAAAATGCAATGAGAGAAGATTGATGCAACAATAACATTAATGCACTCACAACACACAATCAGCTCAAACTGAGGATTACTACACAGCCCATAAGTGCAAAATAAATAAGCGCAATATGGGTAAAAATAACAATGTCACGCACTTTGTGAAGCAAGAAGTTGCCAGCTGGAGCCCTTAATCACTATGAAAACTATGACGCTGCAGGTTGTGCGGTGAAAATATTTGTTCAAAATAAATAAGAACATGTATAAATAAGCCAGCGTATAGCGCCCTGCAATGAAACACTGGTGCAGGCCCACTCTCTGAGGAGGCCCTGGCTACAATGTCTTTCAGCCATCCAATGACTGCTCACTCATCTCCTGTTTCACAGACAGCACATGCAGTGCAAAATATGGGATTTCAAGGTTATCTATTGAAAGTATTTTGCGAAGACCATCCCGTTGCTAGACTTATGTCTTGTAATAGACATACCTAAGTCCAAGCCCAAGATGCAGCCAAACCCCTACGGAGTGAGTACGAACACCTATAGGGCAGTCCGTTCCCAGACGGATGGCTTCTACTATCCAGTGTGAAAGTGTCTGGTTTGACCTTTCTTAGCTCCCTCGAAGCAGATGAGCAGTTGCTCTGACAGATGAAAATTATTGGTTTCTATCCACATAAGCACACAGCGCATGAACAGGGCACAGCGAATGCTTTCAGGTCTTTCATGCCGGGAGAATCAAACGCTTGAAGGCGTTTTAACCTGAGCTCTAAACGGCGTTGAGAGCACTTCGGTATATAACCACGTCTAGGTGTAAGCCTTATCATACAGTTTTTTGTTTTTTGTTTTTTTTAGAATTGACAATAGTGCTCAGCACAGGTTGGTCATGTAGAGGGACGAGAGGATATTAGCCGCCCTGTGCCATTTGAAATTCTTATTGCCAGGACATTCAACCAGGCGATTCTGAATATGATGGCGACAAGCCGTTATAGCAGCTATACACTAAGAGCATGAAGGGCATACGGTCTCTGTTTGAGTACTCTCGCATAAAAAAAAACAAGGTGATTGACACAGGGAAAATTGCAAACGCCCATGAAAGTAGACATATTTCAGGTCCACTGACATAATTCAGTCCCTTGGTCATGTGCAAGGGTCTGTTTTAATGTGCTCATTTAATGAATGCTCACCCCTGTGGAAGGTGGGCCCATGTGAAAATAAAGCCCTACTCCACTTCCTAAGAAGACACACTCCCTCAGCCCATTCTCATCCCAAGGCGTCATCTAACTGACGCTTTTGACCATGCGTCAACATGCCGACGCACATGGTACCCCTTAAGCGTCAATATGAGACGCGCCTCCTAGTGGTCTAACCCTCACCCTACCCCAGACCTAAACCTACCCATAATGGAAGCGTCATCAAACTGACGCTAAAGGGTGCCATGTGCGTCGGATTTAGACGCATGGTCAAAAGTGTCAGTTAGATGACGCCTTGGGATGAGAATGTGTTGACTCCCTAAATGAAACATTATTAGTCAATCATTCAGCAAGAGAACTCCACTCATTTTAGAGCTGTGATCACACATTTCATGAATGTACACAGAAATGTTTGCTTATTCATAGGGACTGCGAAGTGGCACACTTTGCCTATGAAGCAACCTCAGAAACACTTGTCATGAGGCCTATCTGAATACATAAGTAGACATTCCCCAGGTGCACTGAATAGGTCTTCCGGCCAACTTGCCAGAGGATCTGTTCCGTGTGAGCAGTTTGAGGGAGCGAATTGATAATGCAATCATAATGCTGGGGCATTTCACAGGTTCATGACGTAGTTGAAACGGGGCAACCTGTGCTTTGTATGATATTGAATTATAGAAATTTCTGATACAGAAGCACCCTCTGAATTCAGTCTTCCAGTTTTGTCACATCGGTTTCTGGTTTCATAGCTTGCTCTGGCCCAATACAAGGAGCTGAGACTGGGCTAGACAAAAGTCCCGCAGTCCACTGTGCATAGAGGAAGAACACTGAAAACAGAGGCATAGCCGTGTAGGGCTGAGCAAATATGGGCAGAACTCTTTACTGCCCAAGTACTTCAGGTATCCCTTTAAATGTATACATGTGAATTTAACGTGGCACAATGTTCTTCATCATCACTTGTATGCTAATGCAAGGGATTCATCAATATGCTGATTGAGGACTGTTGGGACACTCCAGGCACAGAATGGTTCTGTCTGGAGAGACAGAGTCGTTTACACCTCAATGACACATCTATACCATTTGCTTCAGAGTACACAATTGCTTTCCACTACATACTATTTATCTACTAGTGTGTTCTAAAATGCAACTATGTCATGTTTGGTCTCATCTGACAGCTTATAAACAGAACTGAATGGTGGTGAACTTAATAGAGATATTAAAGTATCATAATGTACAATCTAGGTGTTGCTTAAACATGCATTGAGGAGAATATATTAATGTTCTTCTACCCTTCTTGATCACCACCCATTTGCCTCATCTTTTGCTTTCCTGTCGGTCGGTTTTGGTGTTGCTTTTCCACTCATGTTTAACAATGCTTTAAACAGGGTATAGAAGGAAAGGTAACTGTTGATCTGGGAGAAAGGCTTAAACCCCTGCTGCACCAGTGCAGAACCTCATACTATGAGAAAGGCTTTTACAGCCTCTTCTGCACAGCAGTGCATTATTTGTGCATTAACTAATTTTTCTATACAGTATGTTGTTCAATTCTACTGTCTGTATAATTAAACATGTAACTTAATTAATAACTTTGCCTGCTTTGAGAATCTTTTAAGTGATTGTAAATTCCGTTATCTAAACATTCAGGTTAAATCCCATGTTTTCCTATCAGTTCTAAGACTTTTACCTTTTTAGAATAAGAGGTTAATGAATAACAACAACTTTAATGGAGTCAGATTAATTATATTGGAGTCAGATAAATAACTGAATTATGCATGTCATCCTTCAACTGCATTTTGTTCCGATTATTGGTTCAAAATAGCAGCGTAAGCTTCCGGCCTTACACATAAGAAAGAATAGCAAGCGGCCGGAGCGTTTTGTGCTTTACGTATACAAGACAGACCTTCGCTCTAAGACAGGGAGGGAGAGAAGAGGTGAGCGGACAGCTTATCCATAGCGTTATTTAAAAGATGTCATACTAACCAGAATGTTGCAAGGGAACGGTAGTCCAGGCACCGTCCACTGAAGAGCGGCTGTCTACGGTGAGTGATAGGTGGTTTTTTGAAGACAGCATAGCCGAGTGAAGGAGAAAGATTCTGAGCAATAGCGCTCGACGCTGAGCTAAATAGCGGGTTGACCCTCACCTCCCTCGAGTGCGCGAGCGCCATTGGCTAATGCAGTTGCAAATTCATGATTCAATCAGGCTTCAACATTGTTTCCCCAAAGTGTCAGCTAGTGACGCAATGTCGAGAGACCTACCTTGAAAGGGAACTGCATTACTGCGACAAACACAATTGGTGTCTACATGCCTGTTACTGCAAGTTTGTAGTAAGGCTCTTTTCCTCTATTGTGATTGAAAGTATCAGGCAGTACACTGTTTGATGCATGCATTTAAAGAAAAATAGTGTTGTGTGTGTGTGATTATTTAAGAAAAATGGATTAGGGCACTGTATACATTGGTTGTTTTTACTGTCTAATGGTAATCACATTGACACATAGCTCACAGATAGTCTTAAAAAATACAAACATACCTGTCCTGAAGTCTCACCAAGGCATGCAGGAATTTGTCTTTCTTTAAAAGCTGTCTATTTCCTCTCGTTCTCTCCTTCGCTCTATCTTGCTGACTAGCTGTGAAATCTATGTACTATATATCTGTGAAGTGCTGCAACGCCCCTTGTCCAGGAAAGAGCCCTGTACACACAGACCCACGTTTTCAACACACACACACACACACACACACACACACACACACACACACACACACACACACACACACACACACACACACACACACACACACACACACACACACACACACACACACACACACACACACACACACACACACACACACACACACACACACATACACACACACACGCACACGCACACACACACACACACACACACACACACACACTTGGTTTCGCTATCTTTGTGTGGACTCTCCATAGGCGTAATGGTTTCTATACTGTACAAACTGTATATTCTATCCCCTAACACTAACCCTACCCCATACATCACAGAAAACTTTCAGCATTTTTTTCATTTTTATTCAAACATTATTTTAGTGTGATTTTAGTGCCTGACCAAATGTCCCCATAACGTCAAACATTTGAGGTTTTACGATCTTTGTTGGGATGTTTGGTCCTCATGTAAGTTAAACATGTACACACACACACACACACACACGCACGCACACACACACACACACACACACACACACACACACACACACACACACACACACACACACACACACACACACACACACACACACACACACACACACACACACACACACACACACACACACACACACACTCATCATCACAAACTAATTTTAATGCTATTAAGAACAGGAAAACAAAGCTCTGACTTGTACTATCATGTGAAATTGCACATTTCAGTTCATGTTCACGCCTGCAATCTTCTCTCTTTCAGTGTTGTCCTTGCACTTGCATGTTGCGATAGCAGCACTTCCTGTCTATTTGCGGTTGTTTCCACTGACGTTTTTGTTCCTTTTGTCACCCACAATTTATTTTAGGTACAGGTAATTTTGTGCACAAAAAAATCATGAATCATCACTGTGATGGACTGGCCATCCATTCAAGGTGTTCCTTCCTTTATCTTCGGGACCGGGACAGGCTCTTTGCATCCCAGCAGCCCTACATGGTAGTTTGGAGAATGGATGGATGAATTGGAAAATCATAAATCATGTACTATAAAAAAACCTATGATATACTAAGTACTATATGAATACATTTTCACAAACCTTGTGTCTGAGCTATGATGCAGTGGGTGGTGCATGTGCTCATAACATACACTATGCTAAAGTCTTGGGCACATTAGATGCTTCACCAAAACATTTGTTTATGGTTATTTATAACCTTTATCTACTGTATTTATATCTCACATAGGTCGTTCAAAGCATCTTTTTGGAGTTTCTGGCCTGGGTTGACCTGATCTTGACCTGTTAAGTTGAAAAGCTCATTAAAGAAAAGCGCATTTTTCCCTTAAAAGTAAAAATGAAGACAAAAAATGAAGAAAGTTTCTTGTAGACATACTACTAAAACACGTTTAAGCTTTAAGGTAGGCATCATGCGTTTCTATTAAAGTGAGGAGTAAGAAGTTCAATGGATGTAATGATAAAAAAGATCTGTAGTATGAACATTTATTCATATCGTTTTAGCACCTGTGGAAATGTATGTACACACTTCCCCTATTTAAGGGGATATGCTAAAGGAGGTGAATAGGCTGAATCATTTTCTTTTGTCAAAATGAATCTTTGCTTTGCACTGTAATCCCTTATATTTACTGAAACTGCATGTTTACTAACTCTCATTATGGTATTAGCAAAAAAGCTACTTGTAGTTAAAAGAATGTCTGAAGTGGACCATCGAAATAAAGTTTTACCCAAATAAACAATGACGTGATATACAAAAAAAAAAAAAATTATATTAAGAATATTATGTAAGAAATTAATAATGTAACATCTACAAAATACTACTGTACATGGTATTGTAACCACTAGTTAGCAGCACATACACATTGCTGTATGAAAGGTCTCGACAGAAGTTTTCACCTGATCTCTAACCAGTTTTGTGTCTTCTTTAGGCTTAATTTAAAAATAAAACCTTGTGGTTTTCTTTTTGAGGCTTCATTTGGAAATGTTTAGGTTCTGAAACGTTAATGCAATGTTTGCATGTTCATGTGATGAACTATACCTGTGGTTATTCTGCTAGGACAGCTGTGTAAACTTGCACAGAAAACTTCACATTTTCCATTCTTGTGCTATAGTAATTTAATGAGAGGCAGAAAAAAGGCCACGCCATTTAATTCAGTCCAATTAGCACTAAATGCTGGCACACTGAATTAAGACCTGCTGCGGAAACCCTAATTACAGCAGATATTCCTGAACCTGATATTAAAGATCATTGTGGTACGTTGTTAATTAAAAGTGTATGAGGTTTACAAAACAGTTTAGACTTTATTTCCTGTAGGTCACTTTTATTTACATTAGTATACATGTAGGTGTAAAATACCTTTAGGTTGCTCAACCAATAATTTGGTCCATGTAGACCATAAAAATGTCATATTCATGAAAATCCTCCTTGTGAAAGAGCTACAAACAACGTTCATTTTTTTAGACTGGAAAAACTGGAATTAATAGAGCCGTCTGGGATACTCTCTGAGAAAACAAAGGACCTTTCTGGAAATTAACATTGGAACTCTCTCTTGCAAAATTAGCATGCATCTGAGACGCAATCACATGGAGTCAATCACCTCAGTATTGTCTTAATTTACATTTCTTTCCCTTCACTCCCTCTTTCCCCTAACTCTTCTCTCACATGCTGTGATCCCTGGAAATTCACCCAAAAATCTATATGGTTTAATGTGAACAATTATCATACAACACTATACATGTTTGGTGTCATCTGAAATGTCTCAGTGCGACTGGTACAATGGTCTCATTCCCAAAGAAGTAAGCCAAAAGGTAATACAGTTTTTAAGAGTTTAGAGATCTTGCTTACAGAGGAGGGTGAGTCTTTCATGCAAATTACTTTTGGTCTTCAAAAGGTGCGAACTCCCTATGACCATAGTCAATGCAAATTCCTATTGTAAGTTCATAGGGGGATGTTTTGTCTTGGTCTGGATGTATTTAAAGAAATGCTCAGCACGATTTGCAGTCTATAACACCACAAATTTACACTCAGGTTAGTAAAGGACTAAAACACAGTTTAGGTGAAGCAGAGGGGCACATCGACTGATGTTTTTAAGCTCCGACTAACACATTGGCAAGGTGAGAGGCTCCACAGGTCCAAGCACAGGAACAGGACAGGAAATGCTGTACTGAAAATAATTGAGGAAAGCAACTAGTAGTCTGCAGAATAATTGGGCTCTACTTTCCACCTGTAGCACATCTTATCAAAACTCCAGTCGGGCATGGACCAGAAATCTCCAAAAACTAGCCAGAAGGTTCAAATATAACTACAATTTAAGAAGAACCCTTGACTTTCTGTAGTATATTAGTTGTAGAGTTTCCTGTTTCTTCAAGGCACTGCCTAAATGCCTTGCACGTCTCAACTTCAAATGAAAACAACTTTATTTGCTTCAAATTGGATACTGTGAAAGATATGTCTGTTTTCATTGATGTCACATAAATGTCTAGCCATATTAAAGGCCTGTGTGCAAAGTCTTATGTTACACCAATATTCAACAGGCCTTTATGGTGATGTCTCCATGTGCTTTGTATACCAAGTCAGCCAGGCTAATTACCACTAAAAAGTGTACACCAAAAAATGTAAATAGTCAAAATAATAACAAATAATACTTAATTTTTCAGAGTTTCTCAAACCTACTGCCAAAGTGTATGATATAATATGACAAAACAGGGGCCATGGGATTTTTGTATCAAGACAAAAATTCTTAATTTATATGAGCAGCATCTAACTTCTTTCTTTTTGTCCCTCATGCACTTCACTTCTGTGTATTTGTGTTCTGTGTTGGCTTGGCTGATTTTTTTATTTGACAAATATAATTTTTTTTTTTTTTTTTTTTATTTACCAAATCAAAATCATTTCAAAGTGGGTTCTCTACTCTTTTCACGCTAACATACAACCAGATATCATTCCAATTCATTTTTTGTTTGTAGAGCTAGCAAGTGTCAACCACGACATCAAGTCTCATGCCATTTAGAAGAAGGGAACTTTTTTTTTTTCAGCAAACATCATTTGGGGTCAAAAAGACAGAGAACAGCGCATAAGGCAGTCTATATTGTGGTGCTCTGCAAAGTACTGATTTTCTGCCACTGCTGCTGCTGAATGCAATGTTTTCGGAGCTATCTTACAAAATTCTGCCAACCAGATCTCCTATTGCATCTAAAAACCTGCATGCTGCACAACGTTTTTCGAAAGTTAATTGGATAAGTCTCACAGACAATTTCTTCATAAAGGAGATCTGACATAAATTAAAAAAATATATTGATAGTCTATTTCAAAATAGATAGCAACACCGCTGATCCAACTGCCAAATAGGATCAATTCGTAACAAAAGGAGACTTCAAAGAAGCTATAGAAACACCCATATATACGTACAGTGCATTTTATGCATTTAAAGTGTATTTTATGCTGTTTTCATCATTATTATGATGCAGCAACCAATAGTATTTTGATCTTATTATTGCACTGTAAAAAAACAAGTTATGACAACATATGTTTACATTGCTTTAACTCATCAAAATAAGTAAAGCAATTTTCACATTTGATCGTTATACAAGATTCAACTCATTTTTTTAAATTAGTTTAATATCATTTAAGTTGAATTGATTTAAACATCCAAGGTGATTGTACTTAAAAATTTAAAGCTGCAGTCCGTAGATTTTTTGGGGTTTAAAATGATCCAAAATACATATTTGAGAAAATACATAACCAGTCAGTGTTCAAAACTATCTGCTTGCCTTAGCTCGATTCAAAACGGTAAGCTTGTAATAATGTTTTTAATTCCAGTGATACTGGTGGATTTTCACGGGAAATTCGAGCATGTATTTGCGTCATTACGTCACATCTGTACACATAAAGAAGGAGTCTCGGCTAGGCTATATTGAGTCATTATGTCACATGTACACATAAAGAAGGAGTCTCGGCTAGTAGGTTATATTGAGTCATTACGTCACATGTACACATAAAGAAGGAGTCTCGGCTAGTAGGCTATATTGCGTGTGAGGATGTTGGAGGTGGAGATTTATAGCCTTTTCTCACTGCACTTGATATAATTAAACTTATCAATTTGATGGCGGATCCTGAAAGGTTCAAACGACAATCACCAGTGACAACAGATTCACCCGCTGTAAAATGCAAAAAGACTTCATTCGGACTTCGGAGTGGCTACAGAAAAAAAGAGACTGCAACCGCGAAAAAAAGGATAATATCGGAAGGACATTACATGTAGTCACGCAATGCTGACGTTGTGAACATTAACAATTTGAGAACAAAGTATAATTTGCACGGTTTTGTGGATGTGGATGTTTCTTACTAGTTCAGATTACATTTTCCGGTGAAAATTCTTATGTTGGTCATACTTCCAAAAAGAATAATCTGTGATTCTGAATGACAGTATCCACACCGGCGCGGTGATTGACAGCCTCACAGTCTCCTCAAACATTGTGTTCATCCGCGCTGTGCCGTGTCGAGGGTCTTGAAGTACAACTCACGTAAAGTTGATAATTCCGCGAATGACTGCAATTCCAGATTTCAAACAGAGATGCCGACAAAGAGGAAAAAACGCCGGACTGCAGCTTTAAGGCAGCAACATTTTTTTTTTTTTTTTTTTTACAGTGTGTGTACCTCTGAAGACAGAAAGACTGACTTCTGCATTTCTGAATACAACCACATTTCTTAACCCCAATACTGCGATAAACTCAACAATATTTTAGGGCAGATGGATGTTAATTTGAACGTGTTCATTCACTGCGGCTAACATTACCTATAAAGATATCAGCGAGTATGAACAAACATGCTGTTCTGTAAAAAGGTGGTGGTAGGGGATAATTATGTTGACTCCACTATATAAACAATTAGAAATCAAAGAAAAAAGGTATTTTCACTCTTATCATGTGCAGACAAGGATCATCAATCGGAATGGATTCAATAGAGGATGAACTTTCAGATCTGATGCCACAAATCCATGTGTCATCAAAAATGAATAATTTACAACTCTTTATCCTCCAGCTTCTTCTGCTTTGTTTAGCCTATAATGCCATCTGCTTCCTATCACACTGCATTCATTAACCATTTTGTTACTTTCTATTTAACTCAATGTGAAAAACACTGTACTCTGAATATATTTTCCTGCAATGATGAAAAGCATTTGGCCTTTTGAAGAAGCGCTGATTGAAAAAAAAATTTATTTGAAAATTACTAGTTCAGAATCATGTTTGCACAGTGCCTTTGTTATTGAGTGCAGACTTGCAATTGGTAGATCGTTTTTATGTAAATGTCCTCTTCGAATATTGTTTGTTTGCTATAGGCTCTTTTCCACAGCGTTATATTCTGCTATCATGCATCTGTAATAAACCTTAAAATAACCTTGAAATAAGTGCTGTTTTAGTTCTCTTTCAAGCATCTGTCTCAAAATAACACACAGGTTTAGCGAACATCAGTCATCAAAAGGAATATTCTTAATAATCCCTGTTCTATGCTGTGATGCTTTTTGCCTTTGCTGAGTGATCAACGAATGTATAATTAATTTGATATTTTTAGGAAGTTTCAGGAAGTTAGCTATGTTGTTTCCCTTTAGATATTTATGAAACATGGGTTGTGGTAAAAGTGTTTGGATGCCAAATATTGGGAGACAATTAGATTTTTATCCGCAAAAAAAAGTTGATTTAATCTATTTTTCAAATTTGTTAAAAATAATTAAAAAGTTTCCCAATTTTTATTTATTCACTTTAAGGTGCAGGTGTGAGGTGATGAATGTATTTCCCTAAGTCTTACGTTCATATTTTTCATTTGATCTAGGACTCAAAATCCCCCCCCCCCCCCCCCCCCCCCCCCCTTCTAATCTGTCCATACTTTGTTCTTCTACACATGTGATTAATTAAAAACATATCACTGTAACAAGCCTGTGGGTGTTTGGACACACTTAGACTCTAATTGACTGAAATATGTGGTGTGCAAGACTGTTCATTAAACATCACCATTGCAGTATACTGCTCTTGAGGCAATGGCTTTTTCAGAACATGTGCCAGAAAAACTTGCTCTCTCAGCTGTGGATTATACACCTGTCAACAGTTTTTCTGATCCCCATCGGCTTAGAGCATTACTGTGAAGCCAGGTTTTTTTTCCTTTTCAAAATAAATAAATATATATATAACTCTGCATTTCCATGCATTTTCAAAATCTGAAATTAAATGAGAAAAATTTAAGTTTAATGTTTATATCATCCTTTTGAGGGATATGGTAAACTGGTAAACACATTTTTGGCTTAATGGAAGTTTATTCATTTATGATAGAGATATTATAAATAAAGATGGTGCAGGGGTGGTACCGTAGATAGATGCTGGAAATGTCAGTGGTTGCTGTACTGGCATTTATATATCCTTATTGCAATGGACATGCTCCCAATTCAGTAATTCAGTCCAATATCAATCTTAGAGGGGCTTAGCCCCCTTTGAAGAAATATATATATATATATATATATATATATATATATATATATATATATATATATATATATATATATATATATATATATATGTTCACACACACTTTGCGTCGAGTGGTTCTTTGGCTCCACGTCATGCATTGAAATTATGTAATGCACACCTAGCCAAGGATCCCTTTGGCCAGCATCCCTTTTGATCACTTTATGGATCATCATGCTCTATGCTTTTCGTTCTTTGACTGCTTCTTTCAGTTCTTTCATATGCATGTTTGTATCAGCCTTGATTACATCCAGCTAACATGTTCTTTGGTATCCTCTTCTTCTTGTCCCATTGTTAATGTTGGAATCAATATTGGTTTAAGTAATTCAGCCGGGATACAATCAATGGCTAGGGCTTTTCTGTTTGGTTGTTGTCTCAAGGCTACCCCCTCCTCCAGAATATCTGCTTCTTGCTTAATTGGGTCTTCATGACGAGCTGATTGGTTTGGTTGGTTACCCGTGTATAATTCCACTGTGTATTCTTGCCACCTACATTTGATTTGGTTTTCATCCTAGAACTTTGCCATCCTGATCTTTGATGGTAACTGCTTTGCGGGGCATAAATGGAGTCCCCATGCCTGTTTCACATAGGTGAAGAGCTCGCAAGTGGGACCTGGTTTGCACGCCTCTTACAATTTTTTTGCACCGTTCATTCCAGTAATGCTCCTTATCTGCTCGTCTCCTGTTGGCAATTTCAATCGTCACATCTGATAGCCACTGTGTTCTTTTTACTGAATTTTTGTCTTTCAGCTGTGTCCATTATGATTGATCATTTCAATCATTCCTCTGGAGATTTTTCAGCTAATTCAAATCTGTTCTTTACCTCAACCACATACTGTGTTGGGATGTTACTAATATCAAAACGTCTCATTTCAGGTGGTCGTTTAATGGTGTTGAACCGGAGTTTCACACTTGCAACAAGCAGCTGATAATCGGAGATGTGATCGGCACCAGGGAGTGTTTCGATTATTTTTACTGAGCACCTCCAACTTTGAAAGAATCGATCTGATTACGATATCGTCGATTTGGAGCTGTCAATGTGTATAAGTGACAGTTTGTCTGCTCAAACCATGTGGTTGCGATCAATAATCGATTTTCTTGACAACACTTCCGTTCTCCTAAATTTGCCTACAACAGGTATTTCATTTCCAGCACATACTTTTGCGTTGAAATCCCCAGCAATAAAAATTATGTCTTTGGCAGGGGCTTGATCAAATGGTTGTTGGAGATCTGCATAGAATTGTTCGATATCCTCTCATTTTGGATCTGTGGTTGGCGCATAAACCTGCAATATCGTGATTAAGTGAGGCCTTCCATGAATGATTAAGTATATGACTCATTGTCCTTGATGCTGTTAAAACATTGCACGGCCTTAGAGATTTTCTTGTTTGCAATGAAAGCAACCCCATTGCGTCTGATGTTTTCATTACCAAAGTAGTATACTGTGCAATCATCACTACTAAAATAGCCGCTGGCTATCCAGTGGATCTCGCTGATACCAAGGATATCAATGTTAAGCTGTTTCATTTCCGTTTTTATGATGTTGAGTTTACCGGAATTCATGCCGCGGACGTTCCAGGTACCAATGTTGTAAACCTTCGTAAACTGCAGACGATTTATTTCACGTGCATCCTAATGGATTTGTCAGACCTGTGTCATAATTGTCCAAGCTAAGTTCGTCCTTGCTCTTCCCTGGTTGCTTGAAGGATACTTTCCAGCAAAAAATAGTGTAGTTTGCATTGTTTTCTCAAGCTGGGTCATTACTTATTACTTGTAATAAGAGACTACATGATTCCTTGTTCCATGTACAAATGGAGTACACAAACACACACACACACACACACACACACACACACACACACACACACACACACACACACACACACACACACACACACACACACACACACACACACACACACACACACACACACACACACACACACACACACACACACACACACACACACACACACACACACACACACACACACACACACACACACACACACACACACACACACACACACACACACACACACACACACACACACACACACACACAATGTTTCTCTGTCTCTGCATTCACTCTAAAAAGCTGTTTAAATGAGTGCAATGACAGTGCTGTCCGTCACTGCTTGTGTCCCTATTCATTTCTGTGCGCCACAATCTACATTAATCCTTTTAATTCAGTCCTTTTATTTAAAACATACAGTTTTCAAAGGAAAATAGCATTAAAATAGTTTTCTAAAGTATGCCTTTATTTAGAGTAAAGGCCCGTAAAGGGTCTAGAATTGCCCCTAGGGAACATTAAGAGCTTTTGAATTACAATGAAATCTCATGAAATCTATACAAATAATGCCTTCTATGTCAGTGTACTGTTGCACTGCTGTAAATAATTACAGATCTTGCCTTCATGGTACAGAAATACACTGTGTCAGGCCGGTTTCACACTGCACACGTTAGCAGAGCGTGAGCAGCGCATATTTTTTTTGGCGCCCATGTTAACAGGTTAGAGCAGACTTGCTTTGACTCTGCACTGAAAACAACACTGCTATTCTTGTCAACTCTCAAGAATTGTTAAAAAGTTCTTCTCAATATTCTATTAACGTGGCTGTGTTTTACTTGTTACATTAATTGCCCTATTACAGTAAGCCCTGATATCTGAATTGTGAAATAGGTGAGCTTATAAAACTGCTAATTTGAAGTGTGTGTCACAAGTCTGTCCTGTCATATGTAGCACATGTGGTGTTCTGTGTTCCTTTCTCTGTCTTGACTCCTCCTTCCTTGTTATCTGATTATTGGTTAATTTGTCTCACCTGTTTTTCTCGTTACCTTCCTTGTTTGCTTCCCTATTTAGTCTCCCTGTGTTTGTAGTCTTGTGCTGGTTCGTTGTTATCATGTTCCTCGTGTTTCCTGCTGGACCTGATTTATTCTTTGTCTGTTTTGGTTTGTTAGTTTTTGTATTTATATTTACTTTATTAAATCCTCTTCCTGCACTTGAGTCCTCGATCCTTTCCACTATCCAGCCGTGACAGAACGAACCAGCCTTGATGAGGACTCAGCGGAAGACTTCGGGTCAACCACCAGTCGTGCCGATTGACTGCCCGCACTATGACCGGATCATGAAGGTCTCTGTATTGGTTTCCTTGCACCAGGAGGGGAGGAACGTGAGAGACTTTGCCCGGGAATTTTTCTCCGCCAGTGAGGGTTTAGGGTTGGGAAAGACAGCTCTTAAGGACCTCTTTAATTATGCTCTGGATAAGCCATTTGATGTGTCGGAGATGGAAGTGCTGAGAGCTTTTGACTTTTGGGCTTTTATTAACGTTTTAGACCCACAAGGGAAACCTCCGGTGTGGCAACAGGCAGCACCTGCGGAGGCAGTTCATCCCACACTGTCTCACATTCGTTGGCGCAGGAGGAGGAGGACCCCCGTGGCCTTGGAGGATCCGACCTTAGTGGTCCCGAGTCCGGTGGTCCCAGTTCCGGTGGTCCCGAGTCCGGTGGTCCCAGTTCCGGTGGTCCCGAGTACGGTGGTCCCGAGTCGGGGGGTCCAGAGTCGGAGGAGGAGGAGAAAGGCCTCCTCAACAACTTGTCCGGTGGCTCCTAACCCAGAGACCATCCCGGAGGTGACTGCCATCCCTGATGCGCCGCCCAGACGCCCTGCTCTGCCCGCCCAGTCGCCCTGCTCTGCCGGCCCCGCCCGAGCTGCTCGCCCTGCCGGGTCCGCCCAAGTTGCTCGCCCTGCCGGGTCCGCCCGAGCTGCTCGCCTTGCCAGGTCCGCCCAAGTTGCTCGCCCTGCCGGCCCCGCCCGAGCTGCTCGCCTTGCCGGGTCCGCCCAAGTTGTTCGCCCTGCCGGCCCCGCCCAAGCTGTTCGTCTTGCCGACTCTGCCAGTGTCTGTTCCTGAGCCTGTGTCTGTTCCTGTGCCTGAGCCCTGGCCGCCCGAGGGGTCGTCGCCTCCGCCCTGGCCGCCCGAGGGGTCGTCGCCTCCGCCCTGGCCGCCCGAGGGGTCGTCGCCTCCGCCCTGGCCGCCCGAGGGGTCGTCGCCTCCGCCCTGGCCGCCCGAGGGGTCGTCGCCTCCGCCCTGGCCGCCCGAGGGGTCGTCGCCTCCGCCCTGGCCGCCCGAGGGGTCGTCGCCTCCGCCCTGGCCGCCCGAGGGGTCGTCGCCTCCGCCCTGGCCGCCCGAGGGGTCGTCGTCTCCGCCCTGGCCGCCCCGTCTGGTAGCCGCTCCATAAGGAGGGGGTAATGTCACAAGTCTGTCCTGTCATATGTAGCACATGTGGTGTTCTGTCTCTGTCTTGACTCCTCCTTCCTTGTTATCTGATTATTGGTTAATTTGTCTCACCTGTTTTTCTCATTACCTTCCTTGTTTGCTTCCCTATTTAGTCTCCCTGTGTTTGTAGTCTTGTGCTGGTTCGTTGTTATCATGTTCCTCGTGTTTCCTGCTGGACCTGATTTATTCTTCGTCTGTTTTGGTTTGTTAGTTTTTGTATTTATATTTACTTTATTAAATCCTCTTCCTGCACTTGAGACCTCGATCCTTTCCACTATCCAGCCGTGACAGTGTGCCCAAAGTTTTAAACTGTTTTCAGACTTTAGACAAAGTGCAGTGAATGCGAAAAAGATCTGAAATAACATAGCCTACTAAGTTTTTTTTTTGTATGCCTTTCTGGTGTGTCTATTCCTGACTGCAACCCTGGTTCTGTTCTGATGGTCGTTTTGTGACACAAATTTTGAGAAAATGTGATTTCTCTTCCAATTAGCAATTTGGTGAGGGGTATTATTTTAACCATTTTGAAGAAAGCATTTAACCAATTTACCCATTTTTATGATACCATTTTGTCAGTTTAAACAATTTATTTAAGGCACATTTAATTCCAGAGCTTCTTTAAGCCAAGGACCTATTTTTCTTACTGAAGATGTGTGCGACAGGATATTTCTTGTCTAAGAGCACTAGTGTTCCGTCTTGTCTTTTGAAAAGTTAACTTTGCACATATGCTGGTCATGGGGTAGAAAATAAATTTAAGAATTAAACTTGTGGCAATTTGCATTGTACACTACATGTATTTTCCCGTTAAAGTCAAAATGCCATTATTATAAAATGGCGTGTTGAAATATGGACCAAAGGATTATGTAAATGTTTTTTCTTGACATAATTGTGTGGTACCAGAAGTCTAAAGTGGGTCTAAAGTTTAAACCATTTTAGGCCAGTGTTTGTATCTTTCTATTTTTAATTTATTATTATTTTATTTTTTATTCTTTATCATGCAGTTTATTTACATATTTGAGCAATTTTACATTGTCGTGGCAATAAAGAGAAAAAAATACATTAAATAAAATAATTTAAATTATGTTTTATTAACAAAGCTCGGGAGGAGCACGTTCAGTTAATTAACACGAGTGGAGTGCACTCAACACCAACTCGCACGCATCCCGCGTTCTTTCATTTTTGAATTCTCGATAGCTTTTTTTTCATTTCACCGAAATAATCTGTTCAGCTTTCCCCCACAGGCGGCGCAAACTAAATGATTATCTGGCAATCATAGCCGAGCTCGCGCTGTCCTACGGGGAGGACACTTCTACACGTACCATAAACTGTTTTCAGCCAAAAGTGCCGTGCGAGTTGCACAGTGGAACTAGTGCACATACTGGGGCGCGATCGACCCGGATCTCCACAGCAGGGTTTTCTTAGGCTGTAAAAACATTTCTTGCGCGGTCTGCAGATCAGTGGCGCACTCAACAGCATCATGCCCGCAAGTTAACCCTTCCTCTCCTTCCTGCCCGGGAACAAGCACCGCAAAATCCACCAGCTACGTGCCTCGCGCAGCAACCAGTGCAAACCACGACTTCGAAAGGAGAGTCTCCTCTTTTGTTGAAAGCAGACAACCCTGTAACCACTTCAATTCGGGTAAATGTAGCAGACCGCGCTGCCGGTTCTTGCACATTTGTAGCCCATGCCCGCATTGTATGCCCAGTGTATAAATCTGTTAATAAAAAAACAAAAGATTACTTGTCGTCACCCGAACGCTGAATTTACTCATTACCTGCTGTCTCCCAAAACATCATATCCAAAAATCTTCAATCTGCCCTCTTAGTCGTAGACAAGCTTCAGGCTTCATGATTGGCCCGTTCGACGATCCCCCATTTAATCTATTTCGTATTAGCCCCATCGGAGTGGCTACAAGAAAATTCTCGGGCAAAAAACGCCTAATAATTGACCTGTCAGCTCCCCACAATTCCCCGTTCCCTATAAACAGCTTGATCCCTCTCGATGAATTTTCGCTTAAATACCACGACATAAATCAGGCAATCGACATGATCAAAATCGCAGGTCGGGGTGCTTGGCTTGCTAAATTCATCTGCTTTCAAAGTAATGCCTATCCATCCATATTCATGGCACCTATTTGGATGCAAAAGCAGTCCTAAAATATTCGACATGTTATCAGAAGCCGTGTGCTGGATTTTGTCGAACAACTCCGGAATTCCCCACCTCATTCACCTGCTAGATGATTTCTTAATAATCTCGCCTCCCAATGCCATCCCAGCCGCACACTTCCTCACGGTCCAAAACGTTTTTTCTTACCTCGGAATTCCCATCGCGCAGGAAAAAACCATGGGCCCCGCAACATCCATCGAGTTCCTAGGAAATAATTTGGATTCAGTCAAATTCCAAGCATCCCTGCCCAAAGAGAAAATCGACCGAATAATTCTCGTCTCATCTACTCTCCTTAAAAAATCTGAATGTTCAAAACGCGAACTCCTATCCCTGCTCGGCCATTTAAACTTCGCCATGCGCATCATTTCACAGGGATGCCCCTTCAAAGCGCACCTCCTCTCACTCGCGTCCTCAGTCCACTCACTAGAGGACCTTATTTCCATAACCCAAGCATGTCGTAAGACGAACTCGGGTTATGGTTAATATTTCTATACCAATGGAACGGCCTTTCTTTTTTCTATAGCAATCTCGTTTCGTCCCCCACTGACATCCAGCTGTTCACAGACGCTGTGCCCTCAATCGGTTTCGGGGGATTTAATCAAGGTCGCTGGTTCACGTCTCCGTGGTCACCGCAGCTCCAGGACATATATCAATCCTCAGCTCTATTCGAGCTCTACCCTCTCTTAGTAGCAGCTTTTCTGTGGGGGAAAGAATGGTCTGCTAGTAGCATTTTAGTGCATCGCGACAATGACGCAACAGTGCATTGCATTAATAAAGGCCGTTTCCATTCACCTGCTCTGATGCCACTCCTAAGGCGCCTCACGTGGATTTCAGCTTGCGACCAATTCATCATAATTACTAAACATGTCCCTGGGTCAGAAAACCAAATCGCTGACTCCCTGTCTCGTTTTCTGTTTCAGAAAATCAGGATGCTGGCTCCAGAGGCGGACCAATTCCCAACTCCAGTACCTCGTTATTCGGAACTGATATTCCCGTAACCCACCCGCTAAAACCCCTCCTCTACGCATCGCTCGACACTATACTCCAAGCAGTTTCTCCCAGGGCCCTCCAATCCTACGTAAAGGCTTGGAGATGTTTTTCCACATTCCACATTCCACATTCCACATCTCTTATAGCATGTCATTCCCTGATTTTTCTCTCCTTTCAATCACCTCATTTATTTCCTACCTTAATAGTGTTAAGGGCTTACAAGTCGGGTCCATTAAAGGCTACTTGAGCGGCGTCCAGTTTTTCCATAAACTGATGGACGGCGCTCCCTCCCCTGAGATAAATAATCCACAAACCTCCTTGCTGATCAAAGGGATCCAAATATCCCAGGCCACCCATTCTGACGCCAGACAACCTATAACGCTAGACATTCTCACCAAATGTATTCACACCCTCCGCACAAGCTACCAGACCCTCAATACCGCCCGCACATTCGACGCCATGTTCACCCTAGCTTTTTTTGGTTTTCTTTGGTGCTCGGAACTCGCTATCACCTGCAAGTTTGACCCAAAAATCCACCCCACCATCTCAGCCTTGTCAGTACTAGATGGTGAAACAATCTCATATTTGATCAAGCAAAGTAAGACCGACCAAACCAAAATAGGTAATTTCATCTACATTTTTAACCTCTCGTAGCCAATCCAACCATACCAGTCAATTCTGGCATATCTGCAATGGAGAAGTTCCCAAAGCTAAATCTCCTCTGGAACCCCTGTTCATTGACAATTTCAATAAACCCATGACACGCTTTTGGTTTCAGAAACACCTCAAATCCGTTCTCCAACAGTCAGGCATTCCATCAAAGGATTTTTCAAGTCACTCCTTCTGTATCGGGGCAGCAACTTCAGCAGCCCAAAAAGGCCTCTCCCAACAGCAGATCCAAACTCTCGGGAGATGGTCCTCAGATGCTTTCCAAAGCTATATCAGGACCAACCGGTTCCACATTAAAAAAGCCCACCAAACCCTCATCAGGTAAAGAAGCAGAAAAAAATATATATAATTCTGGTAGAGCACTCTTCTGGTAGAGCAAGTTTTCTCTTTCGTGTGTGAGAAAATCCCCTGGTGAGAACTTTCCCGGTAGAGCACTTACGTTTTCTCTTTTTTGTCCAGGGACGCAGTGTGAGAAAATCTCCCGGTTAAGTGCTCATTTTCGACTTTTCCCGTTTCCTCTTTCTGCCCAGCGAGTTTTTTGTCCCACAGCGGACGCAGCGAGAACTTCCCGGAAGAGCACTTACGTTTTCTCTTTTGTCCAGCGACGCAGTGTGAGAAAATCTCCCGGTCGAGTACTCATTTTTCTCTTTTCCCGTTTCCTCTTTCTGTCCAGCGAGCTTTTGGTCCCAAAGCGGATGCAGTGAGAACTTTCCCGGTAGAGCACTTACGTTTTCTCTTTTGTCCAGGGACGCAGTGTGATAAAATCTCCCGGTTGAGTACTCATTTTCCTCTCTTTCTGGTTTCTCTTTCTGTCCAGCGAGCATTGGTCTCACAGCGGACGCAACGAGAACTCTCCCGGTAGAGCACTTAGAGTTACCGTTAGAGTTATTATCGTTAACATTATCATTATAGTTATTATAGTTAACATTATCGTTATAGTTAGTCCAGCGAGCATTGGGCTCACAGCGGACGCAACGTGAGAAAACCTCCCGGTCGAGTACTCATTCTCCTCTTTTCTGGCTTCTCTTTCTGTCCATTGAGCATTGGTCTCATAGCGGACGCAGCGAGAACTTCCCGCAAACACTGGCCTCACAGCGGTCGCAGTAAGAACCTTCCAGTAAGCATAGGCCGGAATTGTCACTCAAACGTCGGTGGGTAAGGCCCGACGGCCACGAGCCGCCCTCCTGGTTGAGCATCCAGGCCCCTTCTCGAGATGCCAGCCCGCCAAACTCGGCACTCATTTGGGGGGGTCTTTAGTCCGGCGGCTGTCCTCTGCTCTTTAGCCTTTTGAGGGGAGTACTCTGGGTCCGGGCAAAACTCCAAGCTCGGAGCCCTCCCTCCGGACAGCACGCCAAATACGCATTAAATCTTATCCACTCTAATTATATGTAAGTGTGAACTCGTGAAATTATGTTTTATTAACAAAGTTCGGGAGGAGCAAGTTCAGTTAATTAACACGAGTGGAGTGCACTCAGCAGTCAATGATAAGAGGTATATATAGATTCAGCAATATCACCTCACTCCATTGATAGTTTAGCAGCATCCCTCCACCGTCCCTTCTCCACACTTCCAGTCCTAAACACGTACATAGGGGGGAGTACTCTGGGTCCGGGCCAAACTCCGAGCTTGGAGCCCTCCCCCCGGACAGCACGCCAAATACGCATTAAATCTTATCCACTCCAATTATATGTAAGTGTGAACTCGTGAATTAAAGCCATGCACATTTGTTTCCAATTGTCCAATCAGTCACCCCTGAAACAAAACAACAATTGCTTAAAAAAAAAAAAAAAAAACTGACATTTGTGGAGGCGGCTGGGAACACCAGTTCTTTTAGTTATCAAATCCCTGAATATGGACATGTACAGTACTAATGTAGCTTTCTACCTCTGGAGCACACATAGAAAGTATTTCAGTCATCTCTTGCCAGTCTACCTGCTTTAGAAATATTGAGACAGCTCTCAACAATCACAGCCTTCACATAGGCTAGTCCATTTTTTTGTACACCCATTGAAGTTTTCCTGTCTTCCCTTGCCTGCATGACTAACTGTTCCACTGTCAGCCAACCACCCCCCTTCACAAGAAGCAGGTTTTAGTTATTACTGCTACCTGCCAGATAGAAGCAGATTCGGGGTTAAAAAAGCCTTCTGAAATGGTCACTAGGCAGGTGTCTTTATAATGGAATATGGCTAGTCAAGAGCAGATGTTTTCTTCAAGATCGTGCTGAAAGATCAAAAGTAGCTTGTGAAGGTTAGATTTTGAGCTAAGTGGCAGCACTTTTCTCCCGACAATCAAGCATAATATACTAGCCAATACGTTCATTTTATATACCCTTTGAAATGTTGATCTGATAAATGCACTTTTCTATAATGGTGACCAACCACTGATAAACAGTTTCTTTGTTTTCTTTTTTTTAATGGATGAATCTAGATTCAATCTACTGTTTTGTGACAGAAATTAGGGGGAAGTATTTCTAGGGCTGACAACAATAAAGTGTAAACATGGTTAGAAATCAGTAATTCTATTTGTCCCTAAGACAGCCCAGTTTTAATTGAATTAATATTTAACATTACTCTAGAGATTGGAAATAGATCCAACTTATTGGATAATAAACATTTCTAGATAATATTTTAATAATTTGTTTTGTCTTTAGTATAAGTGACAATATAAAAGCCAAGTAATTCAGGGAGTATTCCAGAAAGCAAGGTATTTTACCGTCAAACATACCCTGAACTCTCGGTTGATTAACGCAAACCTTGCTTACCCGAGGTGTGCTGGTTCCAAAAACGTGTCCCATCTAGGAGTAAGTTCAGCCAACCCAGAGTATGTTCATGGTTAACACATAAAAAATTCTCAACAGAGTGATAAATCAGAAGACAAATTTCTTCTTCTTTTGTTTAATGGTTCGTATATATATATTTACAGTCCTTAACTCATTATTAGACCACCACCCAATGTAAGGTTTGTGCCACAGCTGCCCTTCTAACAGTATTGGTGATTACCAAAATGTATGTTTCTGTAATGGTTAATTCACCATATGTGTAAGCTCTTTAGTCACAGTTGGCCAAGTCAAAATCCGGACTTGAATCCTATTGAACAAATTTGGGATTTAGTGGATTCAAATATAGATTGCATAAACGTTTAATCAAAAGCAAGTCTTTGAGAACAACTAAACTATTTGGAAGTCAATAACAACAGAGACTGTACATAAAAACAATGCCAGCTGTTATCAAGGCCAAAGGATGCCATACAAAATATTACGTGTTTTGGTTATTATGTGTGAATAAAGACTATTTAGTAGTTTCAGTTTGTTATTTGCCTAATAAATGGCAATCATTTTTTTTATATATATATATATAGTCTATATGGAAACGCTATCTTTAGGTTATAAAATAACCTGCAGGGAACGTTCTGACATTCTCTTTATAAAATAAAACCCCAAAACAACCTGCATTCCTCTTCATCTACACATGTTGCCTCAAGTTGCTGTCTGAAATATTGACTGTGTTCATAGATGTTTTATATTTCGACTTGGATGGTTGGCGTTTGAATGATAAGAGCTTTTAAAAAGATTTCCTCATTTGGCCAGCAGAAGGTACATGAGAAGTGTAGATAACATTGTCTTGAAAGATGGGGTCATCTTTGCAGTTTTTTTCTTTCTTAAATTTGGTCTCTAGTTTTGCCCTCTGGAGGCCCACTGAATTCCTGATGAAGATAGTAGAGACATGTGGCTGGCATTGAGTTACAAGCTTTCTTGGAATTGATCCTGGCTGTGCTCAAGTTGATTTTGGAGTTATGACTGCTCAGCTTGCTAAATCTTCTGTTCTCAATCGCCATAGCTGTGCCAAAAGGTGATTTGTAGTTGCAAACAGAGCAATGAAAACACTGTGGAAAAAAAAGAAGAAAGAAAAGTAAGACCAACCAATATGAAAACAATACCAGAGCCACTTTTTGAAGCCCAAAACATTCACTCAGCAACACTAAGAGAATGAATACCTTGGCTTATTGTAGCTTATATGATACTACTTTTTGTTTAGGCTATATATATTAATGTAGGCTTCTTCGGAGAACAGACTGGTTCTATTTTCATAGTTCCCCTTTGAATATTGAAACATATCCCAGATATACACTCACCTAAAGGATTACTAGGAACACCATACTAATACTGTGTTTGACCCCCTTTCGCCTTCAGAACTGCCTTAATTCTACGTGGCATTGATTCAACAAGGTGCTGAAAGCATTCTTTAGAAATGTTGACCCATATTGATAGGATAGCATCTTGCAGTTGATGGAGATTTGTGGGATGCACATCCAGGGCACGAAGCTCCCGTTCCACCACATCCCAAAGATGCTCTATTGGGTTGAGATCTGGTGACTGTGGGGGCCATTTTAGTACAGTGAACTCATTGTCATGTTCAAGAAACCAATTTGAAATGATTCGAGCTTTGTGACATGGTGCATTATCCTGCTGGAAGTAGCCATCAGAGGATGGGTACATGGTGGCCATAAAGGGATGGACATGGTCAGAAACAATGCTCAGGTAGGCCGTGGAATTTAAACGATGCCCAATTGGCACTAAGGGGCCTAAAGTGTGCCAAGAAAACATCCCCCACACCATTACACCACCACCACCAGCCTGCACAGTGGTAACAAGGCATGATGGATCCATGTTCTCATTCTGTTTACGCCAAATTCTGACTCTACCATCTGAATGTCTCAACAGAAATCGAGACTCATCAGACCAGGCAACATTTTTCCAGTCTTCAACTGTCCAATTTTGGTAAGCTCTTCCAAATTGTAGCCTCTTTTTCCTATTTGTAGTGGAGATGAGTGGTACCCGATGGGGTCTTCTGCTGTTGTAGCCCATCCGCCTCAAGGTTGTGTGTGTTGTGGCTTCACAAATGCTTTGCTGCATACCTCGGTTGTAACGAGTGGTTATTTCAGTCAAAGTTGCTCTTCTATCAGCTTGAATCAGTCGGCCCATTCTCCTCTGACCTCTAGCATCAACAAGGCATTTTCGCCCACAGGACTGCCACATACTGGATGTTTTTCCCTTTTCACACCATTCTTTGTAAACCCTAGAAATGGTTGTGCGTTAAAATCCCAGTAACTGAGCAGATTGTGAAATACTCAGACCGGCCCGTCTGGCATCAACAACCATGCCACGCTCAAAATTGCTTAAATCACTTTTCTTTCCCATTCTGACATTCAGTTTGGAGTTCAGGAGATTGTCTTGACCAGGACCACACCCCTAAATGCATTGAAGCAACTGCCATGTGATTGGTTGATTAGATAATTCCATTAATGAGAAATTGAACAGGTGTTCCTAATAATCCTTTAGGTGAGTGTAGAACAGTGAGGAAAAGGGGAAATGTTTCTGATTCAGATAATTAAACACAACATGCCAAGCACATGCACGCATTACAGGATTCCTCCAGACTGCTGAACTGTGCTTTAGAGAATTTGCATAATATGGAAATGAATTTTGCATGTTGTGTTCCTGAGTGTGTGGTATAGGTATTGTGTGAATGAGTAAATCTTAAAGGGGTCATATAATGCCATTTTTGTACAAGCTAATATGATTCTTTAGAGTCTAAATTAAAACTTTGTAATATACTTTAATTAAAAATTCTCATTAGTATTGTAAGAAAACACTTATTTTACCTGGTCAAAAACAGCTCTGTTTTCAGCACGCCGTTTCAGTGCATATGACTTTAAATGATAATGAGCTTTGCTGACTCTGCCTCTCTGGTCTGTGTACACCGTTTGTAACACAATACCATAACGCGTTGTTCACTATAGATGTGGGATTATGAATTATATTGAGAACGTCGTACATAGAAAACATGCCGTAATGTACCCTGAGTGTAAACCTTAGACGCATTCATTGTGAAGCGTGCATCTAGCGATTTGCAAAGATTAATATAAATATTAAAGATTAATAAAACGATACACTCACTTCAGTTATTTTGGAGGTTCAGCAGGAACACGAATAGTTGGTACTTCTTAGCAAAACCAGCTTTATACTGACCCTCCTCGTTTATAAGCAGTCTGGTGTGTGAAATGATTCGCGCAAATATGAAAGCATTGACGTTGCTCGTGGGGAATATTCCCTTCGAAAACAAACTCAGCCACTGCGTCTTCAGCGGTTCGGATTTAGGAACATTAAAATGACTGCTGTGTTCGTTATTACACCCAAGAACAGAACACCACAATCGCTTAGACGCCATTCTGCTCATAGACAGTGCTCCAGCATATCAACAATGACCGCGCCGGTCCGGTCCGCGCCGCGCAGACTATGATTGACAGCTCGCTCCCTCACGAGCGAGGGCGGGTCTGTGTTGAAACCCGGCTGTCAATCAACAATCGTGGGAGGGGCGTCCGTTTTATTGACGTCACAAAAACGAACGGCTCGATTTGAGGCAGGGGAAAACATATAAGGAGATTAAAACAAAAACACTGGATGGATTTTTATCATTATATGATGTTTGTGTACAGGCACTGCCAACACACATTTCAGTACAATCAACTTGTAAAAGTGCATGTACCATTATATGACCCCTTTAAGAGAAAAATGTATTTGTGCATTTGAGACATTGTGTGCATAACAGGCTCTGTGTTAAGTCTTATCAAGAATATGTGTGCTTAGATGTCAACTTTTGTCAGCCCAATCACAAAGTTCTTTGAAAAATTACAAAGGAAGGATTTGATGGCATGTCAGTAGATGCATAAACAATATTTTAATTCCAAAGCTCATGAATATCACATCAAACATAATACATTGTCACTCTCAGAGAATAACAGCATCCAGCTGCTTCTGGTACATGATGCTAGAGTATTCATATGTTAACAAAATACTTAGTTTATTGAGTTTGTCACTTTCACCATTATGTTCTGTTTGTTTTATTTTTCATGGACCTTCTGTTTGTTTATGTTAATTTCCCGCCACTCATCAGTTACCATGGACACTAACACTAATCATCACAGCTGTTTGTCATTGTCTCATAATCACCGTGTATTTAAGTTCGTCCTTGTCATTCAGTTGTTGTCAGGTATTGTTTGTGTTAGCACGCTGTCTCACATGTTGGCTGTTTACTCTGAGAATTATATTAAATCTTATGTTAATGAATCATCGTCTTCATCTTCCTGTAACTAAGCGTTACAGTCACACTCATAATTTTCAACCTCTCTCTGGGAAAGTATTAAAAAATCTAGGAAAAGCTTGCATCTTGGAGGCAAAATGTTGAAATTAGAATCCATTTAAAGCTTTGCATTGGCTTATAGGATAAATGAATACGGTAATCTGATATGCACCAGGTCGGAATTTCATCTGCTCAGTGGGATATACATATAGCCTATTAGTAAGGAGTCAGAACAGGTGGAATCAGCAAAGACAAATGTAAGCGTATAACATTGGGTTATTTAAATCACATATGACAATTAATACATGACGATGTGCTTGAACTTCCTCAAAACACCTAAAGGCACCTTATGGCAAAAATAAACAGTGAAGCATGCTGTAAATTAATGTAACCTCATCCCACATCAGCTCTTTGAAGCTGGTATGTCAGAAAAGATCAATATAGCCTAACTATCATTATGAAACATGTAAATGTATTTTTGAAAAGGTGCTCAAAAACCACTACATTATATAATCTAATGAAGATATGGAAATAATTTGTTGCAATTTGTTGGTCTGTTCATGAAGAAAGCTTTTGATTTCAATTATTTATCACCATGGCACTTAGAGCCCAAAGAGGCTTCCATTAAATGGATTGCATGAGAGAGCAGCTCAACAAGAACATCACAAACTATTGTAAAGGCGCCTTTGTGTTATCACAGTATTCTATAAATATATTTAGAGAAAATTCTTGATAGGTTAATGTGGCATCTTTATACCCTTCAGCCCGTGTTGTGTCTCCTCCTCTTTTCCTCTCAGCAGCGGCAGCAGGGCGGGAATCTCTCCATCAGGAGCGCAGCGCGTGCAGTAGCAGCAGTTTAGCTACTAACCCGCGCAGCAACTTTACTCAGAAAAAAATATCTGTTGATCTTTTATGGATCTTTCCTCGCTTTGATCTACTTTCCCCTCAAAGAAAGCAGAGAGGTTCGTCTGAATCAAGAGTGGGGGCGTATAGCCTATCTAGGTGAGACGTTTTTTATATTGTTTGTGGTTAGGAAAATGTTGTTTTGAAAGATCACGTGGTTTGATTGAAATTGGCTCTATTTCAGATTAATGGGAATTTATTATTTATTTACTTTAGGCTATGTGGATTTTAATATGAAATCATATAGTTAATCAATCGTTCCTTCATCTATAAGTAACTGTAACTGAACATCGCGTTCACCTTCAGTTAACATTCAGCATGTGGTCATTGTTCCTCATGCCAGCAGAGGACAGCACATCTCAATGTGTCAAGTCAGAAGGTAAATATAGCCTACGGCTTATAGATCAAAACAGATCAGTCAATCAGTTTAATGATTATAAAGGAAATATAAGCTTTCTGTTGTGGTTGCCCTAGTGAAAAAAACCCTTAAATGTATTTAAAATAGGGCTACATTTATTTCATACTAAGTAAAGCCTATACTACAAATCCATTACTGACATATCGCTTGAGACTTACTGATATAAATATTATAATAACATTTTATTTGGCGTATATTGCACAATGCACATTTCTTAATATTAAGCCTAAAATGTGTTTAATATCACTATTAGTAAGGATAGGCTATGATCTCTGTATTTCCGGATAACTAAAGTGAAATTGGTTGACAAAATTGGTTGTTCCAATTTAACAGACTTTAAGTATACCAATTTAGTATTCCAAAAGTACAATTGCAGGGTATTTATATTAAATACATAAATATGTAAATGTATTTGTAGGCTATACTATAGCATAAAATAAATGCATTTCAAATACATTTTAGTAAATATATTTTCTATGACTATGAAGGAAACGGAATAGACACAGGTCAGGTGTAGCACTTTCAACCAGCACTTTTGAGTGCACAATTTGCTAAATTTTCATTCATCTACCTGCGCCCAACTTTTAGGCAGTGATAAACTGCAGTCTATAATCAATGCTGGATCATTGATCTGAATTGGATTTTACTAAAAGGCTAGCTTTTTAATCTTTATGAAATCATTAGTTCATGATGATTGAATTGTGAAGACAGTATCTTGTTTCAAGTGATGTTTAAAAAAATGTAATTGGGAAAAACTTCTTCAGTTAACTTGAATCTATGAGTGGCATCTGTTGGACTTATAAAACTTCATTCATAAAAGTGGCATCATCCTATTGTGCTGCATGTATTCGAAGGAGTGTTAAGCCTACAGTTATGTTTACAGTTATGAAAGAGATAGGCATTTTCTAGAATAGTGACTGCCTTAAATTTCCACAACATAAATTCTGATATTATGTTGATAATATGTTGTATGAATGAAACAGCAGCCAATACCTTATTGTTTGTCATGTCATAGAATATAAGTAATAAGCATGTCAACCCTTATCTTATAATAGGGCAGAAAATATGGTTATTCTGATTGGAGAGGAAATGTTTGGGGGAAAAAGTGGAAAAAAAATGAAACCCTTAAATTCAACACAAATTCTTCATATTTATTCTGTAATATACTCAAGGCTGTCAGTCGTGAGAGAGGGGAATTGACTTTGGTTGATTATACAATGACAAACCTGTTAGTAAACATTTTCTACAATTTTCTGTTAGATAAATTGCAAAATTAAAATGATGCATGTTTTTCAGATCACATAAATTGTGTAATAATGTATAGTATAATAAATAACTCATGTCGCATTACATAAAAATCGTTGTTGAAATGCTTTATTTCATGTCATGTTTCTCTCTCCATCACCACACACCTCTTTTTAGGAAAGCTGATCGGCGAATTGTGTACTGCCTAATTTGCAGAACACCACAAGACAAGTTATATAACAAAGATAAGAAGGGGTTGAAACATTTGATCAAACAGTGCATGGAGAGTTCAAATATTTGGGGTGAAATTGCTGCTGTTTTGGATGGGGAGCTCTGAGAAGCTAGTTAGACTTTCAAAATTCACACTCCAGACGGGGCACAGTGTGTACAGCTGCGTCATTATTTAAACACAGTTCACCCGAGTCCACAAGACAGTTTGATCAAAGTATAGCACCATAAATGTACAAATAATACTTTGTTTAGCTATAGCTGTTGTAGAGCCCTGCCAGATGTGGCAGACTGAATTATGTTTTTTCTCTCATGTAGTTGCAGATTTAAAGTGGGAGATAAAGGATTTAATAAATTTGGAAGGTGGCTGATTGAAAATAACTACCCAATATGTATTCAATCTATACAAAGATGAATGTATATATTTTGGTCTCAAGTTAAAAAGGAACACACAGTCAAATACAAAAAAAAAAAAAAAAAAATGATTTGAAAGCTTTCCACATAAGTGGACTCATTTTTCAATGGGTTTCAACTGTTATCGGAAAAAGTTGGCAGTATGATAATAACAGCTTAGTATTTCCTGTTCTCATGCGTTTACACCGCATGGGTGGAAAAAAACGTGATTTTGTTACATACTGTAATGTCTTTTTTTTTTAGAACAAAATGTAATATCACTCATTTTATAATTTTTTTCTCTCTCTACATTTATGGGCTTTATGAGGGATTTATATTTTTAAATGGGTATTTATAAAATATCCTTTAAAAATATCCACATTTCTAACTTTCATTTTTGAAGATAACATGGACATGTGCCATGGTTTAGCGGAAAGTTGATGCCATTTGCTAAAAAACAAGCATCACTCACTGGCTCACTTTTGCCATTTCCACATAGGTATACATCTTTTCACAAGTTTTTTTTTAATGATTTATGTTTAGAAATTATAAAATCATTGTGTGTGTTTACTCCATCGTGGATGTGTTGTGGTGTCACCCCTTTTTTGTGTATGTTCTGCATTGTAACAGACATTGTTTGAAAAATTATGTAACAGAAAGTAATTTTTTGTAGTCTCCCATTGACTTCCATCGGTGATTTTGTGTGTGTGTGTGTGTGTGTGTGTGTGTGTGTGTGTGTGAGAGAGAGAGCATGAGCGCTCCACATTGTGGATGTGTTATAGTTTTGCTGCCACTTCATTTATGTGTAGTGTTCTGCATTGTGGCAGTGATTTAGTGATTTTGTCATACTAACATACAACCAGATTCAAAGTCATCAAGTCTCATGCCATTTTGATGAAGGGAACATGAACATCAAGCAATGTTCATTTCGGGTCACCCTATACCCCAACAGCGCATAAGGGTTAATCATATTAACACATAGCTGGCTTTAAAATCAGTTTTTTTCTTTTCCTTTTCAGGGCCACAGACTCACTAAAGGCTGTTTATAATTTAGACAGCAGGGACAGATATATGTAAATTACGTTATTAAAAAAAATGTTACGTTACTAAGAAGTTTAATGTGACTTATCTCAGCACTGCTCAGCAGGGTTATTAAATGCAGGGGAATTTCTTCCAGCAGATGGCTTTCTACATTGGTAGCAACAGTCTTCTTGTCCACAATTCATCATAGATGATAGACTGTCTCCATTGACATCGGTTTTAAACTCAGCACAGAGTCATTGCTCAAAATACCATGCTAGTTGTGTGCAGCTGTTTTGCAAATTGACAAAAGAGTGATTATCTTGTCAGATCTTGCCTCTTGTCCGTCTCTGCAGTGTGAGTCTTCATGCTTAATGAATGAGCTTGAGGAACTCCACTGTATTGCTTCATAATCCTGAGAGAGTAGGATTAAATGTATTTTATTTGTAATATATCAATGCAAATCATGGTCCTTGTTCCTGGCTTTGTTTTTCAAAAACAAAACTGCATTTTCACTGTAACTGAACCTCATGGAAATCAGGTAAGGGGATTAAATACCAAGCCAGATAAAAGTGGCGCACAAAGCAGGCAGGTTAGGTGTAAAGGATGTTGCTTTATTCAGAAACTTTATGGACAAGACTAAACCTTCTGCCATTAAATTGCATTAGCACCTCAGTCCTTTCTGTTTCAGCTACATTCTGGGGCATTATACTGTGATTTATATGCCCTTCTCAATAGAGAGTAGGCTACAGTAAAAAATGACTGCTGTGATTGTCAGAAATTCCCAGTATAAAATATGGTGACAATGTTTCAGGTATTACGGGATAGCATATTGGTCCCTGTATATTTTATAACTGTATATTCATGTGATAAATGGTATAATGTTAATATGCCACTCTACTACAAAATCAACTTTGGACCTTGAAATATACTACTACTACTACTACTACTACTGATAATAATAATTATAATAATAATATTAAGGCTGCAAGCAGCATTTAGCGGTGTTCAAGCAGTTAAGGCCTTTAAGATTTTTAAGCACACAAGCATCAAAAGACATTGGGCCCTATCTTGCACCCAGTGCAATTGACTTTGTACACCGACGCATGTATCATTCGTACCCGTGCAAAGCGGACTTTTCCCTCCACAGACGCACGCCGGCAAACTACGGAAAATGAACTTGCGCTCCCTGGGCAGTTCAGCGCAAAAAAGGAGGCGTGTTCCGGCGCAAACAATCCCTGGTGCTATTTTGCAGTTCCAGAAAACAATTGCGCCACTGACCAGAAAAAACCTAGTCTAAAGTCAGTGGCGCGTTGTGCGTACATTCAGATGCTATTTTAAGCGCGCATGCTTGGCCATAATACAGAGTGTGAACAACGCGCATACACTTTAGATGATTCTCTCATCTACACAGATGCATTTTACTTTTTTGCAAATTATACATTATTATAAGGAAAAATATTAAAACACGAGGGAAATCATTGTTGTGTCCATGACGATGGGAAAAATAGGCATAAAGCTTACACATTTACCCAAATTATTATATGCATGTTTAACCGAAGCTAATTTGGGTGGGTTTGTCCCATCCCCAATGTCACTTCTCTTTCTTTTACGGCTCTGACGAGAACATCGATCTCCTCGACTGTGAACCGATTCTGAAGCGCGCCTGGTAAATGCGCTGTTATAATAGTATTGCGCCATGGAACAAGCGCACCTCGTTCATCATGCTCTTAAAGGGAATGTGATATGACGCTCTTATTGGTTTATTTCCCGTTACGCCCAAACCACACCTATGAATAATGAGGCTACTTCAGACCAACCCCTTTTAGATTTGCGTCGAGCGGAAGAGTCATTTATCCCGCCGGTAAAATAGCAACAGCGCCGAGATCCGCCCACAAAGTTACTTGCGCTTTGCGCTTGACACTTGCGTTTCAGATCGTTAAAATAGGGCCCATTAAGTTTTATGTAGCAAACATTTAACCACTGACATCATGGAATAGATCATGTTTTAGCATGATTTACCATGATATACCACATTTTAGTGTGATTTTTCATGATTTGCCATGTTCCAGTATGATTTACCATGAATCTAGAATGATTTACCATAGTTTACCATGATATACCAAGTTCTAGCACAAACGCCCTAGGAGTTATGAGCGATTTAAATGACCCTGTTGCAGCCACCCAAATGTAAAATTTCAACTTTTTTTGATAATTATTGATCTAGAGAGTCCTAGACTGGTCTGGTTCCGATCGGGCGAAAAACCAGGGACTAGTTCGCAAAAGTAGGTTTTGGACAAAAGTCGACATAGCAGAACATTTTTGCTGCCTAAATCGATTTTGGAGATATACATTTTTTCCGTCTTGAGCCAAGGATCACAGTGGTGTAAAACGGTCTGAGTCTGAGTCAAACGGTTTAGGAGGTATGAGCGATTTAGTACTTTTGGTTGCTGTAGCGCCACCTATGGGCCAATCGGGGTCATACTCTGATAGGTTCTCCCCAAACTGAGGCCTACCATCTGGCCGAGTTTCAAGTCTCTAGGCCTTACGGTTTGGGCTGCACGATGCGTTTTAGGGGAATATTTTTTTTTTTTTTAAATCCTAACAATTACAATAGGTTTTCAGCACTTCGTGCTTGAACACCTAACAAGTAAATCAGGTTAATCACAAGTGGCCTGTCCATAAAAAATATATGGCCATTACGAGTCATGTATAGACGGTGCACAAGGTCATACACACAAACACCATCAGGATAACACACATGACACAGCATTCGAAAAAAGAAAGCTGAAGACTAACATTTTCAGGATGTCTTTTTAACTGCAAAATACAAGGTTATGAGATTTGTTATTTATGATTTCCATGTATATATCAATGTAAGTGCATTGCTTCGTTTGCAGAGCATGAATGCAAGGCAATAATAGGACAATATTGGTGGTACAACACTTGGAATTTCTAATATTTAACTCTTTCCTTTTTTGCATTTGCTGTTCAGTCATTCAACACAAAAGCCATTCTCTGAATAAAAAAAACAAGACAGACAAATGGGAGAGTGGACAATACAGAGCGTCAAACCACATTAGCTGGGATGTGATGCTTGGGAAAGTCATGTCCTTCAGAGTTCAATATAGATCACATCAATTTTATAAGACAGCAGTGATCTGAAAGTGAAAATGGCTTCCAATGCAGATGAAGTTCTGTCCATAAATAACGTTCTGACTATAAATAACGGATGCATGGTAATGTATATGTACATATGAAATGTTGATCAAGACTTCAAGGCTATCGCAGATTATTGTTTGCTTCTTAGCTTATTTTTTATGAGCATTTTAAGTCAGTCCTGCACTGATTCTTTTTACCAACCCTTTTTAAAAATACAGCTTTGTCTCTACCTTGTCCACAATTTGAGTCAGCTTGATTAAACAACTTAATTCCTATGTAAATGCAGTCTGAAAATTCCTCCCAATCTGTATGTTTGTTGCAACGCTATCTCACGACCAATTCGTCCGAATTTGACGAGTGATTAAAAGATGGCGAATTCGTACGAATTCGTACGACCTCATTCGTACGAATTTGTACGATTTGTCTAAACCCACGTGATGGGTAGGTTTAGGGGCGGGGTCAGGGGTAGGTTCGTACGAATTGGGCAACTCGTCAAATATGTACGTTTTAGCAAAAATCGTACTAATTCGTACGAGTGAGGTCGTACGAATTGTTACGAATTAGCCATCTTTTAATCACTCGTCAAATTCGGACGAATTGGTCGTGAGATCGGGTTGGTTTTTTTATATTATTTTTAATTAAATAGAGCAATTATTTTTTTAAGCTTTAAGTGTTTGTAGACTGTAATAATCTTTTTCATTTGTTTTTTTGAATTAGCTGATGCAAGCTGGTTTCAAATTAAGGTACTTTCCTGTTATCCGGACCCCACCATATATCATGGGCGGGGTTAGGGGTAGGCCATCGTCCCTGATTGGTCTTAACCCCAGTGACGGGTAGGTTTAGGGGCGGGGTTAGGGGTAGGCCATCGTCCCTGATTGGTCTATCCCAGTGACGGGTAGGTTTAGGGGTGGGGTTAGGGGTAAGCCTCATTAATTTTTGCTAAAGTTGCTGGTTTGTGCAACCAATATGTCTTTTATAGAGAAGCCCTTGTCCTCTCACCTCAAAGAACAGTCAAGGTGAAGGTGAAAATGACAGTAAATACATGTGGATTGAACCTTGAATTATACATGCTATCTGCCATTTAGAAACACCACATCAGATTGCTGTTAAATATGATTAGAGGTCTCTGTCAGAACATGATTCAATGCAACATTTAATTTCTGACATTATAACTATAAAAAAGAAAAAGAAAAACATCTCTAATGTGCTGTCATATGCCAACCCTACTTAAACTTGAGCTCAACAAGATCTCAACAACATCTCTCAACAAGAGTACATTCACATTGGAAGTATTTTCCAATTAGGAAGCATAAAATACCAATGCAGCCATTAAACTGCTTTTAAACAATTGAGAGCACTGCATAAAAGAGGCTCAATAGTCTTCTTCATGTAATATCTTACATGTCACACTTGTTTATCCTGCATACATGACCTTAAGCTTTCACGAGGAAAGGAGCTTGCTTGCAAGATGTGACTACAGTTTAAATTATGCATGACCTCCCAATTTTAGCCATACAAAGCACATACAACACATATTTGGTTAGAGATTGGAATAGAATTTATAATATTGAAAGCACATTGCATGTTAATGCACGGTAATGTGCATAAAACTGAGAGTGTATTCGTGCACATCTCATTTAAATAATGACATTTAATTATACCTTGTGGGAATATGACATTGAAGTGGCGGAAATATTCTCCTCAATATGATGTGAAAGATATGAAGGTTCCAGTATCATATAGGGCCTATATGATACTGGAACATAGGGTACAATTGGGCTAAAGCCACACCTTAAGAAGAAATGTGCTTTCCACTACTCCCATAGTGTATGATTGCATAAAAAAATATATGTTTGTATTGAACATTTATGGAGCAATTTTGTTTAAAAATCTTATAAATGTATGAGGTGGCGAGGGGGGCCTTTTACCACACACGGGGTAAAAGGCTCACCAGAATAGGGGGAAATACTTTAGCTAAAATAATTTATTTTTTAATAATGTCTAAGTTAATACTTGTTCAAAACAATCACTTTAGCAAAGTTTGTAATATTTTCTGTTTATGTAAAAAAAAAGAAAAGCATTAATTTATGTTCAATAAAAATACTGTCATTAAAATACGTTAAAATTAAAAATATATTTAAAAAATACAGAAACAAAATTATTTTAAAAAGTAATGATTCTGAAAGCATTGAAGGAGATCCCATAATTTAATATAGATTTACACTAGTAACAATAAATTATATTTTATTATACGATATGATTAATGTCATATTTTTAAATATTATGGTTTCATTATAAATATGGTCATTATCTCTAAGTTGGACACTATATGAAATTTCCCATCTGAATGTAACCATGTCATGTCAACAAATGGAAAGGTCAGCCAGTTATTTATTATCATGTTAATTATAATTGTGCCTTTAGCCCTGACAGCAGGGGCGCCTTTACCCCAAATACCATACTTTTACATAATATTCTTGCGTTATTGAAAAATTGTTGCTTTAATTAGCTTGTATAAAACTGTACAAGACCTTTGTCTCAAAATATATTCAATAATTTTATGGATTCTCATTTGCAACTTAAATCTACAACATTTAAAAAAATTGTAGATCAAATTAGCACAGAATCAACTTTGCATTGCTGTCTGCGATCGCATCAAGGATCAGGCAAATTTCCACTGCATCTTGAAAAGCGGATGTTTTAGAAAGTTTTTGTGCCATCTAGTGGTTTAGAGGAAAATAATATCAAAGGTGCCTTTTACCCCGGCGCGCCTTTAGGCCGTTGTACCGTACTGAATAGCTACTTGAATATTTTTAAAAGGTATGACAGGGATGATATCTTTTTTAGACTATGGTAATCACCTTTTGTCTCACATTTTGGTCTGAATTGTCTCACACTCCTGCTTTGAAATGTAGGAAAGGTCAATCATTTTTAATTGGTTATTTAATTAATTAATTATTGTTCTCTCCTCAGAAAGATGGCGATCACACTATTGGACCCCAACTCCACTACATCATCTCTATTTTTCTCTCCTGTGGAGGACAGCCACAATGTCTCAGTGAACCGTACCTCCTCTCGTCAATATCATTATCCAAACATCACCTACGTGGACTTCTATCTGCACGAGCCCTTGGTGTCTGCTATCTTCATTGTATCCTACCTCCTCATCTTTATTGTGTGCATGGTGGGAAATGGAGTGGTGTGCTTTATTGTGCTAAGGAGCAAGAATATGCGCACGGTCACCAATATCTTTATTCTCAACCTGGCCATCAGTGACCTGTTGGTTGGCATCTTCTGCATGCCCACAACATTGGTGGACAACATCATCACAGGTAAGGCCCTTCTTGCTATTGTGATCAAATGTTTTCTGTGTTTACTTGAATTAAATTTAAACAAACAAAACAATTGTTGTTATCTAATTAGTTACAGTAAATATTATTTTGCACAGTTCACCGTCTAGGCATAATTACCTCCAAATATTAGTCACTCTGTTGCTGCTATGACCACCATGGTAGATCATTTCCATCCCAATACAATTGCTTTGAAATGATACTATAGTTAACGTTTAAATGTTTATTATATATTATTATATATAGGTATAATTATTCCAAAAATATATAATGTCACAGGAAACACAGGACAGATGAACTCACAACAGTAGAGACATAAAACAAGCTTAAATTGTCAGGGTTCTGTCACTTCTGTCAGGTCCATAAAGTCAAGAACACACAGACAAATAATTAAGAATTATTTGAATAGATTGCAAACAGGTTGATGTTCCTGAATTGAAATTTGGCGGTATGGCTCTGTTCAGGGAGTCCTCTGACCTTTCATGAGCACCATGAAATAGCAGAGAGTCAGAGGACAGCAGCAGCAGCATTAGGGAACGCTCACACAGTTTTAGACTGTGAGAGCTAAAATATCCCCCCAAACAAAACCACACCTGGCAATCCTCTGTGATACAGAGGATGATTATTTAACCACATGAGCTATTCCCCCCAAAACAAAATTGAGTGTCTCGAACGGTGTCGACTGAGCCGCCCTAATTTAGCGATTTATAATAGTAAAATATTAATTAATTACTGAAATGACTAATCAAGACCGCAATAGCTAAAACATGCTGTTACCTAGATTATCTGTATTTAAACTGTTTGACAGTCTACAGTGTAAGCTTTATGGATAGATGACTAATTCACCTCTGAGAACGAGCTAGATGAATAAATTAACAGCTGATAGCGCATTCAGGGGCGTTAACTGAGCAGAGCGCGAGCAAAATAATGATCAAATGTGTTTTATTAACGAAACAAATCAGAGACTTGAGCTCATGGCTTCTGGTCGTCAAGAATATCCCGAACATCGGGACGGAGGTATCGTTCGTAAGCAGCAGAAACCACCGCCCCATAGCTTAAAGGGTTAAACCGGAGCGAGTGTCGCCGCCGTAGTTGTTGCACAATGCGTAAGAATGAGCTGTATACGGTCCGGAGGCAGTCCGCAGAAGTTAATTCCTATCACAGCCAGCTGTTTGAATCTGCGCTGCATAGTGGTAAAGGCCAGCGTGAGCAACGCGATCAGTTGCCAATGACAACAGATAACGCACGTAGCCAATATGATCGCATAAGCATTTTTATGAAAACGACTAGTTAGATAGCCCAAATGCCACACGGATAGCATTAACAAGAAGCATGTTGCCAACACACTGACAGCATTAACAAGAAGCATGTTGCCAACACACTGATAGCTTTTAGCAATGAAAAAAGGAACTTAGCTTCGTGAAGATTTTCAGAGATGAATGGAGAATGAATCACGTCGAGTCCTGTGTCAATATTTGCAGCAGAAGCGAGCAGCGAGCCAGCAGAAGCGAGCCAGCAGAGCGAGCAGCAAGCATGTATGAGCAAGGTGAATGAGCTTTAAATAGGGCGCCTTGTTTGAGCTTTGGCCATTGAACAGCGAGGGGAGTTAACCAGCTAATGCGGCTCAGCTGGAGCAGATCAGCTGACGGGACAGTGTTGATAGCAAATAGCATAAGCAGCGGCTTGACTACCTGGCCTGCCAGAACTGACGCTGACGCTCAATTTCTGTCTAGTTTATTTCTTGGTTTTGTGACAGAGACACCTGTTTTGTCATGAAGGAGCTAACAGTTAGCAACTGTTAACAGTTAGAAACTGTTTTGTCGAGCGTTCTCGAGCTGTGCGCGTTCTCTTGTTTGTATGCCTTGTTACATGTTGGGGGCGTGGTGTTTGGATCCCGGCACGTCAGTCTAGTTTGGTTTCGGTTCTGTGTCGGGATTCGGACATTCATGCTCCGCGTATTTGTATTCTGTCGTGAGCGCACAGGATGAGCTTTCGCTCATTCTCGTCTTGTCGTGTGTGCGTGTGGTTTCGAGTTCGCGTGTTTTGTTCGTGTTTACATCGGCCCCGGGCTTTCATGTCATGTTTTGTCTTGTACTGTCTGTGTAGCACGCAGCTTGTGTTTTTCAGTAGCTGTGTGCTTTCATGTTGTCCTGTTTTGTGTGAGCACATGGCTTGTGATTTGCTTTACTTGCCATGTGCTTGTGGTCAAGTCATGTTTGGTGTGAGCACATGGCTTGTCATGTATGTTTCCTTGTGCCATGTGCTCTCCTGTCAATTGTCTAGCCCCGCCCATCTTGTTACCTGATTATTGATTGCCCTACCTGTCCTCCCTTGTTACCTTCTTTGTTTGCTCTCCCTATTTATTCTCCTTGTGTTTGCAGTCCTGTGCTGGATCGTTGTTACCTTGAGTGTTTCCCTGCTTTTGTCAAGTCGTGTCGAGTTAAGTCTTGCTGTCTTGTTTTTCCCCCACGGGGTAGTTTTTGTTTGTGTTTTTATTTTATCAATACAACCGATTATTTCTCCTGCAATTGAGTCCTCACTCCCTTCACTCAACCTGACATAAACGTCACAACACCACACCATTAAATTTACTACACGCAAAATAAACAAGCCAATTAGATCTATTCAAAGATAGTTTGATAAAACCAAATGCACCACTGTTCAGTCAGTGGTGACAAAAAGTGTCAAGGCAAGTTAAGCCACCTTTATTTCTATGGCGTTTTATACAATACAGATTGTTTCGAAGCAGTTTTACAGTGAATATAGGAAAATTATGCATTTCGGGCTGTTGTACAGCTGAAGTCAGTTTGGTGTTGATTCGGTTCCGTTGTAAAAATTATTAAATTTGTTCATTTCATCTATAAAGCAGTTCTGCAAAAAAATATGTCATCGACCAGCTCAGTTCAGTTCATTCATACAACAGCGTCAGTACAGTAATAGTCAGATCAATAATACTTTTGAATATTAAGTGTCCCCAACTAAGTAAGTCAGAGGCGACAGTGGCAAGGAACCCAAACTCCATCAGGTGAAAGAATGGAGAAAAAAACCTTGGGAGAAATCAGACAATGTGTTTAAATGTGTTAACTTTTCTTTGAAGGATGACAAACATGGTAACACCAGGGAGTCTAAAACAGCCACATGATATAATAGTCTTGTCTTGTTTTGTATACTTTTTTTGTGTGCTGCATGCACAGGCACTAAATGCACATTTAATTTATCAGCATATCAAGAGGATGAATTATAGAACCGGGGAAGAAAGTGTAGGCAATTAGTTGGCTATCAAGTGAATCTGACTGAACAAGCTCTTCCTAAACACTCTGAAATTGGTCACAATGAAGGCTGCTAAACCAAGCAACATTTTTTTTCTTTTGCTCAGTGAATTCTTGACAGAGGAATTACATTTTTCATTAGCCGCATCCTCATTTCTTTCATCTGGTTACCATGCAATTATTACAAACCTCGAAGCCCACCAAGTGTGCTTATCCATCAGAGAATCTACAATCACAATCAATGTGGACCTCATGGAGCTGTCATGAATCATAGTTCTCACTAAGTTCTTGCCCACCGAGATGTGTTCCCAGCTGGAGCTTAACAAGCTTACAGTCAGTAAACGGGAAGAACCGTCTATTGTGATAAGCATCTGAATGCAGAAATTAACTGAAGAAATTATACTGCAATACTGCAAAGACAGTAGCAGAAAAGCAGTTTGATATTGTTACTTTCCAAGGGATTTTGGGCCTTTGATGTTTTCTGTACAATAGAAAGAACTGTAGATGACATGAGAACGTACTCGGTTACCTAATGTAACCTCGGTTCTCTCTAGAAGAAACCAAATGCACCACTGTTCAGTCAGTGGTGACAAAAAGTGTCAAGGCAAGTTAAGCCACCTTTATTTCTATGGCGTTTTATACAATACAGATTGTTTCGAAGCAGTTTTACAGTGAATATAGGAACATTATGCATTTCGGGCTGTTGTACAGCTGAAGTCAGTTTGGTGTTGATTCAGTTCCGTTTTTAAAAAATTATTAAATTTGTTCATTTCATCTATAAAGCAGTTCTGCAAAAAAAATATGTCATCGACCAGCTCAGTTCAGTTCATTCATACAACAGCGTCAGTACAGTAAGATCAATAATACTTTTGAATATTAAGTGTCCCCTACTAAGTAATGGAGAAATGGAGACCAGGCCCACGACGAGGCCATGCCTCTAGTGGAATGAGCCCTGACGCCCAAAGGGCATTGCAGACTTTTAGACGCATAAGCAGCTGCGATAGCGTCCACTATCCATCTGGACAGGCTTTGTTTCGAGGCGGCGAGACCCTTGGTACAGCCACCAAACGAAACAAAGAGCTGCTCCGAGCGTCTGAAAGGGGCGGAGCGCGTAATGTAAACCCTCAGCGCCCTGACAGGGCAGAGGAGATTAACATCACTCTCGCTATCGTATGCTGGCAGAGCCGATAGGGAAATGACCTGCGCTCTGAAGGGAGTGCCAATCACTTTAGGGACATAGCCATGTCTTGGTTTGAGGATGACTTTAGAGTCATTTGTTCCAAACTCAAGATACGCAGCGCTAACGGATAGCGCGTGTAAGTCCCCCACACGTTTGACTGATGACAGAGCTGTCAGAAAAATGGTTTTGAGCGAGAGGTGCTTTAGATCCACGGAATCTAACGGTTCAAAGGGATATGTTTTCAGGTCCTCTAGGACCAAAGAAAGATCCCACATAGGAACCGACGGGGGCCGCGGGGGATTCATCCTCCTGGCTCCTCTAAGGAAGCGGATGACAAGCTCGTTCCTTCCTATTGACTGGCCGCCCGCCACATATACTTTAAGCGTGGAGGGGGACCTGCCCTTGTCCAACAGCTCTTGAAGGAAGCTAAGCAACCGTGAGACCCCACACGTTCGTGGGTCCAGATTTCTGTCGGTGCACCATTTGGAGAACACAGACCATTTAGACGCGTAAAGCCTTCTCATAGAGGGAGCTCTAGACTGCGTGATCGTGTTCATAACCCCTTCAGGCTGGACAACGGGTATCCGTTGATTAGCCATACATGCAGAGACCAGCGCTCAGGATGGGGATGCCAGATTGAGCCGCGGGCTTGAGAGAGGAGATCTTTCCTCACCGGAATCGGCCAAGGGGCTGTGCGTGACAGCTGCGTCAGCTCCGGGAACCAGATTTGGTTCTCCCACCGCGGGGCTATAAGGAGCACCGAGTGGCGCGTTTCCCTGATTCTTTTGGTTACCTGTGGCAACAGTGAGATCGGAGGGAAAGCATACAGCGGGCGTCTGGGCCAGATTTGGTTCTAGTCCTCATTCTTTGAAAAGAACATCGGGCAATGAGCGTTGTCTTTTGACTCAAAAAGGTTGACTTCCGCTTTGCCGAAAAGGCGCCATAGAAACTGGACTGTTTGGGGGTGCAGGGACCATTGCCCCGGGGGAATGTTGTTCCTGGACAGTCTGTCTGGGCCGTCGTTCAGTTGTCCCGGCTAGGGCTGGGTATCGAGTTCGATACTTTTTAGGTACCGACCGAATTACCTCGAGTATCGAAACATGTCTTGTTTTTCGGTACCAAATTTCGATACCTAAGGGGTTAATCTAGTCAACGTCAGTGAAACAAAAAGCATGCAGCATGATTAGCTGTGGCAGAAAAACACTAACGTTAGTTTACGTGGTTGCCCAGAGAGACGTGGCTCGTCGCACGTGAGGCTGTAGTGTGTGTGTGTGTGTGTGTGTGTTTGAGCGTCCCAACCGTCCTAACCCAGATAGATAGAAAATATGTGGAAAAGATCAAAAGTGTACCTACCTATGTACCACACTCGATGCCAGAAGCACGCGATGCAAAACTTTCGACAAGATAAATGCTACCAAGACCGGCAAAACGATAAATCTGATAAGGCACTTAAAAGCGCACAGAATACACTTGAAAAGTAGAAAGTTTATCCGTCTTCGACTGCAAGAACTGGAGCGCGTCACAAATGAACCGAAACTCAGCGTGTAGGATACTTGACTCACAGACATGAAAAATAGGCATATAGACGGTTAAAATATGTCTACTTTTAAACGAAACAATTAGAAATAGTTTATGTAATCCATATATGCGCGCGCGCGTTCACTACTGCAGGAATGACGAGTCAACATCGCCATATTCATCTTTGCTGCCAACACACTCAGTAAACACTTGTTTATTAATACAAAATTAAAATATCTCCTTGCTATTTTATCCCGACACATCCATAATCATTAGGCTACTTTCGCCAGTGCTTTGCGGCAAGCTTTATGTGTGCTGAGTGTGAGGCATATATCCCGCACCCCAGTAGCCTATATTACTTCAATTCACATTTATTTGTATATCATTTTTCACAAAACATATCGTTTCAAAGCAGCTTTACAGAAAATGCATGTGTCTAAATTTCAATTTAGAGTGATCTGTTATCAGAGGTGACTGTGTGCAATGCATTTCAATTTATTTTTCATTCAGTTTCAGTGTTAAACATGCATTAAGTTAAGGCAGAAACAATGAGCTCATTGAAGTAAAGAATACATGTTGTTAAATGATTAGGAAACATTTAGCATTGGTGGGACTCAGTGTAAAAAAGTCAACAAACTGAAAAAAAAAAAGAATTAGGTAATGCAATTTTGTTCAAATGGATTTCCTAAAATTGGTATCGAAAAAAGTATCGTTCAGGAACCGGTATCGAAGTCAAGGTATCGGAATCGGTATCGAAAATTTTGTTACGATACCCAGCCCTAGTCCCGGCACATGTGCAGCTCTCAGCGAGCGCAGTGAGTGCCGAGACCAAACGAGGAGGCGTTCTGTTAGATCACAGAGGTTCCTGGATCTGACACCGCCCTGACGGTTCACGTAGGACACAACAGACATGTTGTCCGAGCGGACTAGAACATGGTGGTCCCGTATGAACGGGAGGAAGCGCTTCAGCGCGTTCTCGACCGCTATCATCTCCAGACAGTTTATATGAAGGCGTTTCTCTCGGTCTGACCACAGGCCAAAGACCGGTCTGCCCTCGAAGAGAGCGCCCCAACCTAAGTTGGAGGCGTCTGTCGAGATGACCTTTCGATAAGAGACAGCTCCCATCGTCACCCCCCCCCCCCCCCGCTGGTACCAGTCGACCGCTAACCAGGGCTGCAGAGCTGAAACGCAGCTCTGAGTCACTCTGATTTGGAAGCCCATGCTCGGTGAGGCACCCTAGCGTTCAGCCAGCGTTGCAGCGGGCGCATACGCAGTAAGCCCAACTGAAGCACTGCTGCAGGTGAGGGCATACAGCCCAGCATCCTCTAAAATGTTTTCAGAGAAGCGACGCTGCCCTTCTGAAAAGACGCGGCCAGGTGTCAAACACGGCGCGCGCGCTGTGTGGATAAACGAGCCGTCATAGCCACAGAGTCCAGTTCTATTACCAGAAAGGAAACTAACTGACTGGGCAGTAATGAGCTCCTGGTCCAGTGGACCGTGAGACCCAGGTTTTCCAGATGACTGAGGAGCACTGTTCTATGAGATCAGAGTTCTCTGACTGTGCCAGAATCAGCCAGTCGTCCAGTTCAGAATCCGCATGCCCTGATTTCTCAAGGGGGCGAGAGCCGCGTCCATGCACTTCGTGAATGTACGGGGTGCTAAAGACAGGCCGAACGGCAGGACGGTGTATTGATATACCTTGCTTGTGACGGGGTATTATCTGAATCTGAAAGTAAGGTTCTTTCAGATCGAGAGAGATAAACCAGTCCCTCGGGCGAAATTGCGCGAGAATTTGTCTGGTCGTGAGCATTTTGAACGGTCTTCTCATGAGAGCTTTGTTCAAATATCTCAGATCTAAGATAGGTCTGAGAGCTCCGTCCTTCTTGGGTACGAGAAAATAACAGCTGTAAAAACCTGACTCACTCAGAGAAGGAGGTACCGGTTCTATGGCCCCTTTGCACAACAGTTTCACTATTTCTGCGCGGAGTATCTCAGATGTGCTACTTCCGCATTCACTTTCGTCACGGTCCGTGCTCGAAAGCGCGGGGGACGGCGAGCGAACTGTAGTGAATAGCCCTGTCTTATTGTGCTCAGCACCCATTCTGATATCCCTGGAATTGCTTCCCATGCTTTTACATGTACAGCTAGGGGCAGTGACAGACACGGGGGGTATCATGTTTGATTGATTGATTGATTGATTTTTATTTAAAAGGGACCATGTGCAATTAATAACATAAATGTAAACATTTTATGCATTACACCAGAGTTAGCCTTAGGCTAATTTACATCTGCAGTCCCCAGGTACAAATAATACAAATACATACAGCACAGATTAAAATATCAACATTATTCAAGAATATGCGGCATATCAAACATAAAACATCAAACGTTGTTCAAGAGCATATAACATGTACTTAATGCCCCTCACTGGCACACACACACACACACACACACACTATAATCACAACATACAATGGTATGCCCACACAAAGCCCCTTCTCAACCCTTACCTCAACCCTACAATAAAGAGGTAAATGTGACTAAAGAAAAAATGATATTACCCACTGACAAATTAGTGGATGCATTGTTGTGAAAGTTTTAAATGTTTTTTTATATTATCTTTAAAGGCTCCAAACAAGTCACAAGTTTTTATATTATCTGGAATTGTGTTCCATTGTATCACAGCTTTGATAGAAAAGGCTGCCTGCCCAAATGCTGAATAGCGAAAGGGTACAGTGCAGCTATATACGGAAACTATTCTAGTGGTCCTCACAGAGCCACGGTAACAGACAAACTCACGCAAACAGGTGGGGGCCAGACCTTTTAAGATTTTATAAACTGTGCATAAATTTGAGAATATTCTAAAATTTTCAAAAGTTAGTAGATTGTACTTATGTAGTATGTCACAGTGATGGTGCCTGAGTGGCTTTTTGTCAAGAATTTTCAGGCCCTGTTTGTACAGGGATTCTAAGGGCCTAATTGTTGTTTGGCTAGCCTGCCCCCAGCAGGTGATACAATATGCGATATGTGAGAAGATAAGGGCATGTAAAAATATCTTAGCAGCCTCTATTAATAGAGAGGATCTAATCTGTCTATAATTTGCCAAATTGTATTTAATAATTTTTGTCATTTTCTTTGTGTTTTTTGAAGGTCAGGTTTGAATCAAGCAGCACTCCAAGATATTTAATTTCAGTAACAGTCTCAATCTGTTCACCTTTAAAGCAGATGTTTACGTCTAGGATGTTTAGTTTGGTTTTGGAGAAGAACATGCCTTTCGTCTCACCTATATTCAAGGTAAGGCAGGATTGGTCTAACCACTCGGCCACTCCAACCAAGGCGTTGATTAATTTAGTTGCAGCTTGTTGAGCTGATGTTGCATGGGTGTACAAGACTGTATCATCAGCATAGAGTTGTACCTCTACATCGTGACAGTGCTGAGGTAGCTTGTGTGTAGGGGTGAACACTGAGATGTGGGCACATTTTCTACACTTATGACACCAAGGGCCTGAGCCGGATAACCAGACATTATACTCTTTTTGAGATTTCTCTGGGTCACCGTAAAAACGGCGGTTGTGTGTATCACCGACACGTTGGCAGCCAAATACATCGCTGCAGTAGCCTTTTCTGAGGGGACTGACAGGGCGAAATACTTTGACGGTGATCCGGCCGCGGCGGGACCCAGCCGTCTTTTGCTCCCTGCTGCCACTAGGAGGACTTCGCGTGCTCGGGTTTCAGCAAAATCTTAGGCCGAGGTCCCCGCGGGGGAGGCGGCCTGTGATGGCTGGATGAGCGCAATCTAGATCTGGGCCCTTCTCGTCCCACTCGCGGTGGAGATCGGCTTGAAGGATCTGGAGAACAGCCATAGAGTGCAGGGCGGACGCGGCCTGTCCGGCTGCTGAAAACACGCGGCCGACGAGAGCTGACGTGGTCCTGCAGGCTTTAGACCTGGAAGCTGGCGCTTGGCAGTGGCGATGAAGGAAACAGCCGTCGAGTCTGTTAGGCGCCAGCTAGCACATTGAGCATCTGGCTCGCTCATAGGCTGTGCTGCAGCAACTGCACATCCAATGGCCCGGGCGCCTCTGACGTGCGACCGTGCGACCAATGAGCTAGCCCTACGTCATTACAAGATCTTCAGTCTTCACGGACCTTCGCGGGGTTTAAAGTCCCACTCCGATCATATCTTGAGCTATTTTTAAACATTCCCAGTGGTCTTTAAATTATGATTATGCCATTTTTAGCCAAAATCACAAAACCTGTGCCGTTTTCTGGGACTTCGCTTCAGCAGAGTGGCAGTAGCTCATTAGCAATTCGCCTCTGCGTTGTGGGCGGAGATCGTTAGATTGGCTCCTGACAGAAAAGCGCCACTTTGGCCGCACTGTGCTAGCAAACAGGCGGGATCGTTGAACTAGCTCCCGACAGAAAAAAATAAACTTACCGGTAAAGACACAGGCTGTCCAGTTGATGGTGTCTTGATGGAAGGCACTGCATCCGGCTTCAAAAACAATTTACTGACGAAGCCCATTTTTTTCTCCTGCCAGTTGGTGAAACAGTCTTCTGTGAAGTGCTGACCGCAAACCGATGTGTGGGTTTTAACATTGCCGTGACCAAGGAACGTAATCCATCTATCTCTCACAGCAATATATTTTGGTAAAGCATGAAAGCTAATACCACTATCTCTTCTCTTAGCATTGCAACCCGCTACCGCACATAGGTGTTGATCTGCCATCGTCTTGTCTACTCCTCAGAACCTGAGCGGGCGGGGTGGAGGGGAGTATGAGCTTGTGGCCCCGCCCAGTGGAGTTACTACGTCACAACTCCAGTCTATTTTAGCAGGCATTTTAGCGTCTGCTACTGATTCACAGCCATTTGAATGTAGAAATACTCAGAAATACAACTTTGAGCTTATTTTTCTCAAGATATGTCCTCTAACATCAGAAAAATGCCACAAGAACATGTTAACACCTAGAAAAACATTATTTTCATCGGAGTGGGTCTTTAACCAGACAGTTACACGACTCCACCAATCAGATGCATCACTGTGGGATTGTGGGATTGTTCAGGACTGTGGGTAAGTACTTATCCAAGACATCGCGAATAAAAGGCATTTATCTCAAAACAAGGTTAGTGCCCCATGAACTTTTGGCATTTATATGAGCATTATCCAATCACTTAGTACAGCCGTAGCTGGTTTTAAGTCTACCATGAATGGTTACGTTTTTATGGCTTATACCCAACTGTCAATGGAGAAAATGTATTGAATTCTTACTTCCGGCACCGGCTGTGGGCGGGACTGTGATGCTCTATGCCTTGTAGTCCCTGCCAGTCGTTTGTTGTAAAAAGCAATTTCTTTAAAAGAAAATAACCCCCTTTGCTTTGAACTTTGAGCATCGTAACTTTGCAGATGTTGTTTATGCTTAAACAGCAACACTACACACTAACTGAAATTAAAAAGCTGAAATCATAATCAACCACCCCTTTTCAGAACCACTGTCCTAGCACATGGTAGACCCTTTGAAATTTCACAATTACAATCATCTGGCATATCGGCTTGTCTGTGTTTTGTTACGTGGACTCTTAGCTTGTAGTTTTGCTTTGTTTCCTGATTCCCTTTTTATCCCCTAATTGTCCTTAGCTATGTATTGTTTAGCTATTTATTGTAGTTCTCTTGTAGATACATTTGAAAGATACTTTTTCTCTACATTTCAGCCTTCCTTCCACACTGAGACAGTGTTTTAGTCCTTCAAAAACAGAGCTTTTGAAGATCCTCTCTGTGGATGAATTTGAAAATTCTGTTTTCATGCTGTGGACTGTGAAAACAGAGGTATTTGAAAACAATGACAAATGATGCGTTGCTATGTGGCACATATTTTACCCATAGATATCTTTAGGTATGACGCCATGCACCTGCTGTTTGCTTTTCATGGTGTTGTTAAAAATAAATATTTCTATGTACAATCTTCCTACAACTTTCCTGCAAGGAAGACAGAAAACATAATTACAAAAATAAGTTTTACTCATGTGCAGTGAGATGATTTATGTGTTTTCAGACATTTCAGTGTGGAAAATGCTAATATGGACAGTGTTTTGAAACAAGCCGTTTTCAAATGTATTCTAATGTAGACGTAGCCTGGGTTTCTTGTACTTAGACATGCACATTATCATATTTATGTTGTTAAAATCTTGAGTACCTTAGATACTGCAAACAGACACTGAAATTAACAACAAAAGCACACTAATAGTCATTGATTTGGGAGCTGCTGTATGAATCCTTAGTAACAATCATCAGCCACCAGAACTATGGCCAACCAGCAATATTCTCTTACTGTTCCAAGCTCACGCTTCCTATCCTGGGTGCATTTAGCTGTTACATAGCAACATTATCCGTGGAACTTTCTATGTGACACCTTTTGACGGCTGCTCTTTGCTTGGCTACCAAGCAGGCAGAGGTGAATATCATTAAAACACTGAACTTCCTTAGTTTTGTCTCCACCAAACAAGACTACAGCAGGCGGGCTGCTAAAGAGTTTTATTTCAGGGTAATGACAACACATCATGATGTACAACCAATATTTCACCCTCACCAGAGGTGCTTTTAATTTACTCCAAACTTCACACCTCCAAAACCAGTGGCGGGCCGTGCATTTCACACCTACTTGAATTAATAACTTTTAATAGTGGAGCAGCGCACAGACTCTCTATAATTGTTGTGAAATTGCTGTTTTTATTTTGGACTGGCAGTTAAAGGGTTAATGCGGTGAGTTCGGAAAAGGCCGGGTAGAGAGAAACGAGCGAGTGAGTTCGGCTTGTGCGTTATTGTACAGTGGTTTTTGCTTTCCGATTATAAGTTCAAAAACGGAGCCTCCCTTGTCTTGTCCTTCAAGGGTTACAATAGTCCCTTGTCAGACGTTACAATTGTATGAATGTTTGAAAAAAAAGAAAAAGTTTCGATCATAAATTTCCAAGAAAAATTACGAAGAAAATCATATTCACCACGGGAAACACGGGGGCAAAAAAAGCATTATACTCACCAAAACTACTGATTATTTTTTTACACAAAATCCATCCTATTTTTTTTCCTCAAAAATACTTAAATTACTCTGTTGTACAGATTATCTGTGCGTTCCAGTCCCAACAACCTTTTCTATCGCTATCGAGGCTAATCCTGAAAGTCGAATCTATCCCGTCGTATTTCTGGCATAAGTTTTAATTCGCTTTAGGGCTGAGATTGTCTGCTCGACAGAAGCAGTGGACACAGGGACAGTCACCGCAAAACATGACGATGTGTACAGCTGCCCCATGCTCTCACACAGATTTTTTGAAGGAAATCAATGAGCTCAGCGGGACTTTTGCCTTCAAAATCAGTCATGGCATACATGACAGTCAGTCAGTTCTGTTATTACCCGGACAGAACGAATAGAGTTCCGTGACTCTGCGTTAAACTGGATGGCTGAATAAGGCATTTTTCCGGTAGGTTTGAACCTGGGTTCGAGGAGGGAAAGAAACATTAATTTGTGGGTTGAAAAACTATTAAATCTACAGGAATATATTTTAGTTTATGCAGTTCGCTACAGATGCAGTTAGCTAGCTCAGCCTCTGACTACCAGTAATAGTACACACTCTGACCATCCAATCATAGGACGTGAAAATGCCAACGTTATTGTACACCTGCTAGATGGCCCCAGTGCTGTCAAATTGAAATCTGATTGCCTGTTTAAATCTGACTGATTATCTGATTGGTTAAAGCAACAGTTTAATTGCCATTAATTTTAAGCTACAGGCGCCCGCACTATTGATTCTGAAGGCCTTGGCCATGGCAACACATGATGGCTGAAATATAATTGGATAAAAGTTCTAACATAAACATACACTACTTGAAGCAGCGCAACGAGGAGAAAAGCTATGAAATTAAGAGAATGGACTATTGGGAATAATTTAACACTAGAAGTGCCAGAATTCCATAACTACTAGAACTGTTGAAAGGCCCCCATAAACTCAAGGCAAAGTCCAAAGTCCAAATTCAATTTCTACTATAAGCAGCTCTTTTTGTGCAGCTCTTTTTGTACAGCTCTCAAGTGCCTCAACTTTTGGTATTTCATCTGCTGCTCAGGTGTTGGAAAATGCAATCCACCAAACACTCTGTCACGTACTGCTCTGAGACACAAAGGTTGAGGATACAAATACAGTATTTATTTGAAAGGGTAATCCAAACACGTTATCCAAATCCAGGCAAGGGTCATACACAAACAAGCAATCCAAACATTAACAGAAAAGGGCAGAGGCAAGGAGAGAAATCCGAGGGAACAGGCAGAGAATCAAGGTAACCAGGACACAGCAGAAACAGGATTCAAGCACACTCAGAATTGCAGATCATGGCTGATTAGTCTAAGCAAAGGATTATGTAGTTTGTGGATGTGTGGTGATAGTCCGGGTTGGGCACTCTCACTGGTGATAGTTACATGAAGACACCGGCGTAGAGTCGGCTATCTTGTCCGAAGACACAGGCGTAGAGGCTGCCATCCTGTCCGAAGACACGGCGTAGAGTCGGCCATCTTGTCTGAAGACACAGGCGTAGAGGCTGCCATCTTGTTCAAGGGCTCTGGAACAGCGGCGGCCACCTTGGGACGAGACTCTGGAACGGTGGCGGCCATCTTGGGACGAGACTTGGCATGACGTGAAGAAGCTCAGGCTCGGCGGGCATGGCGTGAAGAAGCTCAGGCTCAGCAGGCATGACGTGAAGAAGCTCAGGCTCTGGTGTGGGAACCAAAGGACAGGGATATACATAAAACACAAGACTAGCAATCATCAGACCTGGGCATGCTGGTGACTGTGATGGGCGAAGCTCCGTGGCCACTGGATCTTTGTGTGTGGTGCCCCTCCCCAAAAAACATTTAGGGGACATGTCCTCCTCAACGTCCCCAACAGTGAAGGAGGAACGGAACCACTTAACAGCAAAGCATAGTCTATGTATTGTTCTAGAATAAGTTTGTTCTGTCCTCAAGGCATAAGCGATCTTATGGGCTCAGCTAAGCCATGACAATACAAGTCCTTAAAAACAGCATCTTTCCAGTTTAACCAGTTGGCGAGAGCACAGAACTGTTCAGTGTAGACCTCTATAGTACAGGTACCTTGACGTAGAAACAGAATTTCCTCTGCTGGATCCATGTATGGCAAAGTCTTCTGTCACGTACAGCTCTGAGACACAAAGGTTGAAGATCCAAATGCAGTATTTATTTGAAAGGGTAATCCAAAAACGTTATCCAAATCCAGGCAAGGGTCATACACAAACAAGCAATCCAAACAATAACAGAAAAGGGCTGAGGCAAGGAGAGAAATCCGAGGGAACAGGCAGAGAATCAAGGTAACCAGGACACAGGAGAAACAGGATACAAAAACGCTCAGAATTGCAGTATAAACACTAAACAAGACTTCCCAGGGAATTATTCTTCTTCTGTTTCTTTTTATTTTGACAGTTTGCAAACGAGGTGCATTACCGCCATCTTCTGGACTGAGGTGTGATCTCATTGGGATGTCAGTTTACAAAAAAAAAAAAAACTAAATTCTATTTGCAAGCTGAGTTTCTTTCAGAAAGATCATAACTTCCTTAATTATAGATTGTGTGCCATACAAACTCAATAGGTTTTTTAAACTCAATCCATTCTTCGTTGCCCTCTCTAGTTCTTTCCTTTTTCAGAGTACTTTCTACATGTCAAGAGTACATGTTTTACATTTTCCGCTTCTCCACAATGTATACATAGACTTGACAGACTATGTAGATTACACAAATACTTTATATAATGTGGAGCAGAGCTGCACAGTAAAAAACAGACCTAAAATTATTATAATTAAACAGAGAGTGATTTTAATGTTTTTGACAGAGTATTGTTAGTATATTTTTGCTCTGCCAACAAAATCAGTTTCAAACCAAGTCACAGCAGAAAGCATTTCATCTTTCAAAAGAGAATAAAACGCGCTATTTAAGCGATCTAAGCTATATTTAGGCTACCTACAATCCACTGTAGGAAACAAAACTCGCACAATTATCTATTGTTTATCAGCGATTAAGCAGCGTGTGCAGCTTGTTAAGGACTCACTGCAGGTAAAGACAATTTATGTCTATATATCCATAACAGTATAAAAAATTAAAAAAGAGTATAAAAATATGAGGACACTTTTTGATGGAGGACCTGTAATGTAAATGCCCTTTCACACCGGACGCGTAACGAAAAAGCGAAACGGAAAAGCGAATAGTTCGCGTCAAAACCATTCAGCCGCGACGCGAATTTGCGACGTTCAGAGCTTCAACATTCCAAACCTTTCGCGCTGACAGCTGAGAAAACACAGACACTTCATCATCATCATCATCCTTAAGACGAGCTTTTTGTTTTCTTTATAAAGACAGAAAAGAAGGTTTTGTGTTCAGACTGTCTGTTCTTTAAGATTGGGTGCACTGTGCACCCAATCTTAAAGAACAGACAGTCTGAAGGGGAGTATGCTAATCTTGTAAAGTAGCTAAAACTTTGCCATAAAGAACCGGCCAAAGTAAGGATTATGCATTAAACATTTGAATTGTTTATTAATAAAGTGTTTTCTGACAGTTTTCGGTATGAGACGCGCTCCAGCGGCGGCCTCCGTGTCCTAATTATATTGTCTACTATATTTGCTACTTATTCCTATTAATCCAGGCAATTTGTTGATGAAACATTGATTAAAATTAAGATACAATTTATACAAAACGAAATTCACTTTAAAGAAAGGCTTTCTACAAAACAAAACTTAATAAGTGGTCAAAATTATGTCTGACCAATTCCAAATGTTTTCGATATATTGGGCATCTTATCCTTTCTCATCTCATGCGGTTCCCTTTTCATATAGATCATCAACATAGATTAAATAAAAAAAATAGCATTATATTATTTAAACGTATATATGAAACGTATGTTTTGTTTGAGTTTTTTTTTTAACTTATAGGCCTATTTAAGCGTCACCCCACTCCGCTTTATTTACGCACATGCTCTGGTGTGTGGCCAGGCCTATAGGCCTACATGCATGCAGAAATAATATGAAACACACAACCATGAATGTTGAAAATATTCCAAATCAATTATTTCCCTCCTAGTCAAAAATACTATAAATCATCAGCACGCACTTCATCAACTCACCGGAGACACCAACTATCCCAGCTATTTTATCCCATACCTCGTTCTTTTGCTGGTAAGAAACACCGTCATGTCATAAATGATAGGGTATGCGTGCGTTGAGATGCGGAATAGGCAATATACAAATGCTGTCATTATAAAAGGTTTCTAGTTTCAATGTATTGCTTGTTTTTAGTTTACATTTCATGTTGTGACACTTCTTTTCTCTCGCACATAATGCTGCTACGTCAGAGCAGCCAAAGCGTCAAGCGCCTTTGTTTCCTTGTAGGCCTATGTGATTGGCTGAAGCCTTTTCTGTCGCCGCAAAAGTAAAAAAAAATCGACATCGAAGCGAAAAAAATAAAACTCGTTTTTTTCGCCGCAGCACATTCGCATTCGGTGTGGAAGCACTCATTACAAAAACAGCTGATCAAAAAATAAAACTATCGCGCGAATTATTCGTGCGTCAAAATCGTGTCCAGTGTGAAAGGACCTTAAGGCTAGAAACACCCCTGGGGTGTTCCGAATTAATGCATTTGGTGAAATGAACTTTAACAGAGAGTAGAGGCAGGGAACACTGCATTGAGAACCTGTGAATTGGAACCCAGCTTCAGTGTCTTTGAACTAATCAGTTGAGTTAATTCACTGGCTCACTCATGAAGAGTGAAGACCAAAATCGCGTACTGTCTGAGTAGGTATAGGCTACTACATGAATTAGAATTTTACTAGTACAATGTTAAAAAGTAAATTCTGTATGTGCATGGGTAGTGAATGAAATTCGGACATACTACATCCACATGTTTTGCCATGTTTTTACTGTCACATGACCTACCAGCTATCAGTTGTGTTGCTTCACTGCCATTCATAAATCCTCTCATGGGATTAGTAAATAATTAACTGCCATAAATCAGCAGTAGGAAGTAGGTCATCCACTTTTCGCCTACTGTTACTACCTATGTATCTGGACATACTACTCTTTTGCCGTACTGTTTTTTTCGTAAAATATATATTGTAGCAAAGTGTTCAATTTCGGACACAGCTAGTCCCTTGATTTGTTGCTGAATGAATCAGTTACATAAATGATTAAAGGTGGGGAAATCGGTATTTGAAAAACCCTGTTTGGAAGTTAGTCCGACCGACACACAAACAAACAAACAACAACAAACGTGTGTAGCCAATCAGCATTAGGGGGACTATAACGCTGGAGGAGAGAGAACGAGCATGAGGGAAATTTGAAGAAAGACTGCAGAAATAGAGATGAGACACAATACAAAAGAGAAAAGATCAGAAGAAATCACTGGAAAATCAGGGGGTTATGACTGGGGAAGAGCTTTAAGACCTGGGTTACTTTAGAAAAGCTTTCCAGCGCTGGACAGAGCTAAGCGGGAAGGCCTGAAAACCGACATGGAGGTTGATTTGATTCCACTCCACACGTGAGTAACACTGGGTTTGAATGTCATTGTTTGTCTGGAGCTCCTGTGCTGTTGGCAACAATGAACAATTGTTTGTAATTACTATTGTGTACTGTTCTTTCATTGTTGGTGCTTCCTTGTCATTTGTTCATCATCTGCGCTTTATTTTTCATGAAGCATTATTTTGTTGCGATTCTGCTATGAACAGACATCCAATTTAGGATTGCGTGTGTAACGAAGGCCAGCTACGGAGAGTCACCCTGATGACTGCTAGAGAATGTGGTGTTTAGCGTTATTGTTAGTGCACTCACCTTGCATGCCGTCGATCAGGGTTCTAGGCCGACTCGGAGCAGGGTGGTTAGGATTGGAGGGTGAGTTTTGGAGGCGGAACAATGAAGAGAGAGGTGTGTTTTTTGGGGTTGATTTCAAATATCAACAATGTCCAATAGCGTTTTTGAAATACAGCTTACGCCACCTTTAATTGACACTCATAAAGTCAGTCACTTATCGCCACCTACTGGCGTTACGATGTAAAAATTGTCTGATAAATTGAGTGGCCGTTTATACGACACCCTTTTCAACTAAAAACAGAAGACTTTTTATGGGTTTTTGCCGTTCATTTACACAACAACAGCATTTTGGTGGCCTGAAAATGCAAACTTTTGAAAATGGGTTTCAAAGTCCAAGTTTTCCGTGTAAAATACAAAAACGCAAATCTGTGAAAACGGTGACGTCATGATCATGCGTAGCCTATTACTTGTTTAGTTTATAGGATTTTTGTTTTGTTTGTTTTTTCGAAGCCTTTGGCGTTCAAAGGTTTTGACATTTTCTTAAAGGAAGTAAAAGGGGACTTTATATCAGAGGAGAACATTCTAAAATTGGGATTACAGTGAATGTTTCTGGCTTTGTGAAGATGAAATTTACCCAGAAGACGAAGTAATAATACAGTATTATTTGTGTCTATAGGCATGTGCGTTTGGCTCGAGTGCACTGTTGTAAAAGAATGCGAATGTGCGATTTTCTTTACAAAGTGACATCGCCAACTACTTGTCTGGCATGCATAATACAGCGTTATTAGTCGTTTTCGCGGATCCGTATGAACGGGGATTGTTTTGATATTGATGTCATCTGTACAAAGAAAAAACCTTTCCATTTTTAGCATATCGTTGTCGTGTAAACAGACCCTGAGATTGTCCTCGCTGGAGCCTGTAGCATGATGACGTACTGGATTAAATCCAATATGTTGTGGATGCATGCATGCTTTTTATTTCCAAAACCAGTTTAGAGCAAACTCTGCCCCGCAGCAAATTCTAAAGATTATATTACTGTGCCAACTGCAGTGCTGCTGATTACTACACAATACTACAACAGACACTAACCCCTAAACCCTAACCTCAACCTAGTTTGGGGGAAGAAAACAAGTCCTCTGCATGTTGAATTTAATCTATTCGTCATTGCACAACAGGCTGAACCCAGGACACCTTGGATAAATCTATATGCACAGACTGACGGTTTTGTCAGGTAGATTCAAACACAGTCTGACTGATACAAATAGCCAATCAAATTCGAGGACCGGAAGTGCTCCATAACTTCATATATAAAACTAAAGCAATGAATGGAAGTTCTTATAAACTATATACTAGTTCTGTCAGTATGAAATATTTGCTGTGGGATATTGATTGATTTCACACAAGACTTTGTGAAGGATCCTTATAAAAATAAGAAGTGACACATATCCATATCTATTACGATTAAGATGGAAAATAGCTTCTTCCTTTTGCGCTGTTGTTCCTATTCCTAGAACACCACATTGTTCATTCTCTACCCTTTATAAAGGCTCAATGTTGAGGGTTTTTTTTCATATGAATAATGTAAGAATTAGCAATACAGTCATCTTTATTTGCAGTTGAATACATATGAATTCTTTAAATGAGGAAAATTAAGGTTTAATCTTAAATGACCCCTGACATTCTCAGTCTATGTATTTGTTGTCTCTCGTTTCTCTAATGAACATTCTCGTTCGTTACTTCCTGTTTTGCCACACTCAACTTCCTCTTAAGGTGATGATACACAGGGCAACTTTTTGAGCAATGTTGCTGGGCAATGTTGCCATCAAAGGGCAACCAGATGAGACACAGGGCCCACGGCTGATCTAAATTATCCAGATAGAAATGTATATCCCATTTTCAATGGGAAAGTGCCCAAGCAACAATTGCTCGGCAAGATTGCCCAGCAACATTGCTCAAAAAGTTGCCCTGTGTATCATCACCTTTACTGTCTCACAATCTCTGCCTAATTATTTTTCTCTCTTATTTAATCTATTCTTCTTACTCCATCTGTCTTTTAAAACCCTCCTTGTCGATCACATCATTATTCATACCCACATGTCGACCAGCTGCTGCACAATATCTCCAAATTTAATCAGCCTCTTAAAAGGATCTTCTGGGTTTACTCTTGTAAGAGGTGAACAGAAACAATATGTCCCGAGGGATTGAGCTGTGTTCTTTTCTTCAGTCTTCTCTATAATCTCCTCAGCTAACACCACTCACCACACAAAAAGGGCCAGCTTAAAGTGGTGTCAGTAAGTGAAAAAAGAAGGAAGGAGAGAAAACTGAATGGGAGAGAGAAAAAGAGAGATCAGAGATTTCAGATTGTAAAGTCTGTCAAGTTGCATTTATTGTAAACTGAGGAAGAAAACAAGTAGGAAACAGAAGTACAATACAGTATAAGTACGCAGTGATAGTCTTGGATTGACAGCAAAATGTGAAATAAAATTAAATAAAAGTAAACAATACATTTTAGAAGAACTAGCTGTAGTCATGTTGTATAGCCGACAAGGTTTGTAATTTCTAAGATCTAGAAAGATGAACAATAATGTCGCAATTTGGGTGATGAGCCTGAAAAATTATAATGAAAACCAAATTTTTATATGAAAAATGTGTGATTTCTTAAGATGTTTTAATTCAAAGTCATTTCTGCCCTGTTGTTCATATTTCACTTTTCTCCAGGCTGGCCTTTTGGCAGTTTGGTGTGTAAGCTGAGTGGGATGGTGCAGGGAATATCGGTATCCGCCTCTGTCTTCACTTTAGTGGCCATCGCTGTGGACAGGTGGGCAAAAAAGTTTTGTCAAAATATTTTATTTTTCTGATTAATATATTTTTTTGCCAGGACAAGTATTATATATACACTACCATTCAAAATTTGGGGATTTAAAAAAAAAAATGCTTTTGAAAGATGTTCACTCACCAATGCTGCATTTATTTGATCAAAAAATACTGTAAAGAACAAAAAAAAAAAAAAACCCAGTAATACTGTGGAATATTATTACAATTTAATGTATAATATAATATATTTTAAAATATAATTTGTTTCTGTGATTCAAAGCTATTACTTCAGTCTTCAGAGTCAAATGATCTTTCAGAAATCATTATGTGCTTATTTGGTGTTCAAGAAAACATTTGAAAACAAGTGTGCAGAATAATGACATTTAAGAAGGCCTATTAATTTATTTTTTATATATATATAATACAAATCTTACAGACCCCAAACTTCTGAATGATAGTTTTAAAATGGTAACATTTTAAAATGCTTATTTTTTTATTTATTGTATGCCTTTTTCTTAAAAAAAAACACTTTCTTGAAACACTTATTTTCTGTTTCTGTCTCAATTATCTCTGCTCTGTTTTCTGTCATCCATCTCTTTTCTTTTCTCCTTTTAATATGTCCTTCCTTTTCCTTGTTTTATATTAATGTGTCAGATTCCGCTGCATTGTCTATCCCTTCAAACAGAAGCTCACTATCTCCACCTCCACCCTCATCATTGTCATCATCTGGGTTCTGGCTATCTCCATCATGTGTCCGTCTGGTGTTATGCTACAGGTCACCAAAGAGCACAGGGTCTCCATCTTGCTAAGTGATGGCAACACCACGCAACCCTTCTACTGGTGCCGTGAAAACTGGCCAAACCAGGAGATGCGCAAGATTTACACCACAGTTCTCTTCGCTAACATTTATTTGGCACCTTTGACCCTGATTGTCATTATGTACGCTCGGATTGGAATCACACTCTTCAAAACATCAATCCCTGCCGCTGTGAGCCAAGTTGGGACCTCAGGCTCCGGTTCTGGCTCTGGAAAACATAGCAGATATGAAAGTCGTCAACTGGTGTCCCGGAAAAAGAAGCGGGTCATTAAAATGTTGCTAGTGGTGGCCCTGCTCTTCATCCTGTCATGGTTACCATTGTGGGCTCTCATGATGCTGAGCGACTACGCAAGCTTGAGTGAGCATCAGCATCGCGTCATAAATATCTATTTTTATCCTCTGGCTCACTGGCTGGCGTTCTGTAACAGCAGCGTCAATCCCATAGTCTATGGGTTTTTCAATGAGAACTTCCGTAAAGGTTTCAAGGCGGCCTTTAAGCTTCAGCTCTGCTCAGCCCTTTTGGGGGAGAGAAGAAGCTACTCCCACCGACTGCAGGGGAATGCTGTATTGCCTGCCAGCTTGCCCATGATCAAGGTGTCTGCACTGGAGGCTGGGGGTCCCAGACCAGGGCAAGGGCTCATCCAAGGGTTGGTGTCTTTGGGCAATGGTGAAAGAAGCCAGTCTTCAGGCCAGGAGAACATAAAAGAACAGGATTTGATCATGGAAGATCTGGAGAAGGTGTGTGTGTGTGTGTGTGTGTGTTAGAGAAAATTGTGTGTCTGTTTGTTTGACGTTTTTTAATTATCAAAGGATCTAGAAGAAAATCAGGATTTCTACAAAAATATTAAGCAGCACAACTGTTTTCAACGTTCATAATAATAAGGAATGTTTCTTGAGCAGCAAATCGGTATATTACAATATATACTGAAGACTGGAGTAATGGCTGCTGAAAATTCAGCTTTGCATCACAGCAATAAATTACATTTTAAAGGAACACACCGACTTTTGGGACTTTAGCTTATTCACCGCATCCCCCAGAGTTAGATAAGTCCATACATACCCTTTTCATCTCCGTAACTCTGTCTGACGCACACACCGCTAGCCTAGCTTAGCACAAAGATTAGCACCAGCTAGCATATAAGTGACAAAATAACGCCAACATTTTCCTATTTATATGTTGTGATTTGTATAGTCACAGTGTGTACAAATAACAAGGTCATATGAGACACAGTATGAATACGGTTAAAAGATGGCTTTGTCTCATATGACCTTGTTGTTTGTACACACTGTGACTAGTACAAAACAATAGAAAACAGTTATTTTAAAATGTAAAAATATTTCAAATTATTACTGTTCTTGCTGTTCTGTAATCAAATAAATGCAACCTTGGTGTAAGACACTTCTTTTAAAAACATAAAAACATCTTACCAACTACAAACTTTTGAATAGTCGCGTATATAAAATACAAAATTACATATTTTTTATTAAATATTTAAATATTGTTAAAGTGGTGCATGGTAAATTCCCTAGTTTCATACTGAAATTCCACACTTTTAAACTGGCATGTCCTTGAGCAGGTAACCATTACAACACACTCTAAAGAAATTGGCAAAATTCTTACCTTTAGGTGTACAACAGTCCAACATACCTTTAGGGTTACAAAAGCTGTACAACGTCACTGTGGCAGTACCCTTAAAGGGACAACTTTGTACAATATTTGTCCATAATAGTACCTTAAAGAAACGTTTTGCCACTCTAAGGTACTTTAGTACCATTTTAATGCACCTTTAAGGGATAGATAAGGTACAAAGTTGTCCTTTTAAGGGTACTGCCCAGTGACAAGCTGTTGTAACCCCAAAGGGTTTTCTGACAGCGCAGATGCTGTAACAAACATATTCCTTTTTTATTGCCATCCAAGGCAATTGTACAGCTGTTCTTCTCTAAATTGTAAATCTCCTTCTGGCATCAGCAGATTTTTTTCTAATAGAAAAATGGAGTTTGATCCATTTTTATTACAGAAAGTTTTAGTGAGAAAATTCAGGGTTTTAAACGATTGAAATGTAACCACTGTTTGTCTGTTTTTCTTCACAGGTAATGTATGATTTATAGGTGCTTAATGATCTTCATGGAACCTGTTCAAAGGTACTGTGCACCCAGATGATTTTTCCCCTCTCTTTGACTGTTTTACTGCTGGGGGACACCATGAGTTCGTCTTTTATCTTATTTCATCTCTTTCATCTTCTAGGCAAGGATGTGCTCTGCCTTTTCTCATATAACATTTTAAGACAATAATCATTCCAGAAAGGCAGTCTAAACTGGAGGGTTTCATTTTCAGCAATTGTGTGTGACAAACACAAACAAGGTCATTTTGTGGACCTAGCTTTGACTTAATAAGATGAGAAATGAAATGACATCTTACTGGATGCCAAATTATGCCCAATGTCTTTCATGGATGTTCGCGCTTACACCCAGTTTAACCTGAGGAATACACCCTGAGGTTCATTTAAAATTACACCAAATGTCAAGACCACAACTAATACAGATACTCCCATGGGAAAGGTTTTGATTCTAAGCCACATCTGAAACTGACTGAAGTACCTGAACAGGGGATATTTGAGGGGGATTTCTTTTGCATCTCTAGATCTGGATGGTAGATCCATTACTCCATTTTGTCAAAATGGCGTGTTCAATTTCTTCTCTTTGAGTTGTGAAATGACTACCTTTTATTTTATTTTTTTATTGCCTGCTCAACATGTTCACTTATTAACCAACATTGAATAAATGCCAGCAACAAAACAGGTCTCTTACTGGGGTGTTTACTGGGTGAATGTAGTAGGTCTTGGTCTGTGAGAAGCATCATAACTATGAATCTGTATTAGCATAAAAATAGTTGACTGTAACAGGAAGGCCATTTTTCCAGTTATTTTCACAAACACTCAACAGTTTGTGCCCTGACATGGGGGACAGTGCCTGAGGATCTTTTCAGACTCAAAAACGCGATGTAAATGAGCTGCTGAACAAGAGCTGTGCCTTAAAAAGATGGCATTAGCGGTCAGAAACCATGAGAACTTGAACGGTCTTATATGTGGAACGAGTCAAGAAGCATCCACGAGGGAATGGCAAGTATCCAAACTGTCTCTGGTTATTGCATCTGACATTTATGCATATTTCACAGTTTCGGTTTTGGCGAATGAGAATCTACGCTGGCAATGTTGTATGTGTAGAGAAAAGACCTCACTTCAAAATGAAATTTTATTGTCTGTATTTCTAATGTAAACCTGGCTGTTGATTACAAAATGATATACTTGGCACACAATGTAGTGATGCTACAAAGTCTTTTTATTTGTGTGAAACCTTTCAGTTTGGTTTGAATGATGTGTAAACAATGAATAATCAAGCGAACAATCTGGTCAGAAAATAGTCATGAATTGAGGTTGGGTTGGAATTATTATTATTATTATTTATTTATTTTTACTAAAAATGCTGTGTAATTTGTCTCTGAGATGTTCTATGAGAGCAAAGCATATACATAATGAATGTTACGCTATCTAATGCTCAAATTACAAAAGGAATAATTTTCATTATACCGCCACTGCTTGTTGCATAATGTGCATCAGACAGAGAACAAGAGTTAGAGAGAGAAGCAAGTCCTTGTTGAGGTGTGTTACTTGTTGATGGTCATTATGAGCAACTTTATTTTTTGTAAAAGTGAAAAGCAGTGTGGGGTGTCAGCCTACTTGTCATGTCAGTGTGTTGTGACAGCATAATCATGTCTTTAAAGCCCTATTATTGGGGGCATATTTGACAGTATATTTGTTGGATGTTGGCACTGCTAATGTTACCATTGGAACATATTCATCTCAACAAAGAAAGATGCTATAGGATAATGTAGGCCTATAAACAACATTATTTTGACATTCTTTCATACAGTGGACAGGAAAATTATACAGTAAGAAAAACATCTAATTTTGTCTCTCTCTATTTCAAAGTTGTTAAATGTCTCCAGCGCTGGCATTCGCACAACGTTCTACATTGACATTCAGTTTATTTTTCTTAAAGCTCCAGTCCGTAACTTTTTTAAGTTAAAAATAATCCAAAATAATTATATTAAAAAAAACGTATACTGCCAGTGGTCAAAACTATCTGCTTGCCATAGCTAGATTCAAAACGGTTAGCTTGTAATAATGATTTTAATTCCAGTGGTACTGGTGGGTTTCCGCGGGAAATTCGAGCATGTCTTTGCGTCATTACGTCACACCCGTACACATAAAGAAGGAGTTTCGGCTAGCCGGCTATACTGCGCGTGACGAGATGTTTAGATGTATAGGCTTTTCTCGCAGCACTTTACATAATTAAACTTATGGCATCCAGAAAGATCCAAACAACAATCATCATTGTCAACTGGAGATTCAGCAGTTATAAAACCCAAAAGACTTCGTACTTCGGATTTAAGGTGGCTAGAGAAAGAGAAAGAAACCGTCTCATGCGAACACAAGGATTTAAACATCGGCGGGGCTTTTGAAAAGTGCGTGAACTCCGTGTTTTGAAGGGGTTCAAAACGGAATAAGAGACGGCTTTTTTCTGCTGAACAAGTAAGACATTTCAGTAGTTCAATCGCGTAACAGTAACGTTACGCTTTCTTAATTCACACAGTTATGGAGTTTCCTTTGTTGTGCCTTTCTCGTTTTGCTATTATGGAGAATATGAATTCTGAACTACACAGGTAACCATAAAACACATTAAATTTAACATTAATCACGCAATGCTTATGATGTTGTTAACATGAACAATTTGAGAACAAAGTAGGCTATAATTTGCACGGTTGCTGTAAATCTCGTTGATTAAATCTAACGAAGCTTATCATGTCGAATTTTTCCCCCTTAGTTGGTCAGAACAAAAATGGATGTTACTTACTTGTTCAGAAGACATTTTCTTATGAAAATTCTTATGTTGGTCAAACTTTCAAAAAGTGAATCTGTGATTCTGTATGACAGTATCCACACAGCGCGGTGACTGACAGCAGCACTCGCCTCAAAGCACTGTGTTCATCCGCGCTGTTTCATGCCGATTTACAACCCACGTAAAGATGATAATTCCGCGAATCACTGCAGTTACAGATTTCGAACAGAGAGATGGCGACAAAGAGGAAAAGCTACGGACTGCAGCTTTAAGAATCTGGAAACAGTCCCAACATCAAAGGAGTGAGTTGATATGTGATGCATTTATACATGATTCCGACATGTCATCCACAGTAGCATCAAAAACCTTCAGGTCTATCATTCTTTTTCTGAACACAGAAGTCTCGCCTGACTTATACCAGCCACACTTCTACATTTCCGTTCTCCAGTGTTTCTGGTCAAATTAGCGTATTTTCCTAGAAGAGAATGTAACATTAAACCTTTAAAATGGCAAAAAAAAAAAGCATATGGTTCCGTAGTGCTGACACTTTGTAAAAGACAGTCATTCCGACACTGCAGAGTCTCAACAGAGACTGTCCTCAACAGTTAAATGAGTGGGTAGGTGACATGAAGTGGCGCGAAGTTATGTTGATAACATATCCTACATACAGCTCCGAATCGCAGTGAAGTTCAGAGGGCTTTTTGTCCACATTAGGAGCACTCCTATACCTTACTCACATACAGTAAGTGCTGCCATGTTCATTTTCTCTCATAAGTCATTGACATGTGATGTATATGGTACAGAAACAGGTATTCTTTCACTAATCAATTACTTTCAGGAATTCTTTTAGTTTATTGCTGTTGTTGTGGCAGCTATTGAACTGAGCTCATTTTTATTCTTAGTAGTATTCAAAAAGTTTAATTAATTCAGTCTCTCCTTTTACCCAGTATAAACACGGGTTCATATGGAGACCGGAATAGGACAACAGTTCAGTGGAAATTAGAATCGGTCATGGCGGCGTTCATTGGTTGCTCAGGAAAAAGATAGATAAGTTTCTACATATTTAAATTGCAAGTGACAACAGGCTCAATTGAGATGTGCCTCACCTGAAATGTAGACAAGTAGATCACCACAGTCAGGTAAGGAGTGAAATATAGGCCTATGCAGTCGACGGACAGTTCTCACTTCTTGTTGTCGATCAGATGTAATCTAAATTCCGTTGCTTTTATATGAAAATGATGAACAAGTCATCTAAAGTAGCGGTTTGTAGGTTAGTTAATTTTCCTATACCAAAGATGCGTTCTCCATTCATTTTAAGTTTAATACATTTTAGATTTCTTTTAGGAATATGTCATCAATACTTATCTCATGCAGAGATCGCACTATAAGAGAGTTTAAGAAAATTCACACATAATTTACATAAATAAAAACGTACTCGGTTACTAACGTAACCTCAGTTCTCTCTAGAGAGGGAACGAGTACTGCGTAATAGCTTACGCTAGGGGAAAACCTCTTTTCCACGAGATATTGAAGCCAAAAATTATCCTTAATTTTTTGTTAATGTAAAACGCTTTGCAGCAGCAAGCAGACACAGGCGAGACAGCTCGCGCGCCTATTGGCTGCTCTTGCGGCAAATGCAGCAGCCTATCGAGAGAGACTCTGCGTGACGTAATGACCAATGGGGGCAACTCGCGCCCATATCGTCACGTCCCGCCAGAAAGGGCGTGGTCTCACTCTATAAATGTGCTCGTTAGGCTGGTACAAGCTGGTTTTCATCGCCGAAGCGAACCAGAGCGTATTCCAAGCACGGCAAGATACGCAGTACTCGTTCCCTCTCTAGAGAGAACCGAGGTTACGTTAGTAACCGAGTACGTTCTCTTACGAGAGTATCTCTCGTACTGCGTAATAGCTTACGCTAGGGGAACACAATGCAACACGCCGTGCGTACAGGGATCCAACACCAAAGTCCCAGGGGCCGAAGCCCAGGGCTCATATAGTGCATAATCACCATAAACTCACATAGAGTGGAGGAAGAGAGGCTGGAAGCGTCATTCCTTATAAAATAGCACCCAGCGGGGCTATCATATGACAATAAAACGCGCAGCCAGGGTGAAAGCTTTCAGCCTGATCTGGGTGGCCATACGTGTGTCAACACTCATGGGGCTGCAGTAAACTCAGCATCTGGGCCGCACAGCGGGGCAGATAGCACTGAATTTTAGACCGCCAAAAGCTTAGCTTGTAAGGCGGGTACCTCCAGGTTATAGTATTTTATAAATGTAGACGGCGAGGCCCAGCCCGCGGCCGTACAGATATCTTGCAGGGAAACCCCGCTAGACCATGCCCACGAAGAGGCCACGCCTCTCGTGGAGTGCGCTCTGACACCCAAGGGGCACTGCAGGCCCTTTGCAGTGTAAGCGAGTGCAATGGCATCCACTATCCATCTGGACAGGCTCTGTTTTGAGGCAGCAAGTCCCTTGGAGCGCCCGCCAAACAAAACGAAAAGCTGCTCAGTCTGTCTGAAAACAGACGAGCGCGACACATAAGCTCTTAATACCCTGACGGGGCAAAGGAGACTCGCGTCCTCCTCCTCATTGAGAACCGGAAGGGCGGACAGGGAAATTACCTGGGCCCTAAACGGTGTATTGAGGGATTTCAGCACATACTCGTGCTTAGGTTTGAGAATGACCTTCGAGTCATTAGGCCCAAACTCCATACATGACGCGCTTACTGAAAGCGCCTGCAAGTCCCCTATGCGCTTCACTGAAGCGAGAGCCATGAGAAACACTGTTTTGAACGACAGGTGTTTCATGTCCACCAGCTGGATTGGCTCGAACGGGCCTTTCATGGCCTCCAGGACCGTGGAAAGGTCCCACGTCGGGACTGAAGGGGGCCTGGGAGGGTTTAGCCTCCGAGCTCCCCTAAGGAAACGCACGACTAAGTCGTTCTTCCCCAGCGACTGGCCAGACACCGGTTTTGTAAACGTTGCTATGGCCACCACATATACTTTGAGCGTGGATGGGGTCCTGCCCTTATCCAGTAGCTCTTGAACGAAGGAAAGCACTTCCGAAACCCCGCATTCCACAGGTGAAAAGCTCTGGGCTTGACACCATGCAGAGAAAACAGACCATTTCGAGGAGTAGAGCCGCCTGGTAGACGGAGCTCTAGCCTGCGTGATCGTGTTTAACACTCCTTCTGGGAGGCTAGCAGGTACCGGTTGATGGCCCAATGCGTGCAGGGACCACAGCTCCGGGTGAGGGTGCCAAATCGAGCCCTCCGCCTGAGAGAGGAGGTCTCTCCTCAATGGTACAGGCCATGGGGCAGTGCTGGTCAGCTGCATCAGGGCAGGGAACCACGTCTGGTTTGTCCAGAGCGGAGCTACGAGCAGCACTGGGCATCCGTTTTCCCTGATTCGTTCCAACACCTGAGGCAGGAGCGAGACAGGAGGAAAAGCATATAGGGGGCAGCGGGGCCAAACATGAGCCAGCGCGTCCTTGCTTTTCGAGAAAAATTTCGGGCAATGAGCGTTTTCGTGGGACGCGAATAGGTCCACCTGTGCTCTGCCGAACGTTTTCCACAGCAGCTGGACCGTCTGCGGGTGCAGCGACCCTGCTGGAACATTGTTCCTGGACAGTCTGTCTGGTCCCACATTCAGGTGACCAGGCACGTGCGCTGCTCTCAGTGAGAGCAGGTTGTGCTGAGCCCAGACCAGGAGGCGTTCCGTCAGCCTGTGAAGGTTTCGTGACCTGACGCCGCCCTGGCGATTTATGTATGCCACCACTGACATGTTGTCCGACCGGACCAAGACGTGGTGGCCTGTTACCTGGGGACAAAAACGCCGTAGCGCTTTGTCGACTGCTATCATCTCCAAGCAGTTTATGTGAAGGAGCTTTTCCCGTTCTGACCACAGGCCAGCTAGCGGTCTGCCCTCGAGCAGCGCTCCCCACCCCGAGGTGGAGGCGTCCGTAGACACCACCATCACACTCGAAGCGGTCCCCAGACTCACACCTGACTGATACCAGTCGGTTATTTTCCAAGGTTCCAGAGCTGAAACACACTGTAGGTCGACCCTGAGGCGAAACAGACCAGCTGTCCATGCCCTGGGTGGAACCCGCGCTTTCAGCCACATCTGCAGTGGGCGCATGCGAAGCAAGCCCAACTGGAGTACAGAGGCTGCCGAGGCCATCAGCCCCAGCATTTTCTGAAACCTTTTGAGCGGAACTATCGAGCCGTGGCGGAAGGATTTCGCGACGCGCTGAATATTTAGTCCGCGCTCTGGTGAAAGGCGTGTCACTATTAAATGTCACTATTTATTTTTTCTTCGTTTGTGATTTCGCAATACATCATACTTTCATAAAATCATGCATCATAATCTACCTTGTCTGTGGCCATTGTTGATTCCAAAGCCGGTGCTGGATAAACAGCGAGCGTGCATGCGTGCGCGACAGTAGGATGCGGTAGGCTAAAATATTTACGACAGCAGTAATGGACAATTCCGCTTCCAACCTGTAGGGCGACCGCAGAGGAAAAGTTACTTGGTATTGCTTTAAAAAACACTGCAATATTCCACAAAATTAAACAATTATCCATTTTGATTTCATTGATTTAGTTGGTCATACAAAGTTTAAAGTAAAAGTGCACTGGAGAGTTATTGAAATCTTGATATACCAACACCAGGTTACTCTGTCCATGCAATAACTGCATTGCTAATTTTAATGACAAGTATACTATAACTCAAGTAAATGGGAGAAATAATGGAAATTACACTGAGATATTTGCGTCAATTAACATCCTTGTACCCTTAATAAGTTATTCTAAAACTGCTGTGTGTATGTTTTGATATGCTTGTAGATAATTTAAGACTAATGTCTCCAAATACATCACCTTCTGTTTTAACATATTCAAAGAGTAAGCTATTGACAATTGGCTTTGGGACCCCCTAGAAGAAGAAATGAAAGCTTTAGCGTAAGTTCTGCCGGGAAGACTCAATTGTTACGTCATTTATTACCGTCTCATCTATCCAATCGTGTTCTAATACTTGTATAAAAGATCAGTACTTACACATGTCTGAGTTCGCAGATGCTGACACTTTCATTTCCCTCCATTCTCCCCACCACCACTAAGATGGTTCCTTCCCCTCCATCCTCCCCACCACCACCAGGATGGTCCCTTCCTATACCTCCCAGGAGGTTGGCTGCGCCCCTGCCTTCGTTTTCAGGCAGGAAATGCAGATTCTGTACCCTCGGATTACGAGCTAAGGACGGGGCCTACGCCAAATAACTTTATATCATAATATTTGCTTGCTGGGCTGTTAATAAATGTATACTTGTTTCGGTATTTTGCCTCCCGAGTCTTTCTGGTAGAACTATGCTGTAGGAATTTTCCTTCGAAACATACTGACAAGGTCAATGTTATAGATACATTTGTTCAAGATGTTTCAGTGACTGTGAACATTTAATCTGGGCAGAGCCTGGCAAAGCAGGCTGGTAAAGAGAGAATATGTGTTATATGGTGGTGTTATTAAACCGTAAATTTTGTGCTAAAGAATCTTTGTGTTTGAACTCATTGGAATGGTGTTTTGTACATGGAATGTCAAATCTAAGAAACCGCATGATGTCATATTTGAATATTGTCTGGGCTTACTTATTTTTGTGATTGTTTAGCAGATGTCCTCCCTTGTGTGACAGTTTGTGTGTACAAACCTGGTATCAGAGTCAATTCACTAAACACTACTTTGCATTTTTATACTGAAAACAGCAAAAAAATGTTTTATGGAATGTGGGAGTTATGTTTTTCTCCACCTATTAAGATTGTATGGCTTTGTGCATCATTACAAGAAAAATTACTACTCATTTCTGTTGTTTAAATATAGATAGTAGACTATATGTGACTTCATTTTGACTTAATAGCCTATATATTAAATAAAACTAATAAATAAATTTTGTCTGTTGAATGTGTTGATTGTGTCTGAGAAATAAAACTATTTATGCGGCATGATTTCAGATTGTCGATACCTGCGTTTTGCTGGCTTTTGCAGTACAAATGTATGTTCACATGCCACTATCTTTTTCTAAACTTTCTGATTTATGACCGACGAACAGACATACCATAAATTAAGCCTATTCAGTATTAAAAAATCAGGTAAGTCCAGAAGAACCAACAATGAGAGACCTGGAATTGGAGATTGGAATTATAGACATATACCCTTTTAAATGCCTTTAAAACAACCATTTCTTCATTGAGTGGACACAAAACATTGTTGAAAAATTGCTCCGATTCCCTCTACTTAGAGAAACACAACACCCATGAGAAAGCAATACGCCCAATGGCATATGGCATTTTTGAGAGAAGAAGAGGTAAATAGTAAGCCTTCCCATGACAATGCCATGCAGCAAGCAAAAATGAGAGACGGCACTTCAGCACTTATGACAAGGGCTTCCTGAGGGAGGACTTGATAAGAGCAACAAATCTTCCATTATTAGATTATCTCTAAAACTCTTTAGATAAGGGAGAGAAATGCCAGTTCTCCATTAGAGGATTACTTTAAGTGCTATTAATTAGAAAGAGAGAGAGAGAGACTTAACCTTCTGCTGATTCTTAAAGAGATAATTTTTTGCTACTGTTCATGTTTTTGCTTCTCATTACTACTCAGAATTAATGAAATGCACATTGTGTCTGATGACTGTTATATGCTGACTTTACCTTCATCAGTGACAAGAAATGTGTTTTGACAAATGACATGAATCTTCTAATGCAATCTCACAGTGAAATGGAACGCATATTATATAAAGTAAAACAACTTGTAATTGAATTCAGATTGTAGATTGAATACTGGTGAAAAGCATGTTTAGCTTGTGATTAAAATAACTAATCTTGATTGCATTATGAAAAAAAGTGTTTATATGTTCAAAAAAAATGCTGATTACTCAACTCAACTTTATTTATAGAGCACTTTCAACACCACAAGGGGAACCAAAGTGCTGTACAGAAAAAATATAAAAGAGTGTAAATATAATATAGAGTACAGAATATAAATATAACTAAAACATAAAAACAATGCAAACATATGACATACACAGCTTACAAAGCATTTTCAACACATTCTCATCCTTTGGCGTCATATAGGTGACGCCATATGACATTTCGTCGAAATCTTACGCACATGGCATCCTTTAGCGTCAATATAACACGCAGGTTTAGGTCTGGGGTAGGGTTACGGTTATGACGCCTTGGGATCTGCGTCTCATATTGACGCTAAAGGATGCCATGTGCGTCGGATTTAGACGAGCGTCACCTGTATGACGCCTTGGGTTCTGCGTCTCATATTGACGCTAAAGGATGCCATGTGCGTAAGATTTCGACGAAATGTCAAAAGCGTCACATGCATGACGCCTTGGGATGAGAACGGGCTGGCATTTTTAAATGCTAAAGAAACCAAATGTGTTATAAGTGCACTCTGAAAAACACCCAATGAAGGAGAAGATTTCACAGAAAGAGGAAGGTCATTCCAGGAGCTATAACAGAGAATACCCGATCACCTTTACATTTTAAACGAGATCGCGGAACCATGAGGAGCAATTGATCATTTGAGCGCAGAGATCTGGATTGACAGCGACTGATTAAATCAGTAACATACTCTGGTGCTAGGCCATGCAGAGCCTTAAAAACATACAACAACGCTTTGTAATGGATTCTGTATCGTATGGGTAACCAATGTAGTTTGATTAACACAGGAGTAATATGCTCTCTCTTCTTAGCACCTGTTAAAAGTCTGGCAGCTGAGTTCTGAACAAGCTGTAAATGAGAGAGAGAGGCCTGACTCACCCAGATACAACACATTACAGTAGTCCAAATGGGATGACACAAAGGCATGAACAACCTTCTCTATATCTTCAAAAGAGAGGATAGACTTCAATTTAGATATTGATCTAAGATGGAAAAAACTATTCTTAACAACAGCATTGATTTCCCGGGTCAAATTTAAGCTCAGAGTCAAAAATGACACCAAGGTTTCTCACGCTAGACAGTTTTTTTCCCCCAGGAAACAACCCCAGGCAGTCATCCTCCACACACCCCTTATTTCCAAATAAAATCATCTCGGTCTTATCCTGGAGAAAGTTATTCGCCAGCCATTACTATAAAAAAAGTCTCATAAAATCCTGGCAACGCAAGAATAAATAAGCATTATTATTTTTATCCATAAGACAATAATATATTACTATAATACAACTGCACTGTAAAATAAAGTAAATGAAAAACCATTTATTATAAGCATGTTCAATATTTTTATAGTAAAATTACAATTTTACTTCATTTTTTCACTTTCAAAAGTTTAAACCTCAAGCTTTTTTGGTTTGATGGAAAACAAAACATGTCTCATTACAAATCTAGTGAAATGCTGTAATCACCATAACATTTTTTTTTTTTTAAATAATGTGGTTGTGAAAATAAAGCGTAATTCCCAAATGCACGTAAACTGACATCACATGCAGAGATTGAGGTTCAGAGAAGAACGTGTTGGACAGAGATTACAGACTGAAGTCCATAACGTGAAATAGCATTCAACATGAAAGCTTTTCAGGAAAATTAATGTCACATATTCCGGGTATATTCTTCTGATGTTTCTGCTTCAAGGAACTCTCTCTTGGGTGCTGAGGTAAATTGAGATACTGCAAAGAGGGTATTAGATTGAAAAAAAACCCCCCAAAAACGCAGAGTTGCTCTATGCTTATTTTCTTCCCAAGTGCTGGAGGAGAAGGGTTGATGGCATATGCAAACACAATAATGAAAGCATTCTAAAACTGGCAGAAATTGATATTAAAGGGTACTGTTATGCAGTCTGTTAGTCTTTTCATTCCTTACACTTGTTTAGACGTTCTCAGTAGTCCAATGAAGGGCACTGAAACGTTCGCTACCTAAAAAGTCCCATAATGCACAGTGAAACCCAGGGAGCATCGATGCTCACTATGTTCCCTTAACAGAAGTTCTGAAGCGCGAAACATAATTCACGCGTGCAACACAAGATGTTTTTAAAAATTTAAACCACTATTTTATTATATTATTCATTGCTAGACAGGTAATGAAGACAATCTAGCTAACATTTATAATTTATTTACAGCTGAAATGTTGCACGTATGCCTATATGTAACAAAACAAGTAAAGTATTTATCATAATGTACTTTAAGTAACAATACAAGTAAGAAAATATCAGCTCTGTTCATTGCTGCTTGTCTTACATTGATTCTCGCCGCACGATTCAGATTTGATTGCCCTGGACTCTAACCCCTGCCTGCCTGACCATACTGTTCCAAACTAAGCTGGAGCTGGAGCGTGCGGCTTGAAATGTCTTTGTTATTGTTTCAATACAGTAAATTGAAGTTAAGCAATCTTCTGCTTTTGGATCCTCCTTCCTCAGATCGTCATACCACACACTAGCCAAACACCCAGCGGAAGAATCTCCTATCCGATCAGCCATGGAACTTCAAGGAGCCATGCTGGGCAGTCTCTCGCAGCGCCAGTCACTGAACTTTCAGACCAGTTTGAAAGAATTTGACATTGCGACCCAGATCTCATGCCGCCAATGTCAGCCGCCACTAATTCCACTCATGAACCTCGAGTCAACAATCCTCCTGCTTATGCTGTTGAGCCTACCAACTGTTACTCCTTTATCATTCAATGTGAGGTGGTGTTCTTACTTCAGCCACGGACCTATGCAACAGAGAGATCAAAAGTGGCATACTGTATATCATCTCGCTGCTGTCTGGTCGGGCTTGCAACTGTTGTGCTGCTGTATGGGAGTCCCAATCCCAGAGCTTTTGATTTCCAACTCTTCAAAGCCAAATGATCCAAGTTTTTGATCTGTCTGTTTGGAAAGAAGGCTTCAAGGCTGTTGCCAGCTCTTCGACAAGGCAAGAGATCGGTGGCGGATTATGCTATAGAATTTAGGACTCGCGCAGCCACCAGTCAGTGGAATCCTGAGGCGCTGGCGGCACGGTTCCTGGATAGGGTCATTGATGATATTAAAGATGAGATTTATGCTCGTGATCGTATGATCTCATCGACATTGCCGGTTTCTGGGGTCAGTTTTCCAGGTAATGGGAAGAACTTTTCGATTCTCCTTCTGCTTCCCAGCTACCTTAACCATCGGAGTGTGTAGAGCCCATGCAGATTGGCAGAATGCATCTTTCTGCTAAGGAAAAACAACGATGATTGTCTGAGGGTCTTTATTGTGGTGGCCATGGTCATCTGGCTGCATCCTGTCAAGTAAAGGCAGCGCTCTTCAGTAGTCAGGGGAATTCTGGCGAGCGGAACCTTTACATCCCCATTTCATAAATCTCGTACTCTCCTGCCAGTGCGTGGTGTGACGATCTGAAGAAGGAGGACCCAAAAGCAGAAGAATGCTTAACTTCAATTTATTGAAACAAATAAAACAGTTCAAGCTGTACGGCTCCAGACCAGATCTGAACAGCAGAGAAGAGAATGGTCATGCAGGCAGGGGTTAGAGTCCAGGGCAATCAAATCCAAATCGTGAGGTGAAAATAAATGTCAGACAAGCAGGATAGTCAGGCGAGGAGCAAACTGAACCAACAGGGACATGCCAACTCACGATGAGAAACAGGCAGGTGTTCACAGCAGAAAGCAGTCCAGAGAGGCAAACGGTAACCCAGGAAAATTCAAACTCCAGCACCAGTAACAGTCCAAATGGTCAGCAGTGATAGAGCAGTCCGGGACCAGTGAATTCTGGAGAGGAACAAGGAACCGCAACACAAATCGGCAGAGAAAAAATCAGTGAGATAAAAAGAAAAAACAAATAAAAATAACAAAACTAGACAAGAGAAAACAGGCAGGTGAACAGCAAAAAGCACAGAACACACTGCCAGAGAACAAATGGAAAGGAAGAATAGATATAGAGGAGAAATCAAGCAATAAGGGGAGACAGGTGAGCGCAAAACACAAACAGCTGTGCACAAATGCACGTGGAAAGACAGAAAAAAACACAAAGGAGGAAGAAAACAGAAGGGAGATCAAACCCGAGTCCTGACACCTCTCAATGTGAAGGTCTTTGAGCAGTGTTAAACGTCGAATGCATTGCCAAAATCCATTTTAATTTCAATCATCATTTTGTTTACTAGCAATATAGAATGTAACAACATTAGAGTGCATGCATATATAAAAATTCGGTGAGAGACGTGGGCTCTCAAGAGGCCTTAAAACGTACTCGGTTACTAACGTAACCTCGGTTCTCTCTAGAGAGGGAACGAGTATTGCGTAAGTTTAGCTTACGCTACGGGAACGATTCATCTTCTCGAGATATTGAAGCCAAAAAATTATCCTTAATTTTGTATTCATTGTCAACGCAGTGCAGCAGCTAGCAGACCTAGAGCAGGCAGTCTTACCAGTGAGCCCCGCGTGACGTCACGCCCAATGAAGGGCGCCCACGCCTTCATAGCGTCATAGCCCGCCAGAATGGGCGTGGCTTAGCGTATAAAAGAAGGGGCTGTAGGCTGAATTCCCTGGTTTTCGTCGACTGAAGCGAAGTCGCTCGTGGCGCGAGCACGGCCGGTTACGCAATACTCGTTCCCTCTCTAGAGAGAACCGAGGTTACGTTAGTAACCAAGTACGTTCTCTTACGAGAGGTTCTCTCGTATTGCGTAAGTTTAGCTTACGCTACGGGAACTTTTTGTCAACACCGTGCGCGCCAAGCAACCACCCATGAGTCGCCGAGGTTTCTCGGGGAACCCAATAAGTGGAAAAATAAGGTGGCCAGCCACGCGGGCCATCACTCGTACATAAGCACACATAGGGAATACAGAGCAGAGCACTGGTCTGTATAAGCATATAGCACATCCCTACTAGTGCAGCTCAACCAGGAGAGCTGAGTCACGTGAGAGTGGTCTGAGCATGATATATCTGGGCAGAACGCACAACTCGCTTAGACTGACAGAACTTTAGCCTGCAGGGCGGGAACTTCTAGGTAATAGAACCTGACAAAGGTAGACTGGGAGCTCCAGCCCGCCGCTACACATATGTCGTGGATAGAAATCCCGCTGGACCACGCCCACGAAGAGGCCATGCCTCTAGTGGAATGAGCCCTGATGCCCAGAGGGCATTGCAGACCTTTTGACGCGTAAGCGGCCGCTATAGCGTCCACTATCCATCTGGACAGAGTCTGTTTCGAGGCAGCGAGACCTTTGGTGCGCCCACCAAACGAAACAAACAGCTGCTCCATGCACCTGAAAGAGGCGGAGCGCGTAGTGTGAAACCTCAGCGCCCTGACCGGGCAAAGGAGATTCACGTCTGTCTCACTGTCTGACGCTGGCAGAGCCGACAGTGAAATGACTTGCGCTCTGAAAGGAGTGCCCATCACTTTTGGAACATAGCCATGTCAAGGTTTGAGGATGACTTTAGAGTCATTCGGCCCGAACTCAAGACACGTCGTGCTGATTGACAGCGCGTGCAGGTCCCCCACACGTTTGACTGATGACAGCGCGGTCAGAAAAACGTTTTTTAGTGATAGGTATTTTAACTCCACGGAGTCTAGTGGCTCAAATGGGACGGCTTTCAGGGCCTCGAGGACCAAGGAAAGATCCCACATAGGAACCGACGGGGGGCGCGGCGGATTCATCCTTCTAGCTCCCCTAAGGAAGCGGATGACCAGCTCATGTCTTCCCAGTGACTGGCCGTGCGTCGATTCTGCGAACGCCGCCACGGCCGCCACATAAACTTTGAGCGTGGATGGGGACCTCCCTTTATCCATCAGCTCTTGTAGGAAAGTGAGCAGATGCGCAACCTCGCACGTCCGCGGGTCCAGATCTCTGTCGGTGTACCACTTGGAGAACACCGACCATTTAGGCGCGTAGAGCCTTCTCGTGGAAGGAGCTCTAGACTGCGTGACTGAGTTCTCAGGGGGGCGAGCGCCGCGTCCATGCACTTCGTAAATGTACGGGGTGCTAGAGACAGGCCGAACGGCAGGACGGTGTATTGATATACCTGACCGTCGAAGGCGAATCTCAAAAATTGCCTGTGACGGGGTAATATCTGAATCTGAAAATAGGCATCCTTCAGATCTAGAGAAATAAACCGAATGGCGAATGGCCTCCGGGTTCAGATCGCCGCCATTTGCGGGCTTGTGAAGCTGAGCCGGAGCCGAAAGCGCGGCGCGCGCGCTCTCGGTTCTGGGCAATGGCTGCTCGCTGAAAGCCGAGACCGTCTGATTTATGTGAGGTGTCCCAATCATAAGGGATGGGGAGCATTTTATTCTCACTTTTTGCCAGACCAGACATTATACTCTTTTTGAGATTTCTCTGGGTCGCCGTGAAAACGGCGTTTGTGTGCAGGCGAGAGGGTGAACAAACCGGCTCGTTGGCTGCTAAATGAACCACTGCAGTAGCCTGTTTGAAGGGGACTGACAGAGAAATAAACTTTGACGGCGGTCCGGCCGCAGCGGGACACGCGCGTCATTTCGGAGGCGATGTGTCTGTTAGTAAGCGTGAGCGCTCGTGAGCAGGCACGTAACTTACATTCTTAACCTGACATGTATGAGGCTGTTCTGGCCTTGTGACAGAGCGGGCAGAAAAATAGGCGTGAGCACAGAGTTGTGGGCACGTTTCCTACATCTAGCACTCGAGCGGTATTTGCCAGCTTTATGAGAGTGGGCTCTGCGGGAGACACGGGGGGCATCGTGTTTGTGTGTAAGGGTGAACACCGAGATGTGGGCACCTTTTCTACACTCAAGACACCAACGGCGTGAGCCGGATAATCAGACATTATACTCACTTGAGATTTCTCTGGGTCGCCGCGAGAACGGCGGATGTGTGCAAGTGAGCGGGTTGCATTACCGGCTCGTAACTCGTTGGCTGCCAAATACACCGCTGCAGTAGCCTTATCTAAGAGGACTGACAGGGCGAGACATTCCGACGGCGGCGCGCAGGCCCGTCCGGGTCATGCAGAGAGCTCGAGAGGGCTCTGCATGACCTATTCCTCCACAGATTTGCACAACATTATACACAATGTCTGCTTCACCCTTTTTGTAAAACATTACACAGTGATTTGTAAAACTCTACACACATTTTCACACCTTAGACACAGATAAGGATTGTGAGGTTACTTCCTTGTCATTACAAAGCCCCGGATTGCCAATGACCACACTAATGAACGAATTGGATACTCACATCCACCAGGTGTGGAAGCACACATGTGCTAATTTGAAAACACAGCACTCAGGTGTGCTATAAAAGGCAACAGGTGAGTTCACCTGTCTTCAACAAAAATGGAAGGAGATAGAAGAAGAAGAAGAAGAAGAAGAAGAAGAAGAAGAAGAAGAAGAAGAAGAAGAGTGAGAATGAGAGGTGGAGCTCAAAGAGGAGATGAAGGAGGTAGAGGAAGAGGAGAAGGAGATAGAGGAGGAGGCCCAGGTATAGGAAGAGGTAGAGAAGGACTTGAAGAGTTGATAGAACCTGAACAAAGAAGACGAGGACCAAATTTGACTCAATAAATCCGTGCAACACTTATTGTTATCAACCATGGACTGACACTGATGGAAGCTGGACAAAGAGATCAACCAAATCTCTGGTTGATACTGTAACTGAACAGTTACAGTATTCTTGTTGCTTTTACAGTAGTTTTTCTTCAGAGTCAAAGTGTATGTACTTCATGCAGTAATTTTTATTTGTCTAAAGATTTTATTTGTTTCATTGATTTCATTGTTGGTTGATTACTGTAACTGATTATGGTAAGAAATACTGTAAGTATAAATACTTGAAATATTCAGTCTGCAGCATCAGTATTGTGCAGTGCTTGGTAAGTTTATAGTGGGCCTATTTGTGTACATTCTCCCTATATCTCAAACTCATCATGAAGAATGTTGTGGGTTTGTCACTATTTTATCCCTTAACAATGTCTGGCCAAAAATCTAGCACATGAAATTCCTAAAATTAGTTTTTTTTACAAATGTGTTTTTTATTTATCACAGCAGTGTGAAACTGGCTGCAATAGTGTCTGATCATTGAGGACTGTGTTGGTTAAATGAAAACTATTAGCATTTTCACAAATATGTGTATATGTTTTGACTGAAGTGTGTATGTTTTGACAGATGTGTCATTTTGCAAACAATCTATTAAATTATGAATTATGCAAATTGAGTGTGGTGTTTGGATAATTGTGATTATATTTTGAAAAAAAGAACCCGGTTTTCAAAATTGCGTGTAAACAATTGAAAAAAACTGTAATACCATCATTATATTATTCTAGTATTATTCTAACTTTCTTCTGGTGCTTAGGATTGTAAGAACTGATTTTTCTGCTGAAGACAAAAGCTGAGATAAAACTCAGCATGAAGCAATAAAACGCACCCTGGACAGAAGATCGCAAAGACAGAGCACAGGACATTGTCCAAACATGTTTCCCTTATCTCTTCATTCCCCTCTCCCTCGTTCCCTCTCCCCCTGGGTCAAGTCACCAAAAGTTCACTATAAGAATGCCTATATATCATATATGATGTATCCTGTGAATCTATTGGTTTTACTTTTCATGTTTGGTATCATTTTAAGTGTCTCAGTGCGATTGGTAAAATGGTCTTAATTTCATTGCAGTCATTGGTAATAGGAGAAAGATTAAGAACTTAGGAGAATACTGTTCTCCTCCATTGGTGATGTCTTTTCAAGATATCTTCCCTCTCCCCCTGAGACCAGGTGCTACCCCCTGGGGTACAATTGACCCAAAACAAACTCTGAAAAATATTGGTACAACCCTTTTGTGCTGGTCCCCGTGCTGTGTCAGTGTTTTCCCGGTGGAAAGCACTCACACACTACTGTGTGTCTCTGTCAGGAATGCATTGCTTACTTTTAGAATCATCTTTGAGTAATTGATGTCATGTATTTATTATTTCTGAATTGGCTGTTAATTGCTTGTGCAATTGGCATGATACATTTTTACCTGACAAATAAATGTTACATCTTGATTTATTCTGAATTATTCTGAAATCATTATTTTAGTAGATTATGAGGAGGCTGGTGCTACCGCAGCTCTGTGTCCAGGATCGGTCAAACTAAAGGTGCATATGAACGGAGCAGTAGGCAGGCACGTCATCTGAAGACCTTTTGATTTCTGTCTATCACTGACTTGGCAAGTTGTATGGAAGTGGCTAAATAAACTACACTTTTTTGTATGAGTGAGCAGTAGGCAACCGACTTAAAGGAGAACTCCGGCGCAAAATGAACCTTTGGTCTAATAAAACATTGGTACCTAGTCAACCGTTCTCTGAGATTTGTTTTCATGATAATCGAATGTAAAGAGTTTTATCTCTAAAAACTGTTTAGCGTATAACGCTAGTAATGGGGGCATATAATAAGTAAAAAGAAATCGCTAGTTTATACCACTAACAAGGCTCAAAATAGCCCCACACTAACACAGTAACATAATGAGGGTCCCTACATGCAAAACGAAGCATTGAGAACTTTGTAAGTGTACAGACCGTTTAATAAGAAGATATTTTATAAAGACAGTCCAACGCTATCTCACGACCAATTCGTCCGAATTTGATGAGTGATTAAAAGATGGCTAATTCGTAACAATTCGTACAACCTCACTCGTACGAATTTTTACGATTTGTCTAAACCCACGTGATGGGTAGGTTTAGGGGCGGGGTCAGGGGTAGGTCATTCGTACGAATTCATACGAATTGGGCAACTCGTCAAATATGTACGATTTAGCAAAAATCTTACTAATTCGTACGAGTGAGGTCGTACGAATTGTTACGAATTAGCCATCTTTTAATCACTCGTCAAATTCGGACGAATTGGTCGTGAGATCGGGTTGGACAGTACACTTCTTGTATACAGACAGGAGCCATCTTTGGAAAACAGTCTCGACTAGTCAAACCACGAACGCCATTCATACAGTTCAGAAGTTCACTGAACTAGTTTACAACAGTGTTAATTTCGTTGACGAAAATAACGACGAAAATTATTCGTCAACGACATTTTTTCACAGACGAAAACGAGACGATAACTAAATAAAACCTAGTTTTGAATGACAAAGACTATGACGAAAATCTATTGACATTTTCGTCAACGAATAAAAACTAGACGAAAATGTTAGATAGTGACGATTTGGGAAGCGATCCGTCAGAACTGATGTCCTGCGTGTGTGGTAGATGCGCACATTTGTAGGCTACTGTAACGTGATCTACCCCGCGGTCATAAAACGTTAAAAAATGTGAACGTCTGGGAGAATGAGTAGAGCAGACATATAGATCTCTGAATAAGAGTGACGATGCAAAAAAGAGCTCTATTCGGTGCGGTTTTCTGTGCGCACACATCTAACCCGAAGCGTGCAGTCATGCACAATACACCTACAGCGCGCGAGTAGGCTACTGAATTGAGCTCTCTTTCGTGTCTGAATGGAGAAATACACAACAGTATGTCTAAATGTCCTTTTTGGAGAGTATTCATGTAAACTATGCTGGTTATGTCTTAAACTGTGAGTGTGTCAGATGTGCATCAGTGCAATTGTATCCGCATGTCATTGGACATGATCCGACGTCTTAAAGTGACAGTGGCAATAAACCTAATGCGGTCCGTGTCCTTAATTTTGATCAAGCAACAAAAGAAAAAGAGAAAAGCATTCACTGTTTGTTAATAGCTTTAATAAGGATTAATTATATTTAATTCATACAAATAAATATGTCTGCTTGAAAGAATAAAGAATGATGTGTAAGTAGTTATAAGGAATGAATATATCATTCATTGTAAAGAAGACTGTGTTGTACTTTAGGAAAAGTGGTTTTATTTCATTTTAAGATATGTTTTAAGTAACAGCAGTTAAATCTGTATCTGTATTGCATGTTCAAACTTAAAAATCATTAATATTAATAGGTTAATAGATGTTTTCTCCGGGAGTATATGGGTTTGGACATTTTAGAGAAATTCTAAATTAACGCATTACAATTGAACTAAACCCATTATATTTTAGTCGACTAAATCTACTGTAGATTTAGTCGACTAAAATGTTATTGTATTTCGTCGACTAAAACTAGACTAAAACTAAAACAATTCAGATGACTAAAATATGACTAAAACTAAATGGCATTTTAGTCAAAAGACTAAGACTAAAACTAAATCAAAATTTGCTGACAAAATTAACACTGGTTTACAACTAAGTTTTTTGTTTTTAGCCTACTGCAACTAAACTAAAAGTGAACATAGGTACTGATAGCTTACTAGTCAAATACTTGAGGCAATTTTTTTTTAGTTTATGAAAGTACTCAGTAAACTACAAGTAGTTTTATACTCCAAGTATACTTGTGAGTTTTCTTTAAGTGAACATAACATCATACTTATAGGTCGCTTTTTATTTTGCACTTTAAGTATACTATTATGTTTGTATTTAGGTATTAATTTTTTATACTGAAATACCATTTACTGGATGTTAACCATTTAATGTTTTAACCATTTTTAAAACATCCTGCATTCTTTTTTTATCAACACTTGAATGTGGGTTTCATAAGTTTCATAAAAAAGCAACATTTTAAACAAAAAGCTGAGAAAATCGCATTTTTGTCAAAGACTTTGTCAAGATGGAATTCAGAACGATGATCAAAGATGGAGTAGATTGAATCCATTAACACCCCCAAAGCTTCACAGTCATGAACCCTTCATGGGTCGACATTTTATTCAGTAACATTAGGCAGTTTTGAACTTATATGCTGTTTAATATTTGATGATCACGTTATTTTACATTTGCATAAGCAATATTATATCTGCTTCTTCTTCACCTGTGTTTTGATCCAGAGATTATGTACTATTTCAGAAGATGCATAATAGCGCCCCCCACATATAACAGTGAAAACATGGTACCAAAAAATTCAGTCAATGGCGGGGAAAGAGTAAAGTAGATTTGAAGTAAAATCCTATGTATGTTTGTTTGTTGAGAAGTTAGGGTGTTTTTTGTTTTACTGTGCAATAACCGAACCACGAACTCTGTGAACACAGGTGTCTCTTTAGACAATTAACTGGCAAATTTAACCAAATTCTAACGTGGTCAAACCACGAACGACGTGCTAAGTGAGCTGAACTGTATGAAGTTGTGTACTCAAAGTTTAGTTACACTTAAAAGTATACATTTATACACTAAAAAGTGGACCAGTTTAATCCCAAAAGTAGTATTGAAACAATACACTTAACAAGTATACTTAGTAGGCTACATTGATATTAGAATACTTAATATATAAAGTATACTTAAAATATACTTGAACTTTACTTAAATGTACTTACGTAATAAAATGAAGTATACTTATTTTTTTAAGGGTGGTCCAGGCTGGTTTATGTTGGTTAGAGGTGGACGAGCATAGTCATACTGTTCTCAAGCAAAACTGACCTGGGCTGCGTTTCCCAAAAGCATAATAAGCCCAAGTTGATCGTAGAACAATTGCCACAAATGGTTTCTATGATCAACTTAGGCTCACAATGCTTTTGGGAAACACGGGTTTGCTGGTCCACTAGCTCTCCCGCTTTACATATTGTCCTGGGGACCTTTTTTAGGAGGGAGGGCAGACATGACCTTGCTGTTAGAGAAGTAAGGACTAATTTTATTTACAGTTTTTCTGAATTGCTAAAACACTAAACCCCATTCTCTGAACTCGAATAAATCACTCTTTCTGTAAAACATTAAACAAGTTCAGGTAATTAAAACACTGTTTGCAAATCTCATGCACTCTTTTTTCAAAATTCTAAACACATTTTCACTCACTAAACACATTTCGGACTGTGATGCCCTTACAGTATGTTTCAAAAGGCTAATTACAGGCAGGCAAAAGTTAAACACAACTACAACACAGTTGTCATCGTTTACAAACAACGACTCAAAATTGTTCACACTTGTTTCTAATGTAGTGACCAAACCAACTGACAAAATACAAGTCAGTTCAGAGTCTCAAAATTGACTCAAAATGTTGCACTGAATGTTGATACCAATAATGGATGGAAACAATAACAGGGAGAAAAGGAAGAGTGTATAAAAGAGATGGTGGACAAGGAGGAAGAGGAGGAGGACGAGAAAGAGCAAGGTGTGAAGAATGTTGTCAAGGCTGGATCTCTGCTTGCCTGCAGAGATGACATTGTCTGTGATGTGAACAAAGTCCTCGGGCCGGACCCAACATGAAGAGATGATGCAGAAGCAGAATAAAATGTCTCTCACTGACCTTGATTTTGCAGTTGCACAACTCTTCTGAGTGTACATTACTGTAACATGCTTTTCATTTAGAGTTTTTTACTGAAACCTTTTTTGGCTTTTGCAGTTGGGTTACTGTATTTTGAATATACTGTGCTGAATATACAGACATTCGATTGGCCTACTATACAATATTCAGTACAATACTATTCTTGCAGTGCATACAGTATACAATTAATTCACCTTACTACTGTTAGTTGTCATTACTATACTTTTTCACGTAATTACAAAATTTGTTTACTTTGTTACAATATAATTTTTTTCTGTAACTGCAGCTTTGGATTCTGATGTAGTGTCTAATGAATGATCTGTAGTGTTTATAAAATTGACTCGCTGTGTGTATGATCTGAAAGCATTGTTTGTTTTTGAGCATAGATAAAATGGTTTTGAGGCAATTGTTTGATTTTGCCAGAAGAGTCAGAGGTTCTATGAATGTGGTTTGAAAATTTGGTTTTGTGTTTAAGGTTTTGCGAAAGTGAGTGAAGCTTTCAAGAAATGTGTTTTAGCAATTCAGAAAAACTGTAATGAGGCATTGTTTCACACCAGCTCTTGTTTAACCCTTGAGGGAGCTGTTTGAACTTCAGTTATTTCTGGGTCATTAATGTGTCACTGCTCCTGGCTCATGTTAACTGTCTCTGGATGTTTGTCAGTCTTGAGTTAGCAAGTTTTTCTTTCTGTTCAGTTTTTCAGACTCTAAACATCTGAAACCTAAATATGCAGAAAAACAATGTTCTTGAGTTACTCTCCCATAGTTTCTATATATAAAGATTTCATAAGCATTGTGTGTCCAGTGAGAGCTCTTTGTAACATTACCGTAGTCTAATGAATGATGTATCACTTCAGCTGTGTTGCTGTTCTTTCTCTCTCTGTTTATACTTACCTTGCACAGAACGTTTCTTGTGCTGCTGTCTTTATTATAATGGAGACCATGAGTTATGTATACATGTGAATGCATGTGTGTAGAAACTTGTAATGTTAACAATAATCCAAATGGAGGAGATTGGGGCTAGTCGTATAGGGCATAGTTGAAATTTTCTCAGGACTTTTCCTCATTCTGGCATGATACGTTTAAACAATATGTTTATGTGTTAGACACAGCAAACAAATTCTAAGTTGTGTTTTACCTAACAATAACCCAATTAAAATGTTGATGATACCATATATGACTGGAAAGTCTTACCCAAGACTTATCCATTGACTAATTATTTTAACAAAATAAATATTGTAAGAAAACTTGGAATGAAGACTATGGGTTTAATGTGTGGGTTTAATGGGTTTAATGATTCACTTGCTATTAGATGATGGTCTGATTCACCAAAATGCATATAATAAGCTACACAGTTTTACAACCTCTCAAGCAAACTGTGTTGCTAGGCAACCTAGTTATTACCAGAAACTTGAGGGTGTCACGTGCTGGTTGCAGCAATAAATAAAAGTCGGCAAGATCTAGATACGGCAGCTATATTATTAGAAACAATCTCAAAGAAACAACTCTCAGAACACTATAACTTAAAGGACCGGGAATAGAACAACCAACCTAATCTTGACAAGGACAGACAATGAAAACAGTGTGGTTAAATAAAAGAGCAATCTAATTAACAAAAAAGCAGCGGCCGTGCGCCTTAATAACAATAACAAAAAAACACAAGCATCCAACAGAAGAGGGCGGAAGGGGGCTTAGGTGGGGGACACAGAGCAGGGACAAAGGTCAGGCAGGGCCAGGGTGGAGATAAAGGTGGGAGGAGCCAGGGTGGAACCCCTGCAGAAGGGCCAGGACGAAAGCCCATGGCGGAGTCGAGGGAGGGAGGAGCCATGGGGAGCCTTGGCAGGCGAGACCAGGGGAACACCAGGACGAGACGAAGCTGGCTGGAGTGGAGACCCAGGTAGAACCTCGTGACTGCAGGGACCAGGCGGCGACGCTGGTCCTGGAGGGGCAGGCAGAGCCGCAGAAATGAGCCACTGAGTTGGGGCCCAGGGTGCCGGAGGACTGAGACAAAGGCGGAGCAACTGAGGACCAAGGCGAAGCTTGAGAGAAGGAGAAGCCCACCGGAGCCAAAGGGGTGGAGGGATGAAGCGCAGCTGAAGGCCCGGAAGTCCATAGTGCCAGGAAGAATGACGATTGACCAAGGCGGAGCCGGAGGGACGATGGTCCCAGGTGGAGCCGAGGAGCCACGGTGGAGCCGACTGGTCAACAGGCCGAAGTGGAGGGACAGGCACTGAGGTTCTGGTCGGAGCTATTGGACTGGCAAACACAACACCCAGGGCACATCCAATTGGGGAGCGGAGCCAGCATGGGAGGAGCTGAAGGGCTGGGAGGAGACAGTGCAGGCAGGGCTGAAAGACTGGGCAGTGCAAACAGGAATTTCCTAAATAATTATTTAGGTAGACACAGAACAGGCAAATCTCTAAGGAAAGACACTCTTGGACGACATGGAATAGGCAAATATTTCTCAGTAGGCTGACTTGACATAGACAGTGGAGGTGGGAGTGGGAGTGGGAGGCAGGGAGGAAACACAGACTTCAGTAACTCTGTGTTGGGTGATGTAACAGGTTCATTGCAGGGTGGCAAGACAGGCAGGACACATTCACTCTCAAAATCAATCAGAAAATCTTCCTCTGCCACAGTAGAGGGGGTAGGGCTCCACTTCATCCCCTCAAACTCCACCAAAATCGATCCTTGGCTCAGTCTCTATCATCACTGGTGCTGGTATCTTGGCAGGCTCTGGCTCCACGTCTGCTGTTGGTTCAGCCTTGTCCGTCACTGGGGCGGTGGCTGCAGCTGGCGCGCTGTTCTCCTTCTCACTCTCGCAGATGGGGAATCGGGAATCGTTGTGGAGTACCACCCACTCAATGTCCTTAACCCTTTCACACATTAGTTAAAGGGGTCATATAATGCCATTTTTGTACAAGCTAATATGATTCTTTAGGGTCTAAATTAAAAGTTTGTAATATACTTTAATTAAAAATTCTCATTAGTATTGTAAGAAAACGAATCGGTTACCTAACGTAACCTCGGTTCTCTCTAGATGAGGGAACGAGTATTGCGTAAGCTAGCTTACGCTACGGGAAAGATTCATCTTTTCTGAGAAATTGAAGCCAAAAATTATCCTATAATTTTGTATCTATTCACAACGCAGTTCAGCTGCAGCAGAGCATGAGCAGGCTAGCTAGCAGCTCATTGGCTCGCTCACAGGGAACTGCTTAAGCCTATGAGGAGACACGAATGAACTCTCGGCCAATGAGAGTCTGACCTGCTCTCATTGCGTCAGAGCCCGCCGAAACGGGCGTGGCCAGAGAGTATAAATTCGCCTCTCAGGCTGTAAATTCTGGTTTTCATAGAATGAAGCGAGAACGCTAGTAGCACAAGCACGGCCAGGAACGCAATACTCGTTCCCTCATCTAGAGAGAACCGAGGTTACGTTAGGTAACCGATTCGTTCTCTTACGAGAGGTTCTCTCGTATTGCGTAAGCTAGCTTACGCTACGGGAACACCTGGTCAACGCCGTGCGTGCTAAGCATCCACTATGAGTCCCAGGGGGGACCCCGGGGAACCCTTATGAGTGGGAATAAAATATGTACATGTGACAAAGGCCAGCGGAGCGGGCCGGGGATTTGTGAAGTACATAAGCACATAATAAGGAGACAGAACGAGACCGGTCTGCGTGAATAACTCCCTATAGTGCAGCTCAACCAGAAGAGCTGTAACATACTGGACTGCTAGTAGTTTAGCCTGCAAGGCGGGAACTTCCAGATAGTAAAATCTGATAAAGGTGGAGGGGGAAGCCCATCCCGCTGCCACACAAATATCATGAATGGAAATTCCGCTGGACCAAGCCCACGATGAGGCCATGCCTCTAGTGGAATGGGCCCTGATGCCCAGAGGGCATGGCAGGTCTTTTGACGCGTATGCGGCTGCAATGGCATCAACTATCCATCTGGACAGAGTCTGTTTCGAGGCGGCCAACCCCTTGGTGCGCCCACCGAACGAAACAAAAAGCTGCTCAGCTCGTCTGACCGGAGCAGTGCGAGTAAAGTATAATCTCAGGGCCCTGACCGGACACAGGAGATTAGAGTCAGATTCGCTATCGGATGCAGGCAGAGCCGATAGAGAAATAACTTGTGCCCTGAATGGGGTACCAATCGCTTTTGGGACATAACCATGTCTAGGTTTGAGAACGACTAAGGAGTCATTGGGCCCAAACTCCAGACAGGAAGCGCTGCTGGACAGCGCGTGAAGGTCCCCCACACGCTTCACTGACGCGAGCGCGAGCAGGAAGATAGTCTTGAGCGAAAGGTATTTGAGCTCCACGGTGTTTAACGGTTCGAATGGGGGGGGCTTTCATAGCTTCGAGAACTATGGAAAGGTCCCAATCGGCACCGACGGGGGGCGTGAGGGGTTCATCCTTCTAGCTCCCCTGAGGAAGCGGATGACTAAGCCATCTTTGCCCAGTGACTGGCCACGCCGGGGTTCAGCGAACGCAGCGACGGCTGCCACATACACCTTGAGAGTGGAAGGGGACCTGCCCTTATCCAGCATCTCTTGGAGAAAAACTAGCAAGGAAGGAACCTCGCATGACCGTGGGTCCAAGTTTCTGTCGGTGCACCACTTAGAGAACACAGACCATTTAGATGCATAGAGCCTTCTAGTAGAAGCCGCTCTAGCCTGCATGATCGTGTTTAACACTCCTCTGGCAAAGCAACGGGTAGTCGTTGATCACCCACGCATGAAGCGCCCAGCGCTCTGGGTGGGGATGCCAGATCGTGCCGCGAGCTTGGGAGAGGAGATCTGTTCTGACTGGAATGGGCCACGGGGCTGTCTGTGACAGCTGAGTGAGCTCCTGAAACCAAGTCTGACCTTCCCAACGCGGGGCTATGAGGAGCACCGAGTGGCGTGTTTCCCTGATTCTCTGAAGCACCTGTGGTAGCAGAGACACCGGAGGGAATGCATAAAGCGGGCGGCTGGGCCAGGTCTGGGCTAGCGCGTCCTCGCGTTTTGAGAAAAATATTGGGCAGTGGGTGTTTTCTTCTGAGGCGAAGAGGTCCACCTCTGCTCTGCCGAATATTCGCCACAGCTTTTGGACTGTAAGAGTGTGCAGGGACCATTCGCCAGGGGGAATGGGGTTCCTGGACAGACTGTCTGGACCGTCGTTCAGATGGCCCGGCACGTGCGTCGCTCTGAGCGAGAGCAGGTGACACTGGGACCAAACTAGGATGCGTTCTGTCAGCCGGAAGAGAATTCTGGATCTGACGCCGCCATGACGGTTTTAGATAGGAGACCACAGCCATATTGTCCGAACGGATCAGCACATGGTGACCGTGAATGCGCGGCAGAAAGCGCGTGAGCGCGTTCTCGACCGCCAGCATCTCCAAACAGTTTATGTGGAGGAGACTCTCCTGAGCTGACCAGGGGCCGAAGGCCGGTGAGCCCTCGCAGACCGCACCCCAACCCATGTTGGATGCGTCTGTCGAAAATGACTTTTCGGCGAGAAAAGGTCCCCAAGGAAACGCCCCGCTGAAACCATTCTGTCATGGTCCATGGCTGCAGAGCTGTGATACAGGTCTGCGTTACCTTTATCAGCTGGCGGGCCGTGGTCCACGCGCGGTGAGACACACGGCTCTTCAACCAGAACTGAAGCGGGCGCATGCGCAGTAACCCCAGCTGGAGCACTGCGGAGGCTGAGGCCATGTAACCCAGCGCCTTCTGAAAAGTTTTCAGAGGTGTGAGTCTGTTCATCTGAAAAGATGCGGCGAGACGCTGCACACGGCGCGCGCGCTGTGTAGACAGACGAGCCGTCATTGAGACCGAGTCTAGCTCTATACCCAAGAAGGAGATAGTCTGACTGGGTTGAAGTGCGCTCTTTGTCCAGTTGACAGAGAGGCCCAAGCTTTTCAGATGGTCGAGGAGGACTGTACGATGAGACAGTAGCTCCCTCTGTGATTGTGCCAAAATCAGCCAGTCGTCCAAATAGTTCAGTATTCGCAGCCCCTGACTCCGCAGGGGGGCGAGCGCCGCATCCATGCACCTCGTAAACGTGCGGGGTGCTAGGGATAGGCCGAACGGGAGGACGGTGTATTGATAAACCTGTTCTTCGAAGGCGAAACGTACGAATGGCCTGTGAAGGGGATTTATCTGAATCTGAAAGTAGGCATCTTTCAGATCTAGTGAAATGAACCAGTCCCCCTGGCGCACATGCGCGAGGAGTTTTCTGATAGTGAGCATTTTGAACGGTCTCTTCATGAGAACTCTGTTCAGAAATCTGAGGTCTAAGATTGGTCTGAGGCCGCCGTCTTTCTTTGGAACCATAAAATAACGGCCGTAAAACCCCGACTTGCTCATAGATAGAGGAACTCTCTCTATAGCCCTTTTGCACAATAGTTTTGCTATCTCTGAACGGAGCAGAGTCACTGCTTCTGGGTTCACAATAGTTTCTAGCCGCGCTCGGAAACCTGGAGGGCGGCGGTGGAACTGTAAGCGATAGCCTAGCCTTATTGTGTTTAGCACCCACTGGGAAATTCCCGGAATAGCTTCCCACGCTTGAAGCGTAACGCTAAGGGGTGAATGGCTACATGGTCCCCGTTGCTGCACACAGCGGGCCGCGCGGGCGCGCTCATAGTGTTTATGACAGCGGGACTTACACTCAGAGAGGAGTTTAAGGGCCGTGTAACAGAGTGAGCAGAGGTGGGACGCGCACACGGGCTCGTGGGCGCGCTTATGCACTCTGAAACTCGAGCGGGTTGGAACCGCTTTATGAGAGTGGGCTCTGTGAGACACACGGGAACTGAAAAGCTTTTGTGTATGAGTGAACACAGTGTTGTGGGCACATTTTCTACACGTGAGGCTTTTATGCTCTTTTTGAGATATCTCTGGGTCGCCGTGAAAACGGTGTTTGTGCACGTGCAGTGCTTTGTGTATGAGTGAACACAGTGTTGTGGGCACATTTTCTACACAATAGGTTTTTATGCTCTTTTTGAGATATCTCTGGGTCGCCGTGAAAACGGTGTTTGTGCACATGCAGTGTTTTGTGTATGAGTGAACACAGTGTTGTGGGCACATTTTCTACACAAGAGGCTTTTATGCACTTTTTTTTTTTTTTTTTTTTTTGATTTCTCTGGGACGCGGTGAAAACGGCATTTGTGCACATGCAAGCGGGAAAAGAGACCGGCTTGTTGATGGCGGTGTACACTGCTGCAGTAGCCGTGTGAACGGGGACTGACAGAGGGCGAAACCTTGATGGCGGTTCAGCCATGGTGAGAAATAGCCGTCCTTTTCTCAGCTGAGGCTGGTCACGTGAGCGGCCTGCAGCGGGATATATACACTCACCGGCCACTTTATTAGGTACACCTGTCCAACTGCTCGTTAACACTTAATTTCTAAGCAGCCAATCACATGGCGGCAACTCAGTGCATTTAGGCATGTAGACATGGTCAAGACAATCTCCTGCAGTTCAAACCGAGCATCAGTATGGGGAAGAAAGTTGATTTGAGTGACTTTGAACGTGGCATGATTGTTGGTGCCAGAAGGGCTGGTCTGAGTATTTCAGAAACTGCTAATCTACTGGGATTTTCACGCACAACCATCTCTAGGGTTTACAGAGAATGGTCCGAAAAAGAAAAAACATCCAGTGAGCGGCAGTTCTGTGGGCGGAAATGCCTTGTTGATGCCAGAGGTCAGAGGAGAATGGCCAGACTGGTTCAAGCTGATAGAAGGGCAACAGTGACTGAAATAACCACTCGTTACAACCGTGGTATGCAGCAAAGCATTTGTGAAGCCACAACACGCACAACCTTGAGGCGGATGGGCTACAACAGCAGAAGACTCCACCGGGTACCACTCATCTCCACTACAAATAGGAAAAAGAGGCTACAATTTGCAAGAGCTCACCAAAATTGAACAGTTGAAGACTGGAAAAATGTTGCCTGGTCTGATGAGTCTCGATTTCTGTTGAGACATTCAGATGTTAGAGTCAGAATTTGGCGTAAACAGAATGAGAACATGGAACCATCATGCCTTGTTACCACTGTGCAGGCTGGTGGTGGTGGTGTAATGGTGTGAGGGATGTTTTCCTGGCACACTTTAGGCCCCTTAGTGCCAATTGGGCATCGTTTAAATGCCACGGCCTACCTGAGCATTGTTTCTGACCATGTCCATCCCTTTATGGCCACCATGTACCCATCCTCTGATGGCTACTTCCACCATGTCACAAAGCTCTAATCATTTCAAATTGGTTTCTTGAACATGACAATGAGTTCACTGTACTAAAATGGCCTCCACAGTCACCAGATCTCAACCCAATAGAGCATCTTTGGGATGTGGTGCAACGGGAGATTCGCATCATGGATGTGCAGCCGACAAATCTGCGGCAACTGTGTGATGCCATCATGTCAATATGGACCAAACTCCCTGAGGAATGCTTCCAGCACCTTGTTGAATCTATGCCACGAAGAATTGAGGCAGTTCTGAAGGCAAAAGGGGGTCCAACCCGTTACTAGCATGGGGTACCTAATAAAGTGGCCGGTGAGTGTATATAGCCTGAAATCGGCTGCACTTGTGACGCGCGTCGCGTGCAAGTGCGTGTTAGAAACGTGAGCGCTGCAAGCGGGCACGAGACTATTTTTAGCCTGCAGAGGCTGGACTTGTGACGGCATAAAAATTATCTGCGAGAGCCGGAATCGAACGCGGGTCTCTGGCGCGAAAAGCTTTGTGATACACCACTGAGCCACAGGGGTAATGACACAAGCACAGTAGCGCGAGCAGATAAGAGGGCGTGATAGCAGTAACAGGTTCGGCCTCAGCGGAACTAACACACTATAACCCATTTGTCCAGCTTTATGCTCGGAAATGAGAACGTTTCTCATGAGCGCGGGAGAGCGCGGCCGCTTTCTGTCACGTAAGAGAGCTGGGCGCGAGCTCAGAGCTGCATAAAGATTATCTGCGAGAGCCGGAATCGAACACGGATCTCTGGCGCGAAAAGCTTTGTGTTCCACCACTGAGCCAGGGGTAAAGAGACAAACATAACAGCGCGAGCAGATAAGAGGGTGTGATAGCAGAAACAGGTTCGGCCTCAGCGGAACTGATACACTATAAACGCTTTATGTAGCGGCGCTATATGCAGGCGGGAGAGCGCGGCCGCTTTCTGTAACGTAAGAAAGCTAGCCGAGAGCTCAGAGCTGCATAAAAAATTATCTGCGAGAGCCGGAATCGAACACGGGTCTCAGGCGCGAAAAGCTTTGTGTTCCACCACTTCCCTCTCAGCCTCGACGGAACTTAACGCACTATAAACCCACTTGCCGGTGACGCGTATGCATGGGGCCGGGCTAGCTCTCTTGTAAAGTAAAGAAAGCTAGCCGCGGTTGGCACAGCTGTAAGCGGCTCGTCCCCCATTCAGCGCTCGTAGGCGGTGAGAGGGGGAGGCGGCGTAACGCTTCGAGTCGAGCCCGCAGGGTCAACAACAGAAGCCCAATCGCAGAGGAAACATCCGCCGTTGGCGAGAGAAAGCTCTGCGTGTCCCAGTCCCAGGCAGAGAGCGCAGAAGAAGGCGGGCTCTGGCGCTGAGAGGGACGCGGCATGAGCCGCAGGTGTGCGAGGCATCTTAAAAAAGACGCTCGCTGCTCTTTTAGATACACACACACAATACAAGAAGCTTTTTGGTAAAGGATATGAATCCGTCGAATGGCGCTAGCTTGCAGGACGGCTGAAGGTGGCGAAGACGGCCGGCTTCCTCAGACTCCCAGATGCTCGCTAGAAGGTGCCTTTTCCACGACGGCGGCTTCTCTCAGGATCAGCAGATGCGTGTAGCCTCGCTGAAGATATGAAAAATCAGAATTTACAGCCTGAGAGGCGAATTTATACTCTCTGGCCACGCCCGTTTCGGCGGGCTCTGACGCAATGAGAGCAGGTCAGACTCTCATTGGCCGAGAGTTCATTCGTGTCTCCTCATAGGCTTAAGCAGTTCCCTGTGAGCGAGCCAATGAGCTGCTAGCTAGCCTGCTCATGCTCTGCTGCAGCTGAACTGCGTTGTGAATAGATACAAAATTATAGGATAATTTTTGGCTTCAATTTCTCAGAAAAGATGAATCTTTCCCGTAGCGTAAGCTAGCTTACGCAATACAAGAGAACCTCTCGTAAGAGAACACTTGGTCAAAAACAGCTCTGTTTTCAGCACGCCGTTTCAGTGCATATGCCTTTAAATGATCATGAGCTGCGCTCACTCCGCCCCTCTGTTCTGTGCATACACCGTTTGTAACCCAATAACCATAACGCGTTGTTCAGTATAAACGTGGAATTATGAATTATATTGAGAACGTCATACATAGAAAACATGCAGTAATGTACCCTGACTGAGTGTAAACCTTAGACGCATTCATTGTGAAGCGTGCAGCTAGCGATTTGCAAAGATTAATATATTAATATAAAGTTTAATAAAACGTTTCACTCACTTCCGTTCTTCTGGAGGTTCAGCAGGAACACGAATATCTGGTACCGATCCTTTTTAGCAAAGCTTCTTAGCAAATCCAGCTTTATACTGACCCTCGTTTATAAAGCAGTCTGGTGTGTGAAATGATTCGCGCAAACATGAGACCATTGACGTTGCTCGTGGGGAATATTCCCTTCGAAAACAAAACTCAGCCACTGCGTCTTCAGCGGTTCGGATTCAGGAACATTAAAATGACTGTGTTCGTTATTACACCCAAGAACAGAACACCACAATCGCTTAGACGCCATTCTGCTCATAGACAGTGCTCCGGTACATCAACAATGACCGCGCCGGTCCGGTCCGCGCCGCGCCGCGCAGACTATGATTGACAGCTACCTCATGTGCGAGAGCGGGTCTGTGTTGAAACGCTCCCGTCAATCAACAATCGTGGGAGGGGCGTCTGTTTTATTGACGTAACAAAAACGAACGGCTCGATTTGAGGCAGGGGAAAACATATAAGGAGATTAAAACAAAACCACTGGATGGATTTTTATCATTATATGATGTTTGTGTACAGGCACTGCCAACACACATTTCAGTACAATCAACTTGTAAAAGTGCATGTACCATTATATGACCCCTTTAAACATATTCTAGCTGATCCCTCAGCGTGAGTTTTTAAGGCAACCGTTATTTTAGAACGCATCACCTTTTTATTTCCATGGCAATGCGTCATGCTTGTGATGTGACCATAGACAGTAAAAGAAATGGACACAGCGACCCCATAGATTTCAAGGGAGAAAGTTGAAGCCCATAAAAGCACTCACTTCCTGATAGCCAAGCGCACTGCGCAGGCTCAAACTGAGCTTTGACGACGTAGAGGTCACGTGAGCAACCGTTCTGACCTTCTAGTAGCTGTGCCGAGACAAATCTGAATTGAAATCTGAAACAAATCTGTTGTTGAAATATTTTGTCCCGTTGCTTTTATGAACTCTCTATCTATGGGCTTCTCCCTTGACTTTATGCCTCCATGTCCACCGGATTGCCTCATAGACAGTAAACGATTGCCTACGAGCTTCTACTTCTGTCTATACGGTAATTTCTCTACTGTGCGACAGAGCGTCCAGTGGTTATGACGCAATCGTTAGCCTATTTTTACAAAAACGCCTTCTACGGGACCATAACGTAAGATACAAAGTAATGGAGCCTTTTATCCATTGTCCCGTTTCTTAAGAAATAAATAATGGACAAATTGAGTCTTTGGACGCCTCAGATGTAAAGTTATTCGCTGTCAAAGTGACGCCAAAATGAATGGGAGTCAATGGGATGCTAACAGTAGGTGATAGCCAGCTACAATGGCGGCCCCCAGAGGAAGCTTCAGTTTCCGGCGGATGGATTACCCCCTTGGATGTGACTCACCGCAGCCATAATAGTGCTGTATTACACATATCGCTTTTATTTTGTTTTTCCTTTTTTTCAAATATCCACAAACTTTCTAGCTTTCTTTAACTCTCAAGGTATTATTTCATCAACTATCTGATATTCCGATTATCAAATATGAGTAAGGGAATATGTTTTGTTGGTTAAAGACCTTTATTATGATCTTGTTAGTTGATCTATAAAAGCGCAATGTTAGTTTGTGCGGCAATTCAGCGAATCAGATCTGTCGGATTTACAAAACGTAAATTCATCCACTTCTCCCGAAATACATGAAAATAAGTTGCCGGTGAAGTGGGAGAAGAATAAAGGTTATTATTATTATTTTTTTTAAAGTTACCTACACAATGTGTATCTGATATGAATAAAACATGTTATTAAAATTGTAATCAAAATGATTGTTATTGCAGATTCCATAGACATCAGTGTGTATTTTACAAACTATTAGTTTATTGTTTTGCTAGTATTTATGTGTTTTTAAATGTCTGAAACCTATAAAAAAAAAAAATTATACCATTACAGTATACCATCCTACAAATGTATTCCACAGATCTGTGATGCAAACACACTCATAGAGCATAAAGAATCACAGACTTTACAAATTTGACACATTAAAATGTAAAATTTAATAACACTTTAAAAAAAAACAATTACATTAGATCCAGCATATCAGCCTTTTTTTAGTCACAGATAAAGAAATGTGAATTTGAAAATAAATCATTCATTAAACCAATAAATGTTATCCTAGTATAGAATGTCTGAACAAATGCAAACTCCTAGCATGCATTGCAGAAGCAGCTCTAAAAAGACAATAGTAAACAATCATTATTCAGTTGAAATCAGTTTAGAGTTGATTCAGTTCGGTTCAATAACTGTGTAAAGTGTGAATGAGTGTAATTCAGATATAATACAGTGATGTCATGACCATATTTTTAGAGCATCTTCAATCTTTTTGTTTGCTAAAGTATAATAAATAAATGAAATCAACATCCCCAAATCCACATCTAAAGTAGAACCTCACCCATACTGTTGGCAAATCAAAATTTAGATTACAATTTAAATCAACTTAAATTACACACAAAAAACATAGTATTGGTTCTTCAGCATCTATATGTAATAAATATATTTAGTTCTGGAAGGCATATGAGGATTGGAGTGGACTATACAATGACAGGACTATATGGCTCATTATTGTTAACAGCAAGAGGGAAAAGAGCCACTGGAATTTCGATTTAGTTATGGCTGGGGAAAATAATTAACAAAAAACAGACAATTCATGCAGAGAGTGAAGAGAGTGGAATGGAATTATTTTAGGAGAAAAGACTGAAATTGATGCTTACTCAGCTCAACAGATCTAGAGCTGCTTGCTTATGGATTTTGTCTTCTACTCTGCATAATACCAATTGTTTATTCTTTTTACACTGGTACTTGATGTTCAAGCATGTGTTCAAGAACATGTCCAGCGAGGGGACCATGGAGGCCACGCCACTATGGTCTCCTGAACTGCCGGCTCCACTGTGGCCGCCCGAAGGGTCTTCTCCACCGTGGCCGCCCAAAGGGTCTTCTCCACCATGGCCATCCGAGGGGTCTTCTCCACCCTGGCTGCCTGAACTGTCTGGTCCACCCCGGCCCCCTGAACTGCCAGGTCCGCCCACGCTCCACGGCCCAGGCCCGTCATTGCCGTGTCCTGAATCCGTTCCCCTGCACGGGCCACACTGCTAATAAAAACACTGCTGCACTTGGATCCTGCTTCCTGCTGTTTCATAACACATGAGAAACATTGGGGTATATAGCCTATATACTGTATATATATAATGAAATTAATGCAGCATCCGGTTTTTTTTTTTTCATCAAAACATGGCTAATACATTAAAAGAAAATTAGCAGATGACAAAAAAAAATTGATACCCAAACAGGTAGAAACTATTAAAGTCTGTCAAAAACTTTCAGTGAAAAAATTAACAGACTTTAAACCTTGCACACATCTTAAAAGCCGAAAATGTGTAAATCGTGATCAGACAATTATTGAGAATAATGCGCTTACCTTTGTGTTGCGCTTTAACTTCAAACAACTGGTCTTTCTTGATGTACACATGAGTATTTATGCGTTTTTAATTTGTGATTAAATTATATACAGTAAGCGATCAAAGAATGCTCTCTTTATAATGTCTGAAGCTGTTGATGACACAGCACGAGTTTATCTGGACACCTATCTGGACACAAAACTCCCATTATAATCAGTGACACTGTTACACTGCACAGTGAACCACTTGCTGTATTTACATCATGTTTGCATTGTTATTTATGGTGAAAGCATTCGTGAGAGTTGCATTGCAATGACGAGACATCGCAAGAATGTCAGAATGGTTTTGAGTACAATTTACACAGACATTTATTCTGTTTGTGTTTCATGAATGCAGCCCAATATGCCCATTATATTTTCTCTGCCTTCCAGGATGCTGTGTGCTCTTTCAGAGACAGAATAATTGCTATCAATCAATTGCGAGACAATGGCATAAATGGACTTTCATGCAGTGTGTTTATGTTTTTGTTCAGCCACACTAACATCAGTTGTGGGCAAGTTAAATGTAGTGTTCTCAAACTGGACATACAGAACAAGTAATTTATAAAGGGGATGAATTGTTTAATATCCTAAAAATATTTACAGTTAACACGGGTTTGACAATACTACAGACTATACATCCATTATTAAAATAATCAAAAATGCAGTCACACAGTGCATGGTGCAAGAAAAGTTCCTCTCTCTGATAAAGAGGCTGCTTTCTTTTCCTTCTGATTAAGCATTGGTATATCAAGCCCATCAGAGGAATAGAATTATCAACACAGCCATGCCTCTATATAAATAGTGCTGCACAGCCTCCCCAACGCATTCTCATCCCAAGGCGTCATCTTATTCACACTTTTGACCATGCTTCAAAATCCGACGCACATGGCACCCTTTAGCGTCAGGTAGATGAAGCTCATCCTCGGGCGTCATCTAACGCCTTTAGCGTCAGTTAGATGACGCTTCCGTTTTTAGCGTCAGTTACATGACGCTTCCGTTATGGGTAGGTTTAGGTCTGGGGTAGGGTTAGCGTCTCATATTGACGCCAAAGGATGCCATGTGCGTCGGATGTTGACGCATGGTCAAAAGCGTCAGTTAGATGACGCCTTGGGATGAGAACGGGCCTCACTTGACCCAAATAGTCTTACAACTGTCACCTCAAATATCTGTGGGAATCACTCTCCATACCATTTTTGTCCAGGGGAAATGTTAATGATAAACCCCAAGGACCAGTGTTAAATATAACAGCATTTCACAAAGAGACAAATTATAATAATTCTCATAAATATACGTGCTATAAAAATCAATTGAAACGTGTTTGTGTGTGTCTGTATTCTGTTGAGGGTAGCGCATAAATCAACAAAGTGACACAGTGATGGAGATCATTTCATCCTGAGCCACAGAACGCATTGAAAACATCATTACTTTACTCAAAACTTTAATAGTCCCAAGCACAGCACTGAGCAAAAGGATAATGGAAGCTCCACAGATCACTCTGCCAGATTGATTACCTCCAAGCTCATGCTGACAGAGCACTTCTTTCTTTGAGTGATGCCTTCAGTTTTCTGTGTTTCTTGGCGGTGGGACCAAAACATGTTCAAGGATATTTCTGTGTTATATGTTATTCTAAATGCTTGGCCAGGCAAACATAACATCAGATCGTTTGTAGCTCAATTGAAATAGTTTCAGAAATAATTCAGTAAATTTTAATGTTCAACACGGATCTGACTTGCTTCTGGGAGGAAAAGAAATGAATCCATAAATAATAAAATAAAGGCATTCACTTCAAAGTAAATAAGCATTGTATTCCAAACACGTTCCAGATTGAAACCATGAGGTGAGCCAACTACATTTCCAGCTTGTTTGGCTCATTTTAGATATAGCAACCACCAAGTATCACTAGAAATAACAATGAAATAAAGCTAATTAGTATGACGAGTGCTCTACATCATGCAGCCAGCCTTACTGATATTTTGATTTATTATTCATGTTTTATTATTCCGAGGCAAAGTCGTCCTTTTTGCATTCATTTTTTAAAAGTTTTTGGGGTAATAAAATACAGATTAGCTTACACTCTCAACAAGTAATGAGAACTATATGAAATGTCTGAACGTTCATATTAAAATGATTAAATAAAACTACACATATCAATCATAATGTCACTGTTTATTTTTAAATATGTTTTATCTTGTTTCAAAATAACTGCAATAAAAAGCATTTTTCTTTTATTTGTTACTATATGTTTGTTTGATGTTTTATTAACAAGGTTTGGGAGGAACACGTTCTAATGATCAAACAATCAAGTCAGCCAGCTGTCAGCAATCAGTAATCAACTGGTCCACTCAATCAGCACAAATAAAGCCTAAATACACACAGTCAACTCACCCATATTCCTCGACAGTTTTCAGCATCCCTCCACCACCCCATCTCCTCACACTTGCCTAGTTATCTTCCTAAACAGAGATACGGGGGAGTACTCTGGGTTCGGGCCCAATTTCCGAGCTCGGAGCCCTCCCCTAGTGATGGCAAGATGAGGCTTCCTGAACCACTGGGACCTCGCAGCCCATTGCTTCAACCAAAGGTTCATTACTCGAAGCTTCATTCAGCATTGCTCACTAGTGACACCTAGCTATTGTGCAAAGAAATTGCAGGCAAATTAATTCATTCTGAACCAATGACCCGCCCCCCTCCCGCAATGTTTTATTTATTTATCTTCTTCTAAATATGAATGTCTCTGTAACCTTTCATTTGCAATAATAAAGAGATCTGTGCAGACATTTGTCCATTGCCTGCATGAAATAAAACGTGTATATTTCTCTGTCTGCATTTACTTGTACAGAGACAACTGTCACACACACAGTTAATTAATTATTCCAAAAAATATTGGATAGGGACAGTATGAACAACAATAGTGACTGTGTTGAGTGCAGTGCTTATGGTGGAGGGACTCGAGGAAGTGTAATAAAGTAAACTGCAGTAAACACCATAGTTCGGGTGGATGAATTGCAATAGATATTTATTGAGAAAATGAATTTTTTGAAGTGTGTTGGGGTTTAGACAATTCCTCTTCTTGGACAAAACCTCACCACCCTTGGAAAAATATCCTTTCACAAGGAACAGAGGATGCAGGGGAACATACAATGTCAGTGCCAGCGGGTATAAATAAAGATATGCTTCTGTTGAGCCCAGACAGGGGAGGATTTCCTCTTTCTTGCTGGCTCCATTACCATGAAAAAGGAAGATGTCATAAAAAGCAAACAAATCCAAAAGGGCAATCCAAATTAAAAAGCAGTCCAGTCCAGATCCAAAAATCTAAGCTACCAAAAATCCAAAGCAATCCAAATAATCTTATCTAATTAATATAACGAGACTATAATATAGCTACTATAATTAATAATAACAATTATTCATTATTATTAATAACTATTCTAACCTGATATAATGCAATAATATACAGCCCTAACACATATATGACACAATAACGACAATGAGATTTCTCTAACTCTGACTCTCTGACACACTACAACTGCTTCTGCTACTGCTACTCCTGCAACAGCCACAAGGTGGCGCGAGTTTCGAACCCCCTTTCTCCCTTTATCCAGAAGCGACACTCAGACCGAACCGATGACGTATCCACACAAACCGAGGCCTCGTTTGTCATCAGTCACGTGATTTTCACGTTAACAACACAAGCCTCGAATCGCGGCTTCATCTGGCACGCCCATTTTTTCTCGACACAAGCTCCGATGCCTCGGTTCAAATGTCACATCACTACCCTCCCCCCGGACAGCACGCCAAATACGCATAACCATTTTTATTCTCTGATCATTGGTAAGTGTGAACTCGTGAATCAGCTGTTATAAAAAGTCCATCGTCTGTTCTGACGATTAGCCAATAAATCCTTGGTAAGCAGCTGTCACGGTTAGCTGTAAATCCAACAAGAGCGATATGTGTTAGAATGATGATGAACAATACTTATTTAAACAGAGAGCGAAACAACCACATTTAGCATAATGTTAATGCATGACCAAGAATTGAGGAAAAGTAATTAACGTCATGCATAATTGAAAAAAATTAAGTTATTTGAACTTGACAGTTACAGATAACTTCATTTTCTTCAATTACGCATGATGTTCATTTACTAATAATTTTAAGGCAACGGGTTTCTGATCACTTTTTACTGTGAAGGCTAGCAATAGCCTACCAGTACATTTTGACCTTGTGGGGACATTTTTTGGTCCCCATGAGGAAACAAGCTTATAAATAATACAGAATGATCTTTTTTGAAAATCTAAATAGCAGAAAGTTTAGGTGTTGTTGGGTTAGGGCAGGGTTCCTCAATAGGCGGCCCGCGGGCCACATCCGGCCCGTGAGAGGAAAATGTTTGGCCCGCGCTCATTTCAAGGTTGTCATGGTAACATCAGCGTAAGCAAAAATTCAAACGCAGTATCTGAAAGCATTCGCGCACAACGAAAATATGGCAAGTGTTAAGAAAAGAAAAGTGGACACAGAAAATAGACGATTCAAATCTGAATGGACTGAACAATTTTGTTTTATTTTGCCTGACCACCACAACGCAAAGCCAACGTGTTTGTTATGCACGCAGACCGTGGCTGTCTGTAAGTCTGATAATATCAAACGCCATTTTAACTCATTGCACAGCAATTTTAACAGCAATTTTCCTGAACATTCTGAGAGTCGCAAACAGAAGGTAACACAATTGGTAGCAGCTTACAAGCAATCAGTTGCTGTTATTCATAAAGCCACATCCATTCAGGAGAATGCCACCGCAGCATCCTTACGTGTGGCTTGGAACCTGGCAAAGGCCAAAAAGCCGTTCACGGATGCAGAATTAATTAAAACCTGTGCGATTGACATGGTGGATGAAGTTTTAAACCACGATGAGAAAACGAAGAAAATGGTTGTGGAGCTATTACAGAAGGTGCCATTATCCGATTGCACGTCAACAAGAAGAGTAGAGGCACTGGCGGGTGAGTGTCTGTCCAATCTTTTATCCGACATAAAGAAAGCTGAAGTCATGTCACTTGCAATTGACTCGTCTTGCGACCGAACCGACATTGAACAGCTGTCAGTGTTCGTCAGATTTTTTGATGGGAAGGTTTTCCGCGAAGAGCTGCTTTGTTTGTTGCCAATACAGGGACGCGCAACCGGAGAAATAATTTTTAACGAACTGATGCAATTCTTTGAAACGAATGGATTAGATTTAAGCAAAGTTGTGTCAGTTGTCACTGACGGGGCTCCGTCAATGTTTGGACATCACAGAGGCCTGATAAGCAGGCTAGCTGCAGTCAATCCAAATCTCATAACATTTCACTGCATTATTCATAAATCGGTGTTATGCGCCAAATTGTCTGGAAAAATGAAAGAGACAATGGATACTGTGATGAGGCTGGTAAACTTTATTCGCGCGAGTTCTGGTCTGCAACATCGCCTTTTCCGAGCCTTGCTGGAGGAAATGTCTGCAGAACGGCATGATCTTTTGCTGCACAATGATGTCCGATGGCTGAGCAAGGGCCGTGTGCTGGAAAGAGTGTGTGAACTTCAAAATGAACTTTGTTCATTTTTAAGCAGCCTTCAAAGCCAAAAGGCAGAGACATTTCTGAGGTTTTTGAAAGACAACACAGAGATGGCATTCGTGCATTTTTTGTGTGATATCATGTCTCACCTAAATCAGCTTAATTTGCAATTGCAAGGCAAGAACCACACCATTGCTGACATGCACGAAGCGGTTGAAGCTTTTCGTTTAAAGCTGACGCTTTTTGAGCGGGATCTTCAAGGGAGAAAGCTGCACTTTCCGCATTTACAACAGCATTGCGAGAAACACCAGGTGCCAGAGGACCCGTTAATGCGCGACTTCGTGATGAGACTGGCAGAGAATTTCAAAGAGCGATTTCAGAGCTTTAACCTGTCAAGTGAACTACTCCTCTTCCTAAGACAGCCATTTTCAGTCCCAGCAGATGGACAATGGACTGCTGAGGCCAAACGCCTGGTTTCATCCTTAGATGAAGCATCTTTGCAGCTGGAGATTTTGGAAATGTCAAAGTCTGATTTGATCAGAGAGCAACACAAGGAGGCTAGTGTGAGCGACTTTTGGACAAAAGTGGTTTCTCAAGCTAAATTCAAGAACAGCAGAATTATTGCAATGTTCCTTCTTTCAATGTTCCCATCCACTTACATCTGTGAGTCATCGTTTTCTATAATGTACATCATCAAGAACCAGGATAGAAACAGACTGTCCAGTGTGCATCTTGATCAGTGTCTCAGAATTGCTACAACAGAATATAGCCCTAACATCAGAGGTATTGCTTCAGCCTCTCGCTGCCACTTCTCTCATTGAATGGTGAGTACAAGCCAGTGAATACTTTTAGTTTGATCCAAGTAAGAACAATAAAATATTAAGGCTGATAGGTCTAATAATTGAATCTGCTATTAGGGAAATTGATGAGAAGAGATCCAGTGTGGTGATGATCAGGATCAGTCGACTCCCATGCAGATCCAGAGTTGTTATCTGTTAATTTGTTTTTAATATCCACCATGCAAAGTTCTTAAGTTTTCTGTATCTGAATACAAAAATGCTCAAAATTGCTTGAATAAAACAGACTCATGAGAAAAAAATAAAAATAAAAAATAAAATAAAAAAATCAGAATAATTATGTTGTGATTTGTGACTCTTTTAACAAAACAACAACAACAAAAATAGCAGAGCAAACATTGAGGTAATAACATTGTGGTTGGTGGCCCTTGGCTCTGTATTGTCGGCAGAATTTGGCCCTTGGTAAAAATTAATTGAGGAACCCTGGGTTAGGGGGATAGAATAAAAAAACATTACGCCTGTGGAAAGTCCCTATAAAACATGGAAACAACGTGTGTGTGTGTACTGGTTTGAAATACATTATGAGGACTTAAAGACCTTATAGTGTCTATTCGAGGTTTCAGGCCACATTCATGAGTCAAATCGCTAAATAAATACTAAACGATTTTTATTAAAAATGTAAAAATGCTGAAAGTTTTCTGTGATGGGTACGTTTAGGGTTAGGGTCTAGAAAAATGTCATTAGCTCAGTATAAAAACAAATACGCCTATGGAATTTCCTCATAATGATTCGAGCAGAGGTGGACAAAGTACACAACTTCCTTACTTGAGTGAAAGTATAGATACTACTGGTCAAATATTACTCCGTTACAAGTAAAAGTTGTAAAGACCGTTTTTTAATCAAGTAAAAGTAGGCCTACTCGTTTTTGAAAGTATAAGTATCAGTAAAAAGTAAATGTCAATGCATTGATGTATGTAATACTTACAGTACCTTATGCCTCTGAATGCCTGCCTACCTACCCTCATATCAAAATCAAATTTATTTCTAGAACACAGTTCCAGAAGTGGGATTGAATGTGAGATTGAATAAGTGCACTCTATGACGTCCACAATGGTTTCGGACACCCAAGTGGCTGTTCCCTCAAATGGTACTCTATTTAAAGATTTTTGGCTTTTAGTATGAATATGTTAGCCTCACTGTTATCTATAAGCTAGTGTGCTCCAAAACAATGACAAAATTCACATTTAGAAGACCAAACCCAACATTGAAAATGAAAATCAGGTTGATGTCAGAATCCAACGTTGGACAGACGCTGTATTGTGGTTGAAAATGAAAATCGGGTTGACGTCAGAAACCAACATCAGTCGGGGGTTCTGACGTCAAGTAAAGTACAGATAATCAAAAAGTGTACTTATACAGTACTCAAGTAAATGTACTTTGTTACTGTCCACCTCTGGATAGGAGTACCGATAGGCCTAAGTGGCGGTATGTAAATATAATTTAACAACACATTCACATATTCACGGGTTCTCTGGGGGTCGGTTAATGGTCACGACATGCAGGTAAACAAATAAAATATTTTATCTTTTTTAGTACGTTTTTTAATTGTAGTTGTTTTTAAATATTTATTTTAATTTTGTATGTTTTATGATTTAATTAATTATTAGCTTTTCACAACGGCCCTGCAGTTCCTTCCCGAACCCCAGTTTGGAAAACCTTGTCGTAAGCACTTCATGTTGTTGACAAAAAAAGAAAACATTTTCTTTCACTTTGTATTTTTATATCAATATACAATTTTGTCCTATTCAAATGTTTTATTGAATGTTATAAACAAGTAAGGTCAAAACTAATCTAAAACTATCAAAAAGAAGTCAAATTATTATATTACTATAATGTACTGGAAAGTAATATACATTAAACAGATAACACAGAACTCAAAGAACAAAACCACGAGGATCACAGAGACAGAAGTAACCATTACATGTACAACAACTGACAAAGTAACAAGTGAAACACAAGGGCTATAAATACCATAGACAGTAAAAGAAATGGACACAGCGACCCCGTTGATTTCAACGGAGAGAGTTGAAGCCCAACATGGGCACTCACTTCCTGATAGCCAAGCGTTCGTTCTGCGCAGGCTCAAACCATAGACAGTATAAAAAGTGGACAGAGCCATCTCATTGGAACTCAGTTGAGACAGTTGAAGCCCATTTTTAGCGATTTTTGAGCACTTCCGTTCCTGACGCGCAGACTCAAACCGACTCAAACTAAGCCTGATGACGTGAGCAACCTGTCTGACAGACGTTAATCTTCTAGTAGCTGTGCGTGAAAATTGCCAACGTTAATCTTGCAGAGACGGGGAACTTGAGCAAAGAGTTCTTTGGTGTGAGTGAGGAGGAGTAAGTATTCCGTTGCTTTTATGGACTCATTATCTATGGGCTTCTCCCTTGACGGGACGTCCTCCCGATTGCCTGCGAGCTTCTCCTGCTGTCTGTACGGTAATTTCTGTACAGCGCGACAGAGAGTCGAGTGAATGGGAAAATGAATGGGAGTCAATGGAAATGCTAACGCAAGTGAAGTTCTGCTACAACATGGCGGCACCCGGCCGGCTTCAAGTTCCGGTCGATGGATTACCCCCTTGGCTCAAACTGAGCTTGACGACGTAGTTGTCACGTGAGCAACCGTTCTGACCTTCTAGTAGCTGTGCCGAGACAAATCTGAATTGAAATCTGAAACAAATCTGTTGTTGAAATATTTTGTCCCGTTGCTTTTATGAACTCTCTATCTATGGGCTTCTCCCTTGACTTTAAATGGTAAATGGACTGCATTTATATAGCGCTTTCACAGACCCAATGGCCACCAAAGCGCTTTACAATTTGCCTCACATTCACCCATCGACGGCGGTGTCAGCCATACAAGGTGCCATCCAGCTCGTCGGGAGCAGCTGGGGTTAGGTGTCTTGCTCAGGGACACCTCGACACTTGGTCAGGTGGAACCGGGGATTGAACCACCAACCTTCCGGTTTGTAGACAACCTACATGAACCACTGAGCCACTTTATGCCTCCATGTCCTCCTGATTGCCTCATAGACAGTAAACGATTGCCTACGAGCTTCTACTTCTGTCTATACGGTAATTTCTCTACAGTGCGACAGAGCGTCCCGTGGTTATGACGCAATCGTTAGCCTATTTTTACAAGAATGGCTTCTACGGGGCCATAACGTAAGATACAAAGTAATGGAGCCTTTTATACATTGTCGTGTTTCTTTAGAAATAAATAATGTCAAGTCAAGTCAAGTCATCTTCATTTATATAGCGCTTTTAACAATGAATTGTTTCAAAGCAGCTTTACAGAGATAAACATATAATTTAAGGTAACAGATTGTTTTGGCGTTATAGCGGTTCTTGAATAATGTTACTTCCAGCTAAAGTTAACTTTGATTGATTCACCTCCGTCGAAATGATCAGACTTTAAACGCGAACCTGTGATTAACGCTGATGGCGTTCACATGCTCATTCAGAATTCTATAGTTATGTGCTTTTTAAAATATGTGCGCAGGTTTGTAATTCATACAACCCAGCCTAAACAATACTTTCTTGCCTATAAATTTTGATACAGAATTTTGTTTTATTTTATCACTTCGGGGTACGCGAGCCGGAATTCACAGCGCTTTATCTGTAGAGTGGGAAAGGGATCCTCCATAGGGAGAGGATAGTGGATACTTCAGCACTGCATTGTCATCGAGTCCAGGCGAATCTCCTTCGTCAGATCTGGACACGGCCTGGATCCGGCAGGCTGCGGGAAAACCTCGGGATAAACAAAGACACTAATATTAGCGTAGATGCCATTCTTCTTATGATGTAGCGAGTACATCAAGATTTAAGGGAAGTGTTCCCAGTTCCGGCTGACCTAATCTATGCAGCCTAACATTGAATTTATAGAAGTCTATAATGTATTATGTGTATGCTAGGTCAAAGAGATGTGTTTTTAGTCTAGCTTTGAACTGACAGAGTGTGTCTGCTTCCCGGACAATGGTAGGAAGACTGTTCCAAAGTTTTGGTGCTAAATAGGAAAAGGATCTACCGCCAGCAGTCGATTTAGATATTCTAGGTATTATCAACTGGCCGGAATTTTGAGATCGCAATAGACGTGAAGGACTATAATGTGTTAAGAGCTCGCTCAAGTACTGCGGAGCTAAACCATTTAGTGCTTTGTAGGTAATCAACAATATTTTAAAATTTATACGATGTTTAATAGGGAGCCAATGCAGTGTTGACAGAACCGGGCTAATATGGTCATATTTCCTGGTTCTGGTAAGAACTCGAGCTGCGGCGTTTTGAACTAGCTGTAGTTTGTTTATTAAGCGTGCAGGGCAACCACCCAGTAGAGCATTACAATAATCTAGCCTTGAGGTCATGAACGCATGGACTAATTGTTCCGCATTTCCCAATGAGAGCATATGGCGTAATTTAGATATATTTTTAAGATGGAAAAATGCAGTTTTACAGATACTAGACACGTGGCTTTCAAAAGAAAGGTTGGTATCAAATAGCACACCCAGGTTCCTAACCGACGACGAAGACTTGACAGAGCAGCCATTAAGTGTTAGACAGTATTCTGGGTTATTACGTGTGGAAGTTTTTTGTCCAATAATTAGAATCTCTGTCTTTTCAGAATTTAGTAGTAGGAAATTACTAGTCATCCAATTTTTTATATCAGCTATGCATTCCGTTAATTTTGTGAATTGGTAAGTTTCGTCGGGGCGTGAAGAAATATACAGCTGAGTATCATCGGCATAACAGTGAAAGCTAACTCCATGTTTCCTAATGATATCTCCTAATGGTAGCATGTACAGAGTGAACAGCAGCGGTCCTAGTACTGAGCCTTGTGGTACGCCATACTGAACTTGTGATCGATAAGACATCTCTTCATTTACTGCTACAAACTGATAACGGTCAGTTAAGTATGATTTAAACCATGCTAATGCAATTCCACTAATGCCAACATAGTTTTCTAGTCTATTTAAAAGAATGTTGTGGTCAATGGTGTCAAATGCAGCACTAAGATCGAGTAACACTAATAGAGAGATACAACCACGATCGGATGATAAGAGCAAATCATTTGTGACTCTAATGAGAGCGGTCTCAGTGCTATGGTACGGTCTAAATCCGGACTGAAAATCCTCGCAGATATAATTTCTTTCTAGAAAGGAACATAGTTGTGAAGATACTGCTTTTTCTAATATCTTTGACAGAAAAGGCAGATTCGAGATCGGCCTGTAATTGACTAATTCTGTAGGATCAAGCTGTGGTTTTTTAACAAGCGGTTTTATCATAGCCAGTTTAAAGGTTTTTGGTACGTATCCTAGAGACAAAGATGAATTAATGATATTAAGAAGAGGATATATGACCTCTGGAAACATCTCTTTCAGTAGCTTAGTCGGTATAGGATCTAACATACAAGTTGTCGATTTAGATGAATTAACGAGTTTGCAGAATTCTTCCTCTCCTATAGCAACAAATAAATCAAATTTTTCCTCAGGGAGACTACAATGCACTTCCTGATGCGATACTGTGGTAGACGGTTGCATAGTTATAATTTTGTCCCTGATATTATCAATCTTATAAGTGAAGAAGTTCATAAAGTCATCACTGCCGTGTTGCTTTGACACTTCTGAGCTTGAAGCTTTCTTTTTCGTTAGTTTAGCCACTGTTTCAAATAAATACCTAGGATTATGTTTATTTTCTTCTAATAGGTTTGAAAAATAAGCAGATCTAGCAGCTTTTAAAGCCTCTCTGTAAGCAATTGAGCTCTCTTTCCACGAAATCCGAAATACCTCTAGTTTAGTTTTCTTCCAGTTGCGCTCCATTTTTCTGGCTGCTCTCTTTAGGGCCTGAGTGTGCTCGCTGTACCACGGCGTTGGACTATTTTCTTTAATCTTCTTTAAGCGCAACGGAGCAACTGCGTCTAAAGTGCTGGAAAAGAGAGAGTTAAACGTTTCTGTTGCAATATCGAGTTCTTCTAAGCTATCTGGGATGCTGAGATGATGAAACTGATTAGGAAGATTATTGATAAAGCAATCTTTAGTGGCAGAAGTTATAGGTCTAACGTATTTATAACACGGAGTCGGCTTTGCAGCCTTGGCTAAATGTAATTTCCATGAGACTAGATAATGATCTGAGATGTCATCGCTCTGCTGCAGAATTTCAACAGCATCAACATCTATTCCATGTGATAATATTAGATCTAGAGTATGATTACGACAATGAGTAGGTCCTGACACGTGTTGTCTAACTCCAATTGAGTTTACAATGTCTTTAAATGCCAATCCCAAAGCATCTTTTTCATTATCTACATGTATATTAAAATCACCAACAATTAGTACTTTATCTGCAGCCAATACTAAATCTGATAGAAAGTCCGCAAATTCTTTGATAAAATCTTTATGGTGCCCTGGTGGCCTGTACTGCCCTACAAAGCAAAAAGGCAGTAACTGCATTTTTGGTCAAAAATGAGTTATTATCATTTTCATGACATTCAAGGCATCCTTTGTTATGTGACAAAACATCTTATCTCAAATGTGTGTCGTTTTGGAGAAAAATGGTAGTCGTTTGTACAGTAACTGCAAAAAGCCCTAGTGAAACAAAGCAAGAGTACAGTAACATCCATTACTGTATTCTTGTTATGTTTTACCTAACAAAAAAGAACCGTGTTGCTGCGCAGTGTAGTTACTGTTGCCATGGTGAACACACAGCTGATTTCGCGGCATCACGGGACGGTTTTAACATTTGCGATTTCACGCTTCTAACTTCACACAAATTTAGTTTGAGATGCAGTGTTTCCCCCAATTGTTCCCCTACCAAACTAACACACACACACACATGCGCGCGCGCTGAAGGACGTGTGTAACGCTCGAGCTGTTTTTTTGCCTGTATGAGGACAGGTCTTCACGGCAACCCGTCAAAATAAAAGTTCGGTTTAACTTGACAGAAATATATTACTGCTGTACAGTAGAATTTAGAAACGTCTCAATGTAATAATAATACTAACACTAATACAAATAAATTAAGATTAAAACTTATTTTTTCTTCAATGTTTTAATTTTAACAGTAAAGCTCATTGTGCAGCATGTTGTTTGACCAAAAATCTTTGTTTTAAAATATTGTATAAGTTTAATAATAGTTTATAATAAAAGTTTCATGATTTCAATTAATTAGACATGATTTTTGATTACTAAAAATTTACACCACATATCCGTAACACGCCTGCTCCGCAACACTAGTTTCCCAACACAAAATTTTTGAAAATGTTGTCCAAATGGTTCCATTTATTTCAAACACAGTGTATCAGACCCAGAGCCCAAGTTGTGGCAAAATAGTTTTTGGAGAATCTGAAGTTACTGCCTTTTCCCTTGGTATGGTGCCACGTTTTTGGTAAGTAATACAAAGCAAGAATACAGTAACTGCAAAATAGGGGTAAAATATCAAATTAAATATGAGGATTGATATGTACAAAGAATAAGCTAATATAAAGTAACAAAACAGCCACATGTCCAATAATCTACCTACAACTACTTAGGCTGGATGACAGGATAACTTTAAAGTCATTTTTCTCTGTTCTGCACTCTGCGTAGTTACTGCCTTTTTGCTTTGTAGGCCAGTGTACACAGTAGCCAGCAGAATTCTCAAATGTGATTTATCGTTTACACTATATATTTTTACATTAAGCACCAATACTTCAAAAGAAGTATATTTAAAGCTACATTTCTTAGTGGTTTTGAAAATATTACTATAAATTACAGCAACACCTCCCCCTTTGCCTTTCAGACGAGGTTCATTTTTATAACTGTAATCTTGTGGGGTTGACTCATTTAAAATAATGTAATCGTTTGGTTTTAGCCAGGTTTCTGTCAAACACAGCATATCAAGATTATAATCTGAAATCATATCATTAACTATGAGAGATTTTGAAGTAAGGGATCGAATATTCAGCAACCCAAGCTTTATCATCTGCTCATCTGTATTATATCTGTTTTTTATTTGTTGAACATCAATTAAATTTTTAACCTGACGTTTTTTGGATTTCCAAACTCGGGGAACAGACACAGTCTCTATATGATGATATCTAGGTGAAAGAGGCTCTATGTGATGGGATTTATCTGACCTTGGTGACGTGAGGCCGCTAGCAGACGGTCGGTTTAGCCAGTCTGTCTGCTTCCTGACCTGAGCCCCAGATTGTCATGTTTTAGCTCTAAGACTATGAGCCAAATTACTAGAGAGAAGAGCAGCACCAGCCCAGGAGGGATGGATACCATCTCTTTTCAACAGATCAGGCTTGCCCCAAAAACTTTTCCAATTGTCTATGAATTTTATATTATTCTGCGGACACCACTTCGACAGCCAACCATTCAGTGAGGCCAATCGGCTAACTATCTCATCACTCCTGCGTACAGGAAGGGGGCCAGAGCAAATTACAGTGCCTGACATCGTACTTGCGAGTTCACACACCTCTTTAATATTAATTTTGGTGATCTCCGACTGGCGGAGTCGAACATCATTAGTGGACAAATGGAGTCTTTGGACGCCTCAGATGTAAAGTTATTCGCTGTCAAAGTGACGCCAAAATGAATGGGAGACAATGGGATGCTAACAGCAGGTGATAGCCAGCTACAATGGCGGCCCCCGGAGGCAGCTTCAACTTCCGGCTGATGGATTACCCCCTTGATAAATACACAGGGGCAAACAACTTGAATAATGAGGAAACAGGATACAGCTGGAGAGACTAATCAACATAAAAACTACAAAGGACTACAAAACATGGCACAGAACAGGAAATAACAAAAGTCCACACAAGACAAGGGGAACACAAGACAGGAATCATGACAATTACATAGAATATGTAATGTAATAGATTACGTTACTAACTACAATTTTCATCATGTAATTTAGAGTAATGGATTACTATTTGTAAGTAATCTACCCAGAATTGAAGATCAACATGTATGCAAACAGCACATACATTATGTATTAATATGCAGCACATAACTTAATTAACTGGAACTGTGTATGATCAGCAGCTAAAGCTCCAAATGGCCAAAAAAGCAAATATTTTACCCCATTAGGTCTCAGATCTCCTTCATGCTTATAGATATTAAGTGAAATAATGTTGATTATTCTCCTCTTCATGATTCTTTCCACTCCTCACTCCTTCCCTCTTTCAAAGCAAACATTGAATTATGATCTGTATATGAAATTTAAGCTTTGATATTGTTAAAGCCTGAAGCCTGTCTAAAGTGGATGAGTTTTTCTTTGTTGTGCTGCACAACACATATCTAAGCAAGGCAAAGAAATTGCATAAGTTCTCTTCATTTTGATGTCTCAGTTCCTTTTATTTACCTGTTTCTAATATCACCACACAATTGCATCATGAAATCCCACTTTCCATTTCATGTGCTTCCCCCACCTTGACCTAAATGTTTTAGAATGACTGCAAAAAGGTTCAAGGGTTCTGTCAGGTGCTTCAAAGAACCTTTTAGGGGTTCCCATAAGGGGATCATTTTATGGATTTAGTTTTTTTTTTTTTAATCACCTTGTATGATTCATTTAAATACTTTCCTCCCATCAATTTTGCATCTGAAAGGGAAACTCATATATAAATGTATATATGAAATATGGTCAGCAACAAAAATAACTGTGCCCACGCCTTTTCAGCACTAATTTTTCACTGTGTGTCTTTAGTAAATCCTGATTAACACGTTCCACCTGTTTTCACAATACAATTTTCTTAATGGTTTCTGCAAAACTCTACGTTTCCTTTACTACCTCATCGCAAAATCCATTTCCCACAGCCAGTGCATTGCCTGACTTGTGTGATTTTCTCATGTTATGGTTTTGACACTGTCTTGTTTTCCTGGATTTCCCTGTTTGTCTGTGTTTTGCACTCTGTTATCGTTTGGATTGTTTTTCCTGCGGTTATTGACCCTTTGACAGTTTTTTTGGATTTCGATTGGATTACCCTCAATAAAGATGCGTTTGGATCTTCACCCGTGTGTCAGAGCAACGCTTTACAGGTGTTTATATGCTTTAGAAAATGCATCCTAACACTGGAGAGAGAACTGAAAGAATCATTATACTAGCCTACTTACACATACAGTACAATTACAGTAAACAGTAGTACTTTATATGAGGGAAATTTCACTATTTTATGTAGGCTACTGTAGAACGCTATACACCCACAAACTAATGACTCAAACTCAAACTCATTTTGTCAAATTTAGCTATATAGGCTTTTTTTTTTTGCCTTACTGTATCTTTGCAGTACTGAGAAATTACTGTCTACGGAGGGTAGAAAAATTATTTTGTCAGAAGACCAAGAAACTGCTATAGTGCTGTATCCTATAATGAAATTTGGCTGAAGGTGCAGAGGATGCTGATTTTTTTTTTTTTTTTTTTTACTGTAATTGACAGTAGCTATACTGTATTGTGTTGCATAGCAAGTTCATTCTTCATAGTAAATTTTATGGCATTTGAACTTTTCTTTTCAAGTGCTTTTCATCAACCGTAAGATCACTTTATTTCTGTGTATTTTTAGGTTTTATTAGTCAGCCGGTTTAGGTGGCTAGCCAGCTATGTTTCAGCTTAGTTTCGGCCAACCCTGGGTTTTAGGTACTATGAAAGTAGCTCGGCTTTAATCGGTGTTCGTTGCCATGGTACCTTACGCTGCACGGCTAACCTGCTCCGGGGCAGGTTAAGTTCTGGATTCGAGATCTCAGACTGAAGTTTGACCAATCAGCTGTGAGCAAAGAAACATATAGGTGACGTAACTAATTCCCAGTGTTTGTTGCAATGGCTTTACATTTTCTTTCAAATCCTGTGGACATCTCAGCGCAAATTGTTAGACGAGCACATCGTAGAGAAAAAGTTTTTAGCCGGACAAAATCCCCTTGCCTTTTCTGATAGTGTATGAAAGATACAGATTTTCTGCGTAAGGAATATCTTATCTTTGCGAACTTCTTGAGCCGCGCATAAATAATTTAACACATCGAATTCATGCACTTACTGTACCACAAATGGTATTGCGTTGCGTTTTTTTGCAAGTGGTAGCCTACATACTTGCACGATCGGTGATGCACAGAATCTATGGGAAAACACGGTTTGTCGAACCATTCGCAAGGTGGTCCTCGCTCTGCAGGAGTACATTAATAGTTTAATAGTGTTCCCCAGACATTTATTGACCATGTCCATAAGAAAGGGTTTTTATAAAATTGCCGGTAAAATATAGCCTATTGATAGGGTGACATCACGGTTTTTTTTTCTTTCAAAAAGCAAATTTGACAAAATGTACTATATAATACAGTACATGTTAAGCATTATTTTAATCTTATGATAGGATTCCCTATACTATAGGGACGTCCCGCGTGACGTCACGCCATTTGGAGCAGCCATCTTGACGGTATAGAAAATGCTAAACCGCCGGTGATAATACAGCTCGTCGCGAAATATTCCTATCATGCCCGAGCGATGCTGTGCATTTGGATGCAATCAGATACGTGATCATACAAAAGGAATATCTTTATACCGTATCCCAAAAGAAACAAAACGGAGAAAAGTGGTTGGCGGCAATTAACAGGCAAAACGCATAGGCCTACATACATTCCTAGATCAGTTAATTCGTTAGGCCTATTATCACATTACATTCTTTCGTTTTCAAATACCAAAAGCTGATCTTGTATTTTATTTGACACTTCTTATAAATCGTTAGAAACACAGGTTGAGACAGTCTCAATGACAGTTTATCATACTACAGTGACAGTCAGTGATTGTATAAAAAAGTAGCCTATATATATAGGCTATTTCGTTTTTCTTGGATCAAACTAGATTAAACAAATTCATTAAAGATACACTTAATTAGGGTGACCAACAGTCCTGTTTTCCCAGGACATGTCCTGTTTTTACGTCCTGTCCTGGCTGTTTTTTATAAAGTGATGAAAATGTCCTGGTTTTTAAAAAATTGCTTGGAAAGATCAGCTCTACAGCAAAATATAGATGGGCAAACAAGGACGAGGAAGAAAAACAGGATAAAGAGGAAGAAAACTAAAGATATAAATACATTTTGTTAGTTCGTTTTTGTAAGTTTGCGAGAGCTATTTTTGTTCAATTTGGAGGTATTTCTGTTAGTTATTTATATATTTATTTTTCTACAGAAGAGACATTATTTCTATCATTATTTCATTGATTATTTTTTAAACCTGTCATAATAAAACATGTTGAGTAACCTCTGAGAAGCCTATCTTAATGTGTGTCTTGTAATAGCCTATAACAATTTTCTATCCATACAGAGGAGGCTACTTTAAATGTATTAATTAATAAGGCATCTTTGAGTAAATTTCGAGTGTCATTTGAGTAGCCTATCTGTTTGCCGGGCCGAGTGTCCTGTTTTTTGGTAATCAAAATATGCACTTAATCTTGTTGGTGATTTTGTTTTGTGTTTTCCCCTGTAAACTCAGTTTAAAAATTGTAGGTAGGCCTACTATAATTTGATGAAAAAAAAAAAATTGACCAACCTTTGCGGTGATTATTGAAAAATCATTTTCTTTTAATGAAGCTCCGGTGTAGCGTGATGGGAAGTGAACAAGGTAGCTGTAATGTCACCGAACTCAATGTCAGGAAGTTTTTCTACACATTTAATGCCTGTAAAAAGAACTTGTGGTGCTTCATATGGATATATGATTCCTAATTCCTTTATCTTCCTCTTGTATATTTATTTTTGTGATGCTAAAAATAAGTGTGATGACATGACGTGGTGGGGGAAAAAATCGATTCTGTTCAGTATCGAGATATTTTGTACCATGATTTTGCGCATGCAATTATATCAATACTGTAGCGCAAAGTATTTCAATATTTAGGCTAATTATACTAATAATTATATTATTAGTATATTAATATACTAATAATTATATTATTAGTATAATATACTAATAATATATATTACCCACGGCAATGGATCTATGAGTAGCCGACGGATGTATTCCGTCAAAATGGCTGACAAGCGGCTAGGGGTCACGTGACTGGGAGATCCCTATAGAGTCATTGGAGCAATAGCCTGCACACATCCACTTCTCTTGGAGAACATAAGGCAGATTATGTTAATAGAAAGTCTTTTCACAGCCTTAATGTTCAGGTAGAGATTATGTGAACATGTGAAATTATTATTTTCTGTGAGATAAATCTTTAAATTAATAGTAAAATTAACAGATAACAATCTTTCCGTGAGTATGTTGTGTCAGTACTTTGAGGAAAGCTAGTTAAATTTGGTACAGTACAAAACACTGTTAATTTGAGACAGCAAAAACCTACACAATAACCCCCTATCATGACCCTCATGTGTCAGTAAAACCATAGGAAAAGTTAGAGATGATCTTTGGCATCCTAAAGGCACGCTTCAACTGTCTTCGGAGTCACCACAGTGGGCATCACAGATAGTGTCTGCATGTGCCATTCTGCACAATATAGCCACCATAGAAAGGAGCCAGAACACCACAGAAAGCTTCTCCCCGATGAAACTGACCCGAACACACTTGACCACCCAGCTGGTGCACATGTAGTTGCAATCACCATACAATATTACACTTAATAAAAGCACATTGAAACTGCAGAGTGGGGATGGGGGGGGGGATGGGGGATGGGGGATGGGGGGGGGGGGGGGGGGGGGGGGGGGAAGCAATAGAAAGTTGCATTAATAAATATTCATGCTAAAGTGTTACTTGGTTAAATAAGTTCACATGCTGAGATCAGTTTAATCTAGCTGTTGCATTTATTTTTTAAATGTGGAGCCTCCTCAGCTCACAGTCAGGCTCCTTTAGTGTGTCTAGCTCCATAGGCTCCTTTAGTGTACAGTCTAGCTCTATAGGCTCCTTTAGTGTGCAGTCTAGCTCTATAGGCTCCTTTTGTAAAGGGCCCTGACTGAGTCTGTTTCCACCTGAAACATAATTCCACCACAAACATGATCATTACAAGTTTTTGGGAGGCTAATCAACTCACAAAAAGTTCCTTGACAAACACCTGTTATATATGTCAAGGGTTTTAAATCCTTACCTTGTTCACATTTCTTTTGAAGCCTGTTGAGGTAGAGGCTTCAGTTTCTGGGACAGGTTGTGAAAAATCCTCCAATAAAAGAGATGTGTAACTTGGGCCAGTCCCTGTTTTATGCCACACATTCAAATGTTTGCCTTAATAAAAAGGCCAGTGCATTCACCTCAGCAACTGTCCCAGAACACAGACAGAGTGTCTTCATCATTTCCTCCTCCCTGATAAATAAAAGTAGGCCAATATGTTTCTGGTGTTCTGTCTGCTGCATACTGACCTCTGTGTGGGAGACTGTGTGTGTGTGCTGGCTTCAACAGAGACACTGCATTTCCCTCTAATGCAGAACATACAGTCAGCCATATTTAAAACTTAAAATAGTAATGTATTGCACACGTACCCAGTGTTACTTGCTTAGAGGAGCCGGCACCAGGGTCAGATTGTACAGCACCTGTAATCCCATCCATAATCGGCCGTCCCTTATTCCTATCAGAGCCAACTCAGTGTATTCTGGAGGAGTGGCCCTCCACTGGTTTTCTGAATTTCACTCTTTTTTCGGTTTGCCTCAAACAAGTGTTAATAAAAAAATAATAAAAGGCTGTGTGTAAATACTTACTAGGCTACTTTGAATTATATTTTTATATTTTGTCTTTATCAGCTGCCAAGAACGTTTGGAGTTGCATCTAAAAATCAATGAATATTAATCTTTATTAGTATATACATGCACATTTTTTTATATATTATAAAAATATAGGCTATATTTCACACACACATATTCATACATCATTTTACATGAATAAAGAACGTATTTATTTAGCTTACACATTAACACAATCAGCAATCTTTCTCCAACAGTCTTCTCTTGCTTTAGCAGCAGAGACCGTATTGTTTCGAGCTTGTAATACATATTTAAATTCATCGTAATTCTGAATGATTATCTCTTGCTCCTCCGCGGAAAAAAATATCGCTCTCGCTCTATCCATATCGAACGCGATTGGTTGTTCGGTGCCAACGTCACTTTGGTATGTGCACGCGCACGCGCTCGTGGAGTAATCATAGCTTAAGATCAAAGCCTGAGTTGACAGAGAAAGTTGATGAGCTGCGTCATGGTACCAATAAAGCCTGATTGGATCGGTTTGGTTTTGTCAACTCAAAACTAATCCTGTAACTCCGAGTTTGTTCAGCTACCTTCATGGTACAGGCCCCTAGTCATGGTTATATCAGTTAGCCAAGTTTGATTCTGATAAAAGAGAATATGTTTTTGACTATATACCACCTATATATATTTAAATACAATTGTCTCTGTACAGGGTTTTGATCCCCCACCCCTCATTGCCCATCATTTAAAATGTATTATTTACAATTATTTATATGTTGTGCTTACTGTACTACTGTAAGTTTTGTTTGTTGGCGCCATCTAGTGGAATATTCTTCATCATTATACAAATAATTGTTTGAAAAAATGGGTTTTATAGCATGATATCATGGGAGTCTATTATGATTCCATAAAATTACTTAGTTCCATTGATCCTAAAAATATTTTTGAGTTCATATGAAAGGCTCTATGATCAATATGTGGTGTATTTTTAGAAAGTTTTGGAATATTTTTCCTCTCCCCAAATTTGTCACCGAAACACAACAGTAAATAATTTAATAAGAAGGCTTATATTGACCTATTCATATTTTGTTTACATCTACCTTGTACATATATTTTTTGCTATTTAAAAAAAAGTTTTCACAGGTAAATCAATAACAATTACAATTTTAACAATATTTCAAGTGTAATTTATAAGATTTGTTGTATTTTGAACCCAATCTTTCTTTGTAAAAGGCATTAAGTTAATCATACTGATTTCAAAGTTAAGGATTCATTAGTTAGAATATACATTGAACAAATACTATAGTATTAATACACTATAATAACATCTTAGTTGATAATTCAATATACTTTCTTTTAGACAAAACATGCATGTTTCGGTCGTGACGCCACATTTTCGGTACTGACAGTAATGTTTTGGTACCGACCACTGCATCACATTACAGAATTTTAACTCGCATACTAAAACACTACTAAAACATACTAAGATACTAATGATTTGCATAACTGTACTAAAATGTTGTTTATTTCCCCCAAATAAATGATTATGTGTTCCATTTTGTCACTACCAAAACAATGACAACACGTTTCGGTCATGACTGTGAAAATTTTAGATACTTTTGAGCCTATAGTTCAAATATGATAACCAGCACATGGTTAGCACAGTTCTGAACAGTTGTACACACACACAAACTAAATTTGATCAAAAAAAAAAAAAAAAAAAAAAAAAAGATGTCACAACTGAAACTTCATCACGTTTCGGCAGTGACTGTTTCGGTAGTGACAATTTAAGATACTTTTGAGCCCGTTCAAAGATGATAACCAGCACATGATAACCAGCATATGGTTACCTAGCACAGTTCTGAACAGTTGTACACACATAAAAACAAAATTTTATGGAATAACACCCAAAAAAGTGTGCTTAATTGCAGAAAAAAGGTGTTTGGTAACGTTCCTTAAAGTTACACACAGATTTTCAGACTTTTGAACACATTTCCCTCAAAATGATGGTACCTATCTATAATAAAAGAGATTCTATGAGAGAAAAGCACACAAGAATATTTCCTGATCAAAAAATGTCTCAGCCAACGGACTTAAACACACACTGTTTTGGTAGTGACATGAAAATGTGGGACATTTTTTTACATAAAGTTATGATGTTTTATTAACAAAGTTCGGGAGGAGCACGTTCAGTTAGGGTTAGGGTTAGGTCACCTCACTCCATTGATAGTTTAGCAGCATCCCTCCACCGTCCCTTCTCCACACTTCCAGTCCTAAACACTTACATAGGGGGGAGTACTCTGGGTCCGTGCCAAACTCCGAGCTCGGAGCCCTCCCCCCGGACAGCACGCAAATACGCATTAAATCTTATCCACTCTAATTATATGTAAGTGTGAACTCGTGAATCATGATTTAAAAATAAAATACAAAATAAATGTTTGTTTTTTTTACTTTTTAAAAGAAATCAAAAGGATATTTTTTAAAAACAACAATGAAAAAAAAAATTCATTATCATTTTCACAAGTTGAAATATAGGGGTGAGAGTTCGGGACAGCCACCTCCCAATTGAAAGTACCCAATAAATTATGATTTTATATATATTAAACTTACTGATATTTTAAATATTATTGTGGGATTCAATAGATAATAGAAGGATCTTTGTAAACATCTAACATTTAAATAAGTAAATGCTTTTTAAATGTGTTGTATGGTTGTGGGACAGCAGTTTGCACCAATTCTGTAGAATGGCCCATATATCATTATTGGTCGTAATGCTCTGTGATGTAACACTAAAATGGCCTTACAAATATTAAATGCTTAAATAAATCACTGATGTGTTTAAATCATTATATGAACAGAGCAATGTAAATAGGCATTTGGGAAAAGTCCCCATGGAATAACAAACTAAACATCCAACACAAGTAACATATTAATGTCAACATTAGAAAAGGAGTAACTTTTGCATTTGAAGATGATGTGCAGCTTTTTTTTTTTTTTTTTAATTCCCCCTTAGTACATAAAAGTGTACTACAACATCCAGGCAACAGCTTCATTAAAACCTTTGGTTAGACTATTAACAACTGCTGTAAATTGTACAAATACTACAAATGGCTACTACAATGGCTTTAACAAACTCTACAAATAGCTCGTTTATCCTCTGTGCTTCACCAGTTCTAACCTGAATTAATTGAAACTTTAAATTATTCTCTAGATTTTAATGACTTCACTCTATTTTACTCTGTTGTACAATTTGTACATCTCCACTGCTGTACTGCTGCTCAGGCCATTAAGCAATAATACCAGACCAACATTTTGTAATTATACCACTAGCAGCCTGCTAACATACAATCATTCCAATTTATTATTTTGGCAGTGCCAATTAGCCTAATGCACAGTTCATGCAGGATAATAATTAGTTTGATTATTATATCCCAATAAGATAAAAAAAACTAAACCTACTAAATTAAAGTTTGCAGGTTTAACTATAACAGTACAATTATTAATACATTTCAACAAACATAATCAAATGTTATTTATGCCTCATCAGAGCAACTTAATTAGATTACCAAAACATATTTTTAATACATGACAAACATGCTCAAATATATTTATATCTCAATTAATAAGAAAAATATTTTCGTACATAATGTTGCACACAAAACAATAAGTGGATATACTGTATGTGTTCACATTGTAAAAATAATAATTATTGGTTTAACTTAAAGTAATTTGAAGTAATTAAGCAAAATAAAGGAGATTTTAATCAACAGAAACTCAAAATATTATGTTAAGTTGATTTAACAAAAGAAAAAAAAGTGAAATCATTCAAATAATTTTAGGAGAGTCTTTGCATCCTTTTAGGAGAGATCCTGCATATTCTTCTTGGACATTTTAGGCTTTAGCCATCATACATGGTCTCTGCATTTAAAAACAGGTCATTTTTTGGTAAACAAGGTTAACTGATTTGTTAAAACGGTTTATTATTAAGGTTTTTAACCTAAAAACAACTGTTGGGATTATATTTCATGTCTTGCACAATACATAGAAAATGAGGCCTAACTGCACACCATTGCCCTCTGGTGTCACAGAGAAGAAATATTTTTTTTACAAAACTGCCAGTGTTTCACATTATGTATCACATTAACCATGCACCGTTTCTGGGCATTGCACCGAAAATAGTCCTGCATTAATAACCAATATCTGTCCTGGACTGTGCTTAAAATATGTGAGGGGCATCTTCTGCGCTTGAATCCAACTGAATCAGTTATAGTGTTAGCAATCGAGAAAAACTGCTAAAGCTAAATTACTAACAGGAACTCATAGCTTATTGTTGTATTGCTTAAAGTTCACAGAGTTTATAAAACCTGCTTTGAAGAATCCGAAGTCTGCCATAAAACAGCTTTTGATTACCTACAAAGCAAGAGAAGAAATTGAACCTCATTAGGCCTGTGGTTTCATAAAAATGTTTATTTCAAGATGATGTCTCAAACCTTTTTGCCCTTTTACATCATATACGCCTGAACACACAAGCGTTTATCATCAATAGGTGCCTCTCTTTGAGGGCAGTATCTGATCTGTCACCAAAGAATACATTGCCATTATGCCCCAAGTTCCTCTATGTACAGATAGTTACGATCCTATGAAAACTAAAGAGAGATAAAGAGCTGCTGGATAAAAAAAAATCGTAACTTATTTTTTTCTCAGAGATGTTCACAGGTAATGAAGGAAAGGGAAACGTACAAAGAGAGGATGACAAAGTTCTCATAGTCACAAAAAACACAGATTAAAAATTCTCTGAAACAGAGACATAATAGCTTGCAAATTTAGCACAGCTTATCGCATCTTAAAAGATTGAATACATTTTTTTTTTTAAATGATCATACAATATCATACCACCATTTTCCATCCTTGGGGGAAAAAAGAACGTTTTCAGGCAGTCTGAACTTACAGAACTTTTTTTACCATGATTTTTTATCTATTTTGGGTTTATGATTTATTTACATTATATAAATGCATGAAAACAATGCCAATTTTAAATGTATCACTGCAAAAGCACTGCATTACTAATGTTGTTTTTAGAATACAAAGGTTTTTATAAAGGTGTTTAAAGCAACCGATATAATGAGAGATCACATTCGGAGCAAATCCTTGAGCGAAACATCAAGGAAAATTGGACTGAAATGGCCACACAATGTTCTTAAAATGGCATACAATATATGAGGCTGTCATGGGGTCTAATTCAATAGTCCTCTTGTGTTATTCTCACATTCTTGGCCAATGTCTTCATCACTATTTGTGACCATCTCCTTTGGGCTGGAATTACTAGGATTGGTTTTATTTTTCTCCTTTTTTTTGTCCAGCTTGGGATTTGTTGTCTCTGAAACAGAAGCATTTAAGACAAAACATTTTTACTTTACATGATACCTTAAACACTATCCTTATCCTTAAGAGAGACTATTTCAAGCATTCATGTTTTTTTGGGTTGCACTGATTATCATCTATTTGCATCCGTCAGAATTACTGAACTTCCACATATTTTAATAAGCATTTTATCTCAATCTGGACAAGGCAAAGCATGCATTTTGAATTACCCTCTAGATTAAAATGATGGCCCCCAATTGCTTCACTGCTTCCAACAGCATCATTGTCTTCCTCACTGAGTTCCACTATTCGCTGTCTTGCACTCTCAAAAACAGATTTCAAAACAATGGAGTCTTCAAAGATCTAAGATATAGAGAGACATTTAACGATCTCGATAAAATTCATCTGCTATATTCACTGATACAGTTTTTTGCCTGGCAAAAATATTCAGACCCATTTATCACACCTGTTAACTGCTAAAGTAATTGTTTTAATGTTTAATGTGAATATGAACATAATGGTTATGTTAGACAGAATTAAAAAAAAAATGTTAAAGAGATAGTTCACCCAAAAATTCTGTCATCATTTACTCACCCTCAAGTTATTCTAAACCTGTATACATTTCTTTGTTCTGCTGAACACAAAGGAAGATATGTTGAAGAAAGGTTGCACTTTGGGGCACCATTGACTTCCATTGAAAAAAAAAAAAAAAAACTGTTCAGGTTCTCACATTCTTTAAAATATCTTCCTTTGTGTTCAACAGAACAAAGAAATGTATACAGGTTTGGAACATAGATAGGTCAAAAGGTCATAGATGTTTTTTGAAAGTATTTTTAAAGGATGAATGACCCAAGAACAGGCACACCTGAGATCCTTCCAGATTAAACGTCTGAGCGTTGTGACACATCTGCATGATATCCTTTTCCAGGTCTGCAATGCACCTGTATTTGTGATTACGCACTCTCTCCTGCATAAGCAAAACCAGGATCAATTCAAAGGAATTTGTTTAAGAGAGCAGAAGACGGAAACAAAGGTACTACATACATTTCCTGCTTTATCCATTTCAATGCAAACACCTACGGAACATTAAAAGTAATGACAGATTTTTTTATTTTTTTTTTGAATCTGTAAAAATTCTGTCTCCTGCATATCACTATAAAACCCAATCAGCAAAAACACACAACCTGTGTGACAAAAGCAAAATCAATGTGTTTCTTGAGCTGAAAGGGGTGTCAGTGTGGCGATAAGAATGGAAAAAAGTGAAGAATGGTCTGGTGGAAAAGGGAGTGATGGAAGCAGAAGGTGAGATTTGTGTAATTGGTAACGATTCAAGTTCACCCTGATCCTCCTGAAGTCGACTGGCTTGCGGATGAGCTCGTAATACTCTGGCACCTCTTTTCTTGACGGCAGCTGGACGAAACCTTTACTGATCTGTCGGCCCAACCTGTGTATTCAAGAAAAGGCACAAAAAAAGAGCTGTTACTCATTTTATTGTGCTGTCTGACGTTGAAGTACACGTGCACTGACCTGACTTAAAAAATAAAGGGAAAAAGTATGAACTCAAAACTTTGTTGAAGTTTTTCGTAAATCGTCATGTTTTAGCGTTGCGTTTTATTTGTCATGAAATAAAAACAGAACAACCAATTAAGTGTGTTTAAGTACTGACGTGTCCTTGTAGTTGATGACCATGTCTACGATGGTGTTCATCTGTTTTGTGAGCTGGGGAGGGTTGGGGGGCAGCTTCTCGGCAGGAGGGCGGCCCCGCCGCTTTTTTACTTTCTCCACCACCTCCTGACCAGTTTCAGAGCCCTGGTTGCCTTGATCGCTTTTTCGTTTCTTCAAGTTGCTTTCCTCCTCCATAACCTCAGACACTCCGTTTTGGATAGCCTGAGACTGAGGAGAAGACGTGATCCATGGGAACACTGATGAGCACTACTGGATGTGACAGAAATCGGGATTTGGACATGAACTGGAACTGTAAAGTATCCTCACTATGCACATTCTAAGATCAAAAATAAAATAATACCTTTAATTGTCTTGGTTCTCTTCAATAACCTGCTTAATATTAGCCAGTTGACAAGAAATAGAAGTGATGTTTTTTTATTAATTTTTTTAAGAAAAGGTTAACTTTATAAGTATGAACTAATAATGAATAATTCTCTTATAGAGCATTTAATAATCTGTTAACTTACTGTTCATTGTAAATTCATGTTCTTTTTTTTATAATACATTTAATAAAGATATATATGTATAAATTAACCTAAATTAATAAATAAAATGGCTGTTCGTTCATGGTACCTAATGCATTAACAAATGCAAAGTAAAGAGCTACTGAGTTACAGTTTAGGACACGATTTCTAAAATTCTAGGATATGTATAAGAGCTATCGGGACATTATTGTGCAAATTTTTATGAAATGCATGGTGTATGTGAATTTGCAACTCATTATAGTAATATTCTTAAGACATATGGAGGGATTAATAATCATGGCAGAAGTTCATTTTAAATCTAGCTTTGTGCCATCAACATTATGCCATGGATTGCCACAAATAACACAGTTGGAAGATTTTCTGGCAATTCATGCACTATGAACATGTAGTTTGCAGGATTTTTAGGATATTTGCATTGATGTACTTTAAACACGCTTAAAAATAAAGTTTCCAAAGGGTTTTGTTTTTTTCGCAGCGAATACCATAGAATAGCTATTTTTGGTTACTCAAAGAACTTTTCAGAACATGTTAATAATCTAAAGAACCTTTTGTGCAAATGGAAATGTTCAATGTTAAAAGCTTCATCACGGAACCACAGCTGTGAATAAAAATAATCTTTATTTTTAAGAGTGAATAATAATCAAACCAAGATAGTTAACATAAAATAAGCAGTTTAATAAACTTTCTGGCCTTTCATCCGACCACTTCCAGGTCCAAATTGACACAGATCATCATTATCTTGGCTGTATGTCTTAAGATGCGTTCAATCTTCAGTCCCTAACACGAACAGCTGCTTTCACCTCCATTTAATATTTGATAAAGCATCACTTAGCAATATATTACGAGCTCTGTACCACACACGGGTTTTGGGGGAGGCAAGAGATGCTGGTTACTGAACTTCACTCCCATTGTGAATGAAAGGATTGATGTTTACGACAATGCCCATCTCCGGCCAACACGTCTGACATTACTTCACCATACACAGCTTCCACTGAACGTGTTCCAGTAAACACGAGACGAGGCCCCACGCCGCCGCTTATGAACATGCACACGCCTCACGTGTGAGAATAAGCAAAAGTATAATTCACTCTGTGTGTGTGCGTGCGCGCGCGCGCGCGCTGCCGAGTCTGTGTTTTACACAAAGGCAATTTAAGTGCAGTGATAGCAAGTGCTGGCGCAGAGAGCATATGAGAGGGATAAAAATATGAATTCTGAGTATGACGCTATGCGGGCAGCGCCATCCATTGATGTCTACATACATCAAACGCGCGCGCACACACAGAACGCTCTCAAGTACTTAAAATGCAAAGAAATCAGACAAAACAATACGCAAATGTACTGAAGT